>NC_088185.1:13664445-13964445 GCF_028769735.1 Zonotrichia leucophrys gambelii
AAGAGCTCTTATTTGGAACACAGAACATTGAAATAAAAGGCAATAAAACTCAGATCTGAAACCCTGAGTTCCCATCCACCCAATATTGCAGCAGTCACAGGGCACTGAACTCAGGCTGTAGCCAAGGCAGTCACAGTGTGGCAACTGTTCCAACTGGGAGAGATCCTTCCACCACTGGGAGAGGCCCTTTCAGCACTGGGACAGCACCTTCCAGCCATGGGAGAGGCTCTTCCAGCACTGGGACATCCCCTTACAGCGCTGAGGTCTGGGCACCCGAGGGGCACTGGCAGCAGTAAGAATTTCTGATTCTGGCACAGGAACAGGACTCCATGAGCCTTGGGATATCTCCCTCCTGATGATGTCCAGGGAAAATTCTCAATCCCTTGGACATTTCCTGTGGTGCACAAGACACCAGGGTTCCCTGGAGACCTTTTAACCAAACATCCAGTGCAGCCTGTGACAGCAAGGACAAGAACTCAAGCAATTCTGGAAGGTTTTTGCTGTTCATTGTCACATTAGTGTCCTGCTGGAGTTTGCTTCCTTTGCTGCACCAGCAGAACTTGTCTCTTGTGGAAACTTTTCACTTGCATGACTTCAATTTACCCCAGAATCACAGAGTCACAGAATGGTTTGGATTTGAGAGGACCTTAAAACTCATCTCGTTCCACCCCTACCACGGCAGGGACACCTCCCACTGTCCCAGGCTGCTCCCAGCCCCAATGTCCAGCCTGGCCTTGGGCACTGCCAGGGATCCAGGGGCAGCCACAGCTGCTCTGGGCACCCTGTGCCAGGGCCTGCCCACCCTGCCAGGGAACAATTCCTCATTCCCAATATCCCATCCATCCCTGCCCTCTGGCACTGGGAGCCATTCCCTGTGTCCTGTCCCTCCATCCCTTGTCCCCAGTCCCTCTCCAGCTCTCCTGGAGCCCCTTCAGGCCCTGCAAGGGGCTCTGAGCTCTCCCTGGAGCCTTCTCCTCTCCAGGTGAGCACGCCCAGCTCTCCCAGCCTGGCTCCATTGACCTGGATCAAGAGCAGAGGTGGTCATGTACCCCAGGATTATGGCCAAGTACCTCTGCAGGCTCCTGGGAAGCAAGAGCTTGACAAGTTCTTGCCCAGGTTCCAAGGGAGATGCTGAGCTCTGAAGGTTGATGCACACAAAGCAGGGTCTGTACTGCTGAGCATCACCCAGGAGTGGCATTCCAAAGGGCTCCATCCAACCCTGCCAGCTGTCCAGGTGAAGGCATTCCCTAACATCATCCCAGAGCACGGAACAGGATGCATTTCAGAAAAGGGGCAGGTTGGTCTGAAAACCCAGCAGTGGTTTTGGTTGGAATTATTTATGGGATAGTGAAAGAACAAATATTATTCCAGACAAACTCCTAAATATATTTTTTCCATTGTCAAAGTAACAGCCCATTTTTCAAGAGGAGGTGCTTAATGTTTAGGAAAGAAGGATGTTGGCTGCAAAGCATTTTCAGTCAAAGACAGAAAGACCTGTCCCTAACGAGGACAAACACTCATGTCACTCCTCTTCAACATCTTCATCAACTTGCCAGACAATGTTCAGTGCACTTGTGAAGTCCCAGAAACCTTTGTCATTGTTCTCATGAGCTGGAATAATTCCAGTTTGGGAAGATGGTCCTTAGCCAGAGCTCAGCAAAACATGTTTGTCTGGACTTCTCTCTGAATTTCTCCTGCTTGCAAACCTTCCCCTGAGGAAAAATCAATTTTTGCCTTCGTTCTCAGCAGCTCGCATAAAGGAGGTGCTTTTAGGCCAGCCCCAGAGAAGCTGTTGCCAAGTGCTCCAACATCCCAGGCTCTTTGTCTCTGAAACAAAGGGAAATGCAGTTACGTTGACATGTTTTCACTAATATTGTCTGCACTGATTATTTGCAGCTTTTAACCTTTTCTTCTTCACCGTGTCTAATTTTCTCATCCAATAACTCTTCAAGGTCCTCCTCATTGTTGCTGTTCCCTAAGAGACGCTGTGTTCCAGGCCACCTTTCCCCAGGAATTGTATTTCTGCAGTTCTTGTTGGCTCATCTCCACAAACAAAGAAATGGGGATGGAGCCCAAGTAATGCAGAGAGTGAAGACAGCACCCAACCCAGCTCCTCCCAGGCACAGTTGAGCACAGCTGGCAGCCATCCTGGTCCATCATGGTTCATCCTGGGCCATCCTGGGCCATCCTGGGCCATCATGGTCCATCCTGGTCCGTCCTGGTCTATCCTGGTGCAGCTGTCTCACAGTGCAGGCAGGAACAACACTTCAGACAGACTCCCAGGCTGAGAAGGGTCCCTGCCTGAGAGCAGTGTGATTCCAAAAAGGCATCTGGGGATTGCACAAGGCACTTGAAGCCATGGGTATTGAAACCAATGACGATGAAGTTGAATGCCTATGGGTAAGAATTAAGGGGAAGGCCAACAAGGCTGACATCCCACTGGGAGTCTTATGGTAACTGCTGATGGTGAGAAGGCAGAGGAGCTTAACACCTTCTGTGCCTCAATCTTTAGTGAGAAGATGGCTCGTCCTCAGGACAGCTGTCCTCTGGCCTGGTAGATGGTGCCAGGGAGCAGAATGATCCCCCTGTTATCCAGGAGGGGGCTGTCAGAGAACTGCTGAGCCACTTGGATGTTCATAAATCCATGGACCCAGAGGGGATCCACCCCAGGGTGATGAGAAGCTGGCAGATGAGCTTGCCAATCTGCTCTCCATCATTTACCAGCAGTCCTGGCTCACTGGTGAGGTTCCAGATGACTGGAAGCTGCCCAGTATGATGCCCATTCACAACAGGGGTGGGAAGGAGGATCCTGGTGGTTCTAGGCCAGTCAGTGTAACCTTGGTACCTGGTAAGGTAATGGAACAGTTTAGACTGAGTGTCATCACCCAGCACTTACAGGATGGCCAGGCCATGAGACCCAGCCAGCAGGGGTTTAGGAGGGTTGGGTCATGTTTGGCCAACCTGGTGTCCTTTCATGACCAGGTGACCCCCCTGGTGGATGCAGGAAAGTCTGTGGATGTGTCTATTTGGGCTCCAGCAAGGCCTTTGGCACTGTCTCCCACAGCACACTCCTGGAGAAGCTGCAGCCATGGCTGGGACAGGAGCACTCTGTGCTGGGCTCAGAACTGGCTGCATGGCCGGGCCAGAGAGTGGTGGTGAATGGTGCTGCATCCAGCTGGCAGCCAGGCACCAGGGGTGTCCCCAGGGCTCTGAGCTGGGGCCAGCTCTGTTCAATCTTTTTATTGACCACATGGATGAGGGGATTGAGTCTTTCATTAGTAAATCTGTAGATGTCACTAAGCTGGGAGTATGTGTCCATCTCTTGGAAGGTAGGAGGGCTTTGCAAGGAGACCTGGAATGGTTGGAGAGATGGGCAGAGTCCAATAAGATGAAGTTTAATAAGTCCAAGTGCCCAGTCCTGCATTTTGGCCACAATAACCCCTGCAGCGTTCCAGGCTGGGGACAGAGTGGCTGGGCAGGGCCCAGGCACAAAGGGCCCTGGGGGTGCTGGTGGCAGGCGGCTGAACGTGAGCCAGCAGAGTGCCCTGGGGGCCGAGAAGGCCAAGGGCTCTGGCCTGGATCAGGAATGGTGTGGCCAGCAGAACCAGGGAGGTCATTCTGCCCCTGTATGGGCACTGCTGAGGCTGCACCTCGAGTGCTGTGCCCACTGCTGGGCCCTCAGCTTGGGAAGGATGTGGAGATGCTGGAGCGCGTCCAGAGGAGGCAACGAGGCTGGAGAGGGGCTGGGAACACAAACCCTGTGAGGAACCACTGAGGGAGCTGGGGCTGTTTAGCCTGGAGAAAAGGAGACTCAGGTGACCTTATCACTCTCTACAGCTCCCTGAAAGGTGGCTGTAGTCAGGTGGGGTTGGTGTCTTTCTCCAGGCAACAACTGACAGAACGAGAGGACACAGGCTCAAGCTGCGTCAAGGGAAATACAGATCGGATGTTAGGAAAAAGTTTTTTACAGAAAGGGTGATAAACTATTGGAAGCATCTGCCAAGGGATGTGGTCAAGTAGCCATCCCTGGATGTGTTAAAAAAAAAAAACTGGATGTGACACTCAGTGCCAGGGTTTAGTTGAAGTGTTAGGGCTGGGTTGGACTTGATGATCTTAAAGGTCTCTTCTCACCCAGTGATTCTGTCTGTGCGTGATTTGGGGATGTTTAGAGGAGGAACAAAAGGCAGGGAATGGAAGGCAGTGCATGAGAACTCAGTACCCCTTTTGTGTGAAGGGTTCTGAGCAACAGGAGCAGGCGGATGGAACTCAGGAGCTCCTATTTCTCAGTGTCAGAAACTAGGGAGACCTGAGATCCAAGGACAGCTACTGGGAAACTGTCTAAGCACAGCCGCTGCAGGGATCTGTACAGGATATACGCAAGTAAGTAAATTCTCCACTGTCACTGTTTCATGCTGGTCAGACTCACTTGGCACCTGGGGACAAGAAGCTGCAGCTGCTCCACCTGTGTTGGGCCATTGGACAAGGAAACCCCTCACAAACCCATCCTCATTCCTGCATGCAATTTTCTTTTCTTGCTGGTCTTTGTTGTTTCTCCCAGTACAGGACGCAGGAACTCTGTACTGATCTTCCAAACTCTCCCAGTTCACATCTCCTGTCTGTCCCAGTGCTGTGGTCTCGGAGTCAATATTTTAGGGAGTTTAGTCCCCAAATTTGTGCTGTTTAGATGGTGGTGTGACACTTACAGAGAAGAGTTATTCCCATGTACCACTTCCACATGGGAATAATGCAGTATTTTTCCTGCTGTACTGTGCTACAGAACCTGCAGGACTCAATACCACACACAAAGACTGGGAGTGCTCCCAGAGATTTGGGCACAGCCTCCTGCACAGGAGGAACACTGCTCAGCCACATGCACCAGCTACACCCTGTCATTTGTGTCCCCTCCAGCCCCAGGAGCAGTTCCTGATCCTCCAAGAACCTCCTAGAACCTGCCACATCCTTTTTGCTCGACATTCTTGCAAGGTATTTCATGTCATGTTCCTGAACTCTGATCTAGGATAATAAAGATTCATTTTAGCTTAAAAGTCAAAAATACCCACACATATACACTTCACACAATCTGCAGCCTGAAAGTCCATCAGTTATTTCCTTTACCTTATCCCAAACCTGTTCACTCTGACATTTCCTCTGTGCACTGCTCCAGAATCTCCAAACCTGCATTTCCAACACACTTTGTAAAGCTGCTGTACTTTCTTTGTTCTCTGAGCTTACTCCATTTTCCCTCTACAGGAAAAGTTGCAAGAACAGCAGCTGCCTCAGCTAGCTGAAGCCATCAGCATCTCCATCTGCCCTGCAGTCTATCAAGGATCCCAGCATTGGATTCCCTCCCAGCATTGTTCTCTTCCCATACCTGTGCAAACACCTCATATCGCCACACCACAATCCTCCAGCAATATTTTTCTGATTTCATTGTTCCAAGGGCTCATTCTCAGCTGCATTTATACAGCCCAGGAATCTCAGCTGAGGGCTTCAATCTGGTCAGTTTTGCTTTTGTGCTGATTTGGCACAGCCTGGTTTTTTGGTAGTGGGGGAGGACCAGAGAAGTGGCTTCTGTGAGAAGCTGCTGGAAGCTTCCATCATGTCCAACAGAGCCAACCTCTGATGGCTCTGAAGATGGACATGCCGCTGGCCCAGTTAGAGAGGCTGATAACGCCTGTGGGATGGCATTGCTGAGACAATCAAAAGAGTGGGCATGCAGATTTTTTCCAGGGCTAGAATGGCACCACTGCTGGGGCCATCTCAGCACAGCCCAAGGCAAGCCTTGCCTGCCTGGTCACCCCTAGCCAACCATGCTGGGGGCAGAAGGGCACGGGGGTGGTGACAGTGGCTTCCCCCTCCCAGTGCTCCGCATGAACAGAGGCACCAAATAATGCCAGCGTCATTGGCCACATGGCCAACAGCAAAAACATGGCAAGCAATTCCCTGGCACAGAACCTAAATGAAATTGACCTCTCAGAGCCGCGGGATCCTGCAGGAAGCTTTGAATTGGTGCAGCTTGTTGGCAATGGGGCCTGTGGGCAGCAGATTTTTGTAGTCAGACAAGAGGAGGAGGTGAGGACCCGTGAGGGGGAACGACATGGCAGCACCAAGGGCCGTGGAACAAGAAGGGGAGGAAGAGCTCCAAGTGCCGGAGCCGAGATTCCTCTGCAGGCCGTGCTGAGCACTGGGGTGAAGCAGGCTCTCTCCCTTGCCATGCATGAGCTCCACAGGGATGCAGAAATGCACTCACAGCCTGCGAGAGAAGGGTTCACACCGCAGCAGGTGGATGCCAGAGAAAGCTGGGATCCAGGGAGAGACCCAAATGCAGAGAGGCCCCTGCTCCCAGAAAGACAGAGAGAGCCCTTGCTTCCAAACTGGAGCAGCCCATCCTCAGAGGACTGCACCCCGTGGGTCAGTGACCCACAGCACAGCAGCGTTGGGAAGACTGTTTGCCCGTGGCAGGGACTCACTTTGCAGCAAATTTGGCAAGGCTGCTGCTGGTGAGATCAGAGCCACGCTGGAGGAGGTCACAGAGAACTGACTCCTGTGGGAGCGACCCCACGGCACAGCAGAGAAAAGACTCCTCTCCCTGTGTGAGCAGAAGATCTCAAAAGATGAACTGACCAAAACCCCCATGCCTTGTCTCCCGGCACTGCCAGTGGGGAAGAGGGAGGGGTTTAGGGGAAAAGGTTTTTTAAAGGCTTATTTTACTTCTCATTATCCTTTTCTGACTCTATTAATAATAAATTTACTTTATATCTTTAAATTTGAGCATATTTTGCCCTTAGAGTGTTTTCTCCCAGCCCTTATCTCAACTTATGGTGCCTTTGTTAATTTTTTCCCTCTCCAGCTGTAGTAGGAGAGGGTGAGTGAATGGCTTTCATGGGTGCCTGACACTTGGCCTGTGTCAAGCCATGACAAGTTTCAATATTCAGAGGATCTTTCTACCACTTCCACTCTGCTCTCTCTTGCTGTGCTGTTTTCAAACCAGTTTATGGTCAGCTAAATTTGGCACAGCCCCAAAGTCATCCTTGGACTTGTACCAAGCACAACTGAGCTTAACATGATACACACATCCTTCTCTTTCCTGACAATGTGTCCCTTTACACTGTGCTCAAATCCTTTGGGATTTCCCCTGACCCCTCACAGAATTTTGTCACCAAGCCTGAATTCAAGCAGTTGCACTGACACTGCTGGGCTGGAACTGAGATTCTCTGTCATCCCAACCCCACTACCCCTCCACAGGTGGGATCTGCAACTTTAAAGGGGCTCCTCCCTGAGAGGAGATCTCCAGATGGTGATACTTTTGTCTAGGTACCAGAGGAAACTCTGAAGATGTAGTTCTGGTTGGTTTTTTTCTTAGAATATGTTCTGTTCTCTGAAAGTACTGAAAATCATTCTGCTGTGTTAATCATTGGCATTGGAGATGGGATAGTAGCAGATGGATACAAAGTGGATGGGACTTGAAATCCTGTCAGAGAACATCCTTGTCCTTGTCCCAGGTCTCAGCAATGTCCTGCAGTGAATCAAAGCTGTTCTCTTGCTGTAAGCAAGCTTTTATACTTCCTCAGCTATGCAAATAGTTTATCTACCCTTTTTGTTCTCAGACTTGATTAATTCATCTACTGAATATAAACATGTAAAACTGAGCCACAGCTTCCTTTGTAGTGGGTAGAGAGAAAGAAATGTGTTTCTCATTCTAAAGGAGACTTTTAATATCAAGTGAAACACGCCCTGCCAGAGCCAGCTCACTTGCAGACATTAAGAGGAAGAGTCTAATGTTGAGTGAGATAAATCCAATCTGACATTTCTCACCCTCAGTTATGCCCAGGTGGCAGATGCCAGAGAGAGGACACCCCACCTTTGCCCTGTGCCCTGCCACAGTCCCTGGTGGAGAAGGTGCGTGTGGGTGTGGGTGGGGGTGGGCGTGGGGGTGGGTGTATTTAGGGATTACTTCCATACTCTACTCCCTGGTTTTGGTAGAGGAGAGCCTGAATAGAGTTGGGATTCAGCCTGGTGTGGTTACTCAGCCCTTTCCACACTTGGGCTGTGGCTCACAGCCTCTCCCATCACCTCCCAGCCCTCACTCTCAGCTATGTACTTTGTATTTCACTTCATTGACTGCTGTGATGGCCCAGGGGGACCAGGATTAGAGATAATTGCAGCTCCTTAATCAAAGATCTCCTTATCCCCTGATGTCAAGGGGGGAGGTACCATCCTCACCCTCACAGCCACCACTCACCTGGACCGGAGAAGCTCTCTCAGCTGGGCCTGGAGAGTTCCAGCACAGCACTGGAGTGGCAGCTGCCATCCCAGCCCTGATGTCACACACAGCACTTGGAGAGGGGGCTGTGCTGCTGACAGCATAACGCCAGGCAGCAATGACATCAGATGGTGCTGATGTTTGCTCTTCCCTTCTGCCCTTATGTAGACCATCTCATTGCCTGGGTAGAGCTTGGAGAGAGTTCCAAGTCCTGCTTTAACAAAGTATTCCCCTAATCAAAAGCTTCTGACCTCTGGTCAGGGTCACCAGGAAAAGAAAAAGCCAGAAGGCCCGAGAGAACAAAGCCAATATCGCAGATCTGAGAAACCAGAGAGACAAGGACCACCTTGTTCTACACCACCCTGACTCTCTGTGTACCTTCACTGTGTGACAGACACATGAAGGAGTGTCTGTAGAACCTTCCAGGTTTCCTTCGATGGGCATCTCCACCACCACCCCCCAGATCTCAGGACAGAGAGCTGAGTTTGAAGGTGGTTGATCCAAGGCTGCCCCACTGGCAATACATGCCTGGTTGAAGGGGTTTAGGAGAGACAAGGCCTCCCTCAGGCACACTATCCCTCACACAGGATCTGCAGCCCCAGGAGCAGCTATGACACACAGCACCACTTCAACTGGGGCAGCAAGGGCCTGTGCAAACCACACTGGAATGGACGATCCAATATGGATTGTGCTTCCCCAGGAGCAGGTTCCTCCAGTCCTGCACACCATGCACTGCCAGCAGTGAGAACTGGGAGGTGTTTAACAAAGAGCTCTGGGCTGCAGGTGACACTCTCAGGTGACTCAAGTGACCTGCTCAAATATGTTAAGGTAGCTCCACCCTGACAGTATTTGGTGATGCCCTGGCTGAAGGATGAGGACGGATGGAGAACCAAGACGTGAACACAACAGTTCTTGCTGGGAGAACTGCACAGCAAAGTTGCCTGGTGCAGGCTCCTGCAGGTGGGAGAAATCTGCAGTCTCTGCTCAGGAGGCAGAGGTGGATCTCAGGATCAGCATAACCCAGCTGCCCAGGAGTGTCAGACATCAACCCAGTGTTTGAGTCAGATAATCAAACCCATTGCTGGCTCATGTTCTTGGCTCCTGTCCTAGGCCTCATTAATAGCCTTGCTTAAAGCAATGGTTAATAGCTTGTGACAGCTATAGCTGGTCTGTAGCTACACAAATAATTTGACATAGCAAATATCAACTCGATGGGCTGAGTTTGTTAGGGAATTGAAGTAAACAAGTCCTGGGTGTGTTAGGGACAGGCTAGATTCCAGCTCCAACAAGGGGACCCCAGCCAATGCCTTGGAACCAGGAATGCACCCATAGCATGGCCAGGGAGCTGGGCAGAGTTCAGATCTTTGCCCAGCCACCTTTGTAAGAGCAGGAAATTCAAAACCCCTGTATAAGGGCACACATCAATAAGCACTGGCTGCTGCTGCTGCCCCTCGGGGTGGGTGTGCCACATTCCTGTCCCCATCAGGGACAACATCACCACAGCTCCCTGCCAAGCAGGTGCACTTAGCTAATCTGCTCACTTTGCTCATTTGGTTGTTGAACTTCTGGGTGCCTGAGATGTTCTCCATGTCCCTCCACCCACATTTCCCAGCTCAGGGCTCTTTACAAGAAGTAGGCTGGTACCTTCCCCTTCTGAAGACATTGGCTTTAAAGACAGGTATCAGGGTGACCAGGTGTGTTGAAGACACCTCTGGGTGCTGTGATAACACCATTACAAATGAGACTCTGCTTGTATTGCCCTTGCTTGCAGTTTTTTGGGTGGGAGTTGGTGAATGTGAGGGGTCCCTGTGAGGCTGAGCAAAGGCTGCATCCCACTGCCTGTGAGACGTGTGCTGGGGGCTCCAGGTTTTGCAGGCAAGTGCACTCGGATTGCAGGCCAGCTTAGAAGGGCTGCCAGTATTGGAAGGTGAAGAGGCCCCAAGGATCCCCATTTCAAATTATTCCAGGTACACCAGGGATGATCCAGATAATCTCCCAATGCTGAGAAGCAGGGACTGCCCAGCAGCTTGGCCTGATGAGCACTGGCACAACCACCCCGCTAAGGCTGTGCAGCCAACCCTGTTGAGGCAAAAGGACAGCCCATGCTCAGGTCCACACCCCACGCTTTCAAAAGATTGATTAAAAAAATTGCAAGTGTCCATAGGAAAGCTCAGGTCAATTTTGAAGTGCTGGGAAATTAAAACTAGAGCAGCTGAGCACACTGAGCTTATCAGGTAAAGGGTGAAGGTACTTCTGAGAGCAAAGGGCTCTTCAGTTTGAAAGGCACACACACATAGGACCCTGTGGGGTGACCCTGGAACCAGCCCAGGCCAGCTGAAGCATGACACAGTTTTTGCTGCAGATTAATTAGCTATCAGACCAGAGAGAGTTCAGGACTCCGCAGTGCTCAGTCTTCACAAAACCTTTTTAAAAGCTCTGTGCCCACCTTGTGCCCAGATTGAACCTGTGTGACAAAGGACTTCAAAGCAGGAGAGCACCACAAGCAGCACCAGCACGGGGCCAACAGCCCCATAACCAGCACATCCTGCCCAGCCCCATAACCAGCACATCCTGCCCAGCCCCATAACCAGCACATCCTGCCCAGCCCCATAACCAGCACATCCTGCCCACCACTCTGTGGCCCTGGGCAGGGGACGGGCTGCAGTGTGTGGGAGAGAACAGAGCCAGGCTGATCCCCTGGCTGAGCTGCAGAGGCACTCAGGGTTCCCTGAAAAGTAAAACAGAACTAGGAGGGACAGCTGGGAGACCTGAACTGTACAAAAGCTGTTGCCACAAAAACCACAGCCACATTCATGATCACATTCAGGCAGCCTGGGGGACACTGCAGGAGAAAAGGTGAGGCAGAGGAGCACTCAGGGGAAGCCCTCAGCAGACAGATGCATCCAGAGCATTTCTCCGAGCTGGATTGCAGGATGATGGGAAGGACAAGTCTGTATGCTGTTGTTTCGTCCTTTTTAAATTTATTTATTTAATTTCCAAAATTGATTTAATGACAACACTCTCAAGTTATGCTTTTTCAGAAAAGAAAATACCAGTCTGGTGAGAATAGTAAAGAGTAATAATGGGCCAAATGGATGCTGGGGTCAGTGTGAGTGCTTGTGGGCTGGCACCATGGGATCCAGGCTCACAGCCTGCCAGGCCAAGACCAGCCCACAACAGCCAAAAGCCAGAGAGCTGGAGAGCTGGACAGAAACACCCCTGAGAGCACAGGGACATGTCCCCTGTTTTCATTCCTTAGCTAGGCCTGAGCCCATAACCAAGTGTCCTACAAGTGTGTGTCCTGCTTGGGGTCATGTGGAGCCACATTTGGGCTGTGCAGACACTGGCTCAGGTGAAAGCACCTGCACTGCACACCCAGCAAACACAGCTTCCAGGCTCTTGTGCATTTATGGAGCCAAAATCACAGCCTCACTGCGCTCCTCGGTCTTCCTGGCTTTTACTCCAAGAATGCCAATCCCAGTTGTGTTTCCTGATAGGAGTAAACACCTTTACTGAAAAAAAAAATCCAAAACATTTCAGTGCTCCTTGATTTGGTTGGAATGTAATTTATGAAATGTCACCTTGAATGGAGACTTAATATTTCATATCAGGTCCAACCAATCCATTCATTTTCCATCAAAATCAAGCCTGCCAGTGTTGGAGAGGACTCAGGGGTTACAGCAGACACAAGGTTGAATTTTAAGGTAACAGTGAGCTCTAACTGCAAAAAATATAAACTCGTATGGTTCAGGTTTGCTGATTTGAGATTTCTCAGCTAATGTACAAATTAACGTGGTGGGTTTAGCGCTGGCTGAACGCTATTGCACTTACTAGAATATATTGATTTATTTCTTGTTGTGAGACAGGATTAGGAGGAAGGCAAAGTAGGCTCAAAATTTTAAAAGGGTATAAAGAAAGCTTTATTAACAGTAACTAAAAGAAAGAATAGTCAGAATTAGAATAAAACCCTTTTCCCCTCTACAACCTTCTCTTTCCCACTCACAATGTACAGAAACAATTCAGCTCGTTTATCACTTTTAGAATAGTCTTTCTTTAGTTTACTTAGGGAGAGGAGTCTTTTTTGTTAATTTATGGAGGCTTTTCTATAAGAAAACTATTCTTTCGTGGCTTTTAATTTCCACAAATAGTAGTTGCCTGGAAAATCTGCGATCATGAAGTCCCTCCCATTTTTCAGAGCTTTTTTTACAGCTGTGTTTATGGGCCATGTTAATTTATGGGGTACTATTTTAAAGATGAGCTGTTTAAGAGCAAAGGTTCTCTTCATCTATCCCTGAGATCATAATTTCTGAGAACAGAGGTCTTTTTTTTCTTTCTTTGGGGCAGAGGGTCTTTATTACTCTTTTCTCTCTTTATGTTTAAACTTCTTATGGGGTCACAGCTACTTCAACATTTGCTTACTTTAGCATAGAGGCTTTTGCTCATATCTACAATTCGAACTCTTCATCTCTTTATACTTTCATGAGTTATAGGGAAAAAGAGTTTGGTGTATTAATTACATTCTTCTCTATAGCTATGTAAGAGGATTTTAGCCTTAAGATTAAGGCATCTCTTCATCCCTCCCATCTGGGACTTGACTCTTTTTATACTGACCTTGGTGTTTTTATGTTGTTCTTTTATGCGTTCTTACTTTCTCCTCTTCTCTCATCCAAGGGAGGACTGAAGGTTTGTTAGGTCTTATTTCAGGTCAGAAGGGAAACAGAGGACTCCCGGGATTTTTCAGTTTTAACAAAGTGTGTTCACAGCGGCGTGTTCAGCTTTCTAGTGGTTTAACAAAGTGTCGATATCCAAAACAACCCACGGATTGGTTTTGTCGGGCACAGAGGAAGCTCTCAGCAGCCCCTCTCAAAAAACACCTTGCTTCTGTGGTGATTCCAATGATACAACCAGCACAACCCCCAACTGGTGCACTTTAGGAGAAGCATGGCCAGAAGGCTGAGGGAAGCTACTTTGGAAGTGTTAAAAAAACATGTGGATGTGGCAAATGGGGGACATGAGTTAGTGGTGGCTTTGGCAATGCTGGGGGAATGGTTGGAATCAGTAATCTCAGAGGACTTTTCCAACCTTAAAGGTGCTGTGCTTCTATGATTCCATCCTTCCCTGATGTTGCAGTGCGATGTAACAGCCTGTTTTAGTCATCCCAGTCCTTTCCCCAGGTGTGCCAATCACCTCTCCCTTCCCCTCCCCTTACCCCCTTGCTGAGTGCTGTCCGTCAATCTTGGCATTCCAGCAAGGGCACTGTATGATTGGCAGAGTTCAAAAGATGCCTCTCAGCCCTGGGGACATTGGGCAATCCAGGTGTCATTTGTCCCCTGAGACTTCCCCCCCTTACCTGGTCGGTGGCTCCCTACCCCTTTCCTGCCCCTCTCCCTGGAGTTAAAAGGAACTGCAACCATGGGGTTTGGGAAGTTCTGTTGGAGCTGTTGCAGCATTCAGGGGTCTGTGTGCCAGGAATAAAGCTCTGGATCCAAACCCTCCATCAGAACCAATTCCTTTTTCCTTCACCACGCCTAAAGCCTTTTCACCAGAGGTAAACCGGAGCTCCTGCAAGCCTGAACTTGTCCCAAGTGCCCAGCTGCAGCATCCAGCCAGCCAAAGGTATCTCTGAGGTGAAACCACCAGAGCTGACGTCTCTGGTCAAGCAGCAAGGCCCAGACGAGCCCAGGCATGTTCCTTCTGGCAATATTGGTATTTAATTCCAATATTTTGGCGCCCAACATGGGGCAACTCAGATCCTTGGTCCTAAAGGAGTTCGGAGAAAGCTGAGAAAGTCCAACTGTAGGTGCCATGGTGGTCAGAGGCACAAGTCTTGTGGAGAGGGTTGAAGGAGCCAGGCTTGTCTATCCAGGGGGAAAGGTGGATCCGTGGAGATGTAAGAGGAACCTGCAGCTTCTAGGAGTCCTGAAGATCACAGAGACAACTTCCCAGCCAGAACAGCCAGCACAACAAGGGGCCGTAAGGAAATGGGGCAACACCCACGTGTAATGGCTTGAGAAGTTCAAATTCCACAAGGAATCAAAATGTGTGCCTGGATGGTGGTGCAGCCTGGGAACAGGTCACAGAGAGGTGGGAGTTCTGCCTCCTTGAAGCTTTTCCATGTTTGGCTGTTGAAAGGCACAGCTGGCTTGTCGTAGTGCTGGTGACAGTCGTCCTGCCACAACAGATGTTGGACCAGAGCTCTCCAGAGGTGCCTACCCACCACCACCTCTCACACTGCACCAGATTCCAGCTCTAGAACAGGATTTCGTCTTTGAAGAACCAAATCTATGTCCTGAGTCAGTCTGATGCACTGAATTTATGTCACTTTTTCTTCACAAGGAGTTATTTAGGACAACTCAGGACACAGAAGCTTCCTCCAAAGGAATGAAAGATGCTGCTCTACAAACACCTCCTCTGTTTTTATATAGTAGCCAGGCAGGAGTGTGCCAAAAGCATCACCATGGTCTCAAAGCAGGAGCTGGATGGCTTCTAAAGATGAGAACAAAATTTGAATCTGTTCACTGAGGGCTAGATTATCAACATTTAAATTGCTGCAAGTCAGAAATTAACCCACTGACCCCCACACTGGGCTTACGCAGGCAATCAAAAAGCAACCTTGTATTGTATCTTCAGCCCCTGAAAACCAACACCTATTTCCTGCGTCTCTTCTTTGGCAGAGCAGCTGAAAGATTGCCAGCTATTAAAGATTCCTGGCCAAGCACATTTTGGATTCAAACTTGGCCCAGGAAAAATAACTTCTTCTGTCCAAGGACACAAAGCAACTGAATGATTTCAGAGCATTCCTATGCCAAGCCTGACCTGAGTCCAAGTCAGGAGAACCCAGATGAAGACTCTTTTTAAGGTAGAAATGGGTTTATGTTCCTGTTTTAAAGGTCTTGAACCTCTGGCTCCACATCTGATCTGGGCAGCTCAGTTAAGACACCTCAACTTTTACCAGATGTTGGGCACACCAGGACAGCAGGTACCCAGCAGTTCCCCAGCTCTCCTGGAGCTCTCTCCTACACTTCTATTAAGCAGCATTTTGGCATGAAACAAAATTTCTAATGGTTCCTCACTATCCATGTTCCTTTGAAGCTGGCATGTGTCCAGCCCCTCTCTCAATCTAAGATCCCACAATCTTAGCTGACCTTCACACACACCTCTCAGTATGTTTTCAATATCATTTCAGGAATGCCAACCCTGGTGCCTTCCAAACAAGTTTTGTCGTGGTCTGAGGAACCCAATCAAACACATAATAGATAAATAAAATTGTGCTGTACAAATACCCTGAACTGCAATCCAAGGAGCTGCTGCTGTGCTCATCCCCCATCCAGGTGAGATCAACCCGTGTTTCCTGTGAGCCTGCAGACCCCTGATCTCTGTGTGACTGACACAGACACAAGGCCACAGGACCCTCAGTGCTGCTTCACTGCCACCAGAGCCATCGTGTCCTGCCAGCCTGCCATTCCTCTCCTTAACAGCACCTACCATCAGTGTCTGTACCAGGCTGAAACACAGCCAAAAAATGGTGTGGGAAAAGAGACTAGTGCCACAGGATTTAATTACCCTGACAGGAAATCCATTCCCAGATGGCTACGGACAAGAGGTGAGATTATCAAAACAAAAGGCATGGAAGGGAGTGCAGATGAGAGAAGCCCACCGTGCAGTTGGGATTTTGCCTGCTCCCTTACCCCCTGTCTCTGGAAGGCTCCAACAGAGGCCCTGTCCTCCCAGCACCCAGGGACTCCTCGAGCGTGTCCCACAGCAGTGGCATCTCCCTATGTCTCTGTCCCTTGTTTGCAGTGCAAAATATCTTCCTTTAAGAGCAAATAATTCTGATGCAGAGGAAAGGAAGAAGAATAAAAACCATTACGGCTGCTTTACAAGCTCTTCAGGGCTTGAGAATGAAGTGAATGGGAGTGAGGACACGTAAGTGCGGAGAGTGGAGAGCGGCAGCACAATCACTCTGGAACAGAAACAGCACTCCCAGCACACACCAGCCTGGCGAGGAGCAGAAAGGGCACATGGAAAAAAGCTCCAGAAATACCTTCAAAGCTGGGGATGACAAAGGGAAGCCTGGCCCGGTGGGACCGTGACAGCAAATAACTGATGACACAGATGAGGCTGAAGCATCGAGCGCATCCTTCAGCACTCAGAATAAAGAAATAATTGCAACAAGCTGTGTGAGGCTACATTCTACAAAGAGATGAGACAGGCCAGGTGTGAGAAGGGATGAGTTAGAGATGCCTGAACCAGAACAAGGTACTCAGATCCCAGCACCTGCAGACCCTCCCAGAGTACTCATGGATCCAGCTGAAGTTGCTTCTGAACTGTTTGCATCACTCTGAGGGAGCTGCAGGAACATGGGAGGGTGAGAAAGAGCTGAGGCAGGGGTATAATATCTGGTTTTCAGAAGAGGAAGGAAGAGGGTGGAAATTACAGTCATCTCCAAATTTTAGCTTGAACGCAGAGCATGGAGGTTTTTCCAGGAAAGCAATATTAAGCAATTAGATTATTGCCACCAAAGAGGTAAGGTTACAAAAATGCCAGGCGTGGATTTCTGAGGAAGAAATCATCTCAGGCTAGGCTCATTCCTTTGCTGTGGCAGCTGACATCCTGAGAGAGGAGAAGTACTAAATGTGACATCTGCTTTGGAAAGGATTTGTGATTTTTCTTGTAACACATTGGGATTTGATACAGGTGGACAGCTGAGAGCCCAAAACATTCCCACAGATTAAACCCTGCTGTGTACAGAGAATCATGAGCCTTTCCCACTCAAAATGTCTTTTATTTGGAAATTTTTCACTCGTTTCCCAGGAATGGCTCTAGGTCTTACAGCTCAACCCTTGCCTCTCACTTGAGAGCAATGTGATAATTCGGTCTTCACCTCACACTCACTCACTCCCCCAAAGTTGATTTTCAGCTCTGGATTTATCCCAAGTTGTCTCTTTCCCTTTGTGTACTCTATTTAAAAACATATCATTCACACATTACATTTTTAGGCCACCTCAGATGTCCTTGCTGCTGTTTCATGGTCAGGTGCTCCATCTCCCTGAGCTAATGGGGAGCTATTAAAAGCCAGGATGACTCTTGCTGAGGGAACAGGAGCTGCTGACTCACCCCTTCTTTGCAAACACCCCCAGCTTCAGGGCCAGGGTGAAGCCCTGTTCAAGTCTTTCCTGCTGGCTGCTCAATCTCCCTGAGGTCCAGCCCTGAAGGGGATCAGAAATCCTTTCCCTCCCCAGTTCTTTCCTTGGTTTGCTTTCCTTTGGTACAATGTGTTGCTTAGAAATTTCTCAGAGGCAGATTGTTCTATCTTTAATTTTGCTCTATTTTACAAACCAGGTAAAGATTTGCTCTGGCTGAAAGGTTGGATTTCCCTGTGCTGGACACATGGAAAGAAGCAGCCTGGATGCAGCCTCATGTCCCACAGCAGGACAAAAAGGATATAAGGGCTCTCTTTGTCTACATCACACCTCTTATAGCCTCTCCTGGCACATACAGGGGTAAAACCTCAAAGTGCTGATCCTTCAGGAGGCCAGAAGCTCGATCTGCCCAGGAAGAAGCAGTTCAGCAGAGCCGTGTTTGTCCCATGCCCTGAGCTCTGGCTCAGATTCATTGGCTTTCATCCACTGGTTCACCTCCAAGAGGCTCTTCTGAGACTGTGATGGGGTTCATCCCTTCCCAGTCACCTTCTCTTCCCAGAGATGGAATTCCTGAGCCTTGTGTCAAGGCTTAACCCCAGCCAGCCACTGAGCCCCAGGCAGCCATCAGGAACACGGGGCAGAACATTGGAAGGGTGAAAGAAAACTCAAGGCTTGGGGTAAAGACATTTTAATAGGGAAAGCAAAAGCCACAGAAGAAACAAAAAGCAAGACAAGGATTTAATTTCCTGTTTTCCACATGCAGGCAGGTGCTCAGGCACTTCCGGGACAGCAGGATTTCATCATGTGCAATGGTTACTTAGAAAGAGAAATGTTCTGCATGTCTCCACCTTCCTGCTTTTTCCTCATACTCTAATACTGAGGATATCCCTGTGGTCCCTTGGGGTCACCTGCCCCAGCTGTGTCCCTTCCCAGTGCCACGATCCGTCCTAGTGAACGGATGTTGTAACGGTTCCTAGAGGTGATGTCAGGGTGCAAAAGAACTGACACGGTACAGGGGGGTTTGCAGTGATAATCAAAACAAATGCACCTTTATTGAATGACCACAGCAAAATGCGATAGAGGGATTAAGGCAGAGAAAAAGATAGAGAAAGAGAGAGAAAAGAGAGAGAGAAAGAGGGGGATAGAGTTACCAAACGTAGAGACAAAGTCCTTTGGTCCAGTCCAGTCGAGGATCCGCCTGTTACGTTGGGGAGATCTCAGAATTTCCAGCTGACTCAGAGGTTTTTATTATGATAACTGTATTGAAAATTTTGGGGGGGGGGGGACAGATAAAACAGGGAACAGATGTAACAGGTAGTCCATGTTCTCAGCAGTAAATGAGAGCCATTGTTTTCTTGGTCCAGAGGTCACAACCTGCAGGCAAACATCTCGCTTTGGTCAGCTTGCCTCCCCCACACACCTGCCCCAGGCTGGGGGTCTCAGTCCCAGTCCTTGGGAGGAGCAGAGGGGCCTTTTCACATGGGGGTTCCATATCTCGGTCCTTGATGGAGAGGCTTCTTGCATCTCAGTCTGTCTGTCACAGTGGTTGTAAAACAGATGAGGGTCTTCTGTGGGAGACCACCCAAAACTCAGGAGAAGTGCAGCCAGGCCGAGAGGTGGGACAGCCCCCAAGGCTGTTGTTGCAAAAAGGGCATGGTGCCCCCTTCTAAGCATACAGCAAACAACACCTGTGAAAACAATAGCTTAGCACTGTGCTCTCAGGTCTCAGGGCCATTGGCGTGTGTAACTTTCTCCTACAAAGCCAGACAGGGGGGAGTCTTCTCTTCAGTGGTCTCCCAATGACAATTGTGAGGCAGATGAGGGAAAATTCGGACAGACTCTCACAGCCAGCCTCCCATAGGTGTGGCCCTGCTCAAGCCTTCTCCGCTGCCTGCCTCTCCCCAGTGTGGCCATAGGAAAAGCAGAAAAGGCCTCAGCTCTGGATAAGCTCAGCAATAACAAAAACATATCTATATGATCCACCCTGTGTTCAGCACAAACCCAAAACACAGTCCCATTCCAGCCACTGGGAAGAAAATCAGCTGTACCACAGCCCAAACCAGAACACCTGGTTTTGGGAGGAAAAACAAGATCTCATGAGAGGATAACTGTCCTGCTCTGCTCTGCAATAGAAGACATGAAGCCATTAGACAGTGTCTAAAGGATGGACAGGAGAATGGCAGAGGGCCTTGAGGGGAACCATAGGAGGAGCAGCTGAGCTGGAGAAGACTGAGGTCAGACCTCACCAGAGGCTGCAACTTCCTTGTGAGGGGAAGAGGAAGGGCAACTCCAATGTCTGCTCCCTGGGACAGGGACAGCACCCAGGGCACGGCTGGAGCTGGGCCAGGGCAGCTCAGGCTGAGCTCAGGGCAAGGTTCTTCCCCTAGAGGGTGCTGGCACTGCCCAGGCTGCCCAGGGAATGGGCACGGCCCCGAGGCTGCCAGAGCTCCAAGAGCCTTTGGGCAGCTCTGCCAGGGATGGACAGGGTGGGGTTGTGGGGGATCTGGACAGGGCCAGGAGTTGGGCTGGATGATGCTGGTGGGACCCTTTCAACTCAGGACATTGTGTGATTCTGTAACTTTTGCCTCCAAGCAGGTCCTGCCTTGGAGGTAGGAGCCTCCTCCAGAATAAACTTATCCTGGGGCAGAGCAGTCCTTCAACATCAAGCATCTGATGAGTCCTTCTGTCATCAGTGGAGCCAGCTAAAGGATGAGTCTATCCACTGAGGCTGCCTGAATTTAAAGGTTTAATCCTAAAAGAGAATTTTAGGTTAAAAGAGACTCTTCCTTGTATCTGGCAAAACCTGAAGAGGACTGGGGAGTGTAAGCAACCCTGTGATTGTCTCGGCAGCCCTGAGAGCTGAGGAGAAGCACTCCAAGGTGGCACAGAGCCTCAAAATGATGTGTTGCAGTCCTCAGCATTTCCAACACTTCAGGCTCCTGGGAAATTTAGCTCCTGAGCCAGTTTGACATTTTTTGGAAATTTTGCCCTCTTTATGTGTATTATAGGTTGCATTTAATCATGCTGAGCTGGTGAGTAATAGATATAAAATACTCTAGCAATTTCATACAAATTTTTTTAACTGCTCAAAGGAAAAAAAGGATACTAGAGAGGATGAGTCAGGCCCTGAGAAACAGGTTCCATGGACTCATTCTTTGGTTTGCAAATTGTCTGTGAGCAGATTCTGATTTCTTTAACTGGGTCATTTCCTAAAAGGGTTTTTGACTGGTTTTCATGAGTCATTCAGAAGAGTTCAGCTGGTTGCCCACTGCTCTCCACAATGGGGTTCAGAATGTGCATGTTATCATTTAACTCACAGGGGTTTGTTCCTTCATCCTTCCCAAAGGGCTCAGTGATGGTTGGAAAGAAAAACAGAGATGAGCAGAGATGAACGCAGGGATGAACACAGGGGGACTTTGGTGTAGATGCTGAGAGCAGGCGATTTTAGCATTTTTCTGCTCAGCAGGCTCTCTTCGCCTCAGAGGAAGAAGGAATCTGACACAGGAACTGAGCAAACTTGGCCAGCAAAGCATTTTGGGGGGACTGACTGAGGTGCCCAGTCTAGGATTATGAATTATGACCCAGAATTTGTGCTGGGGCTCACCCTCACAGGGAGAGAGAGAGGGAGGGATATAGGTGAGCTGGGGCATGGCCTGGACATGCAACCTCTCCCAGCCTGCAGGTCCTGAGATCCCTTTCCACCTTGGGAAGTGCTTTCTGTTCTGCTCACCTTCAATAAACAATTCCTGCAGGGGAATCACAGAATCACAGAGTACTGAGTTAGAATGGACATACAAAGATCACTAAATCCAACTCTTAAATGGATGGGCCGCCACAACTTTGGCATTACTGGCACCATGGGTCAGAGGTTATCAAGATATTAATTTCACATCATAGTTCTGTTGGTTTGGCACAGGCTGGTTTTTCACAGCGGAGGAGGGCCACAGACGTGGCTTCTGTGAGAAGCTGCTGGAAGTTCCCACCATGTCCAACAGAGCCAACCTCTGCTGGCTCTGAAGAGGATGGACATGCTGCTGGCCCAGTTAGCCAGGCTGGTGACGCCTGTGGGATGGCATTGCTGAGACAATCAAGCCAGTGCAGGGGCAGGGTGGCACCGCCGCCGAGGCCATCTCAGCACAGCCCCGGCACTCAACAGAGCCCCAGGCTCGCCCCGCCGGCCTGGCCCCCCCTGCCCGCCGTGCTGCTGCAGCAGGGCCGGGCCCGGGCGGCTCCTCCGGCCCGGCCCTGCCCAAGCACGGGCGCTGAACGGCACCGGGGGCGCGGGGCCGGCCCTGCCCGGGCCATGGCAGCGGGAACGGGGCAGCGATTCCCCGAGCTGAACCCCAACAGTATCGGCCTTTCGGAGCCGCGGGATCCTGCAGGAAGCTTTGAATTGGTGCAGCTTGTTGGCAATGGGGCCTGTGGGCAGCAGATTTTTGTAGTCAGACAAGAGGAGGAGGTGAGGACCCGTGAGGGGGAACGACATGGCAGCACCAAGGGCCGTGGAACAAGAAGGGGAGGAAGAGCTCCAAGTGCCGGAGCCGAGATTCCTCTGCAGGCCGTGCTGAGCACTGGGGTGAAGCAGGCTCTCTCCCTTGCCATGCATGAGCTCCACGGGGATGCAGAAATGCACTCACAGCCTGCGAGAGAAGGGTTCACACCGCAGCAGGTGGATGCCAGAGAAAGCTGGGATCCAGGGAGAGACCCAAATGCAGAGAGGCCCCTGCTCCCAGAAAGACAGAGAGAGCCCTTGCTTCCAAACTGGAGCAGCCCATCCTCAGAGGACTGCACCCCGTGGGTCAGTGACCCACAGCACAGCAGCTTTGGGAAGACTGTTTGCCCGTGGCAGGGACTCACTTTGCAGCAAATTTGGCAAGGCTGCTGCTGGTGAGATCAGAGCCACGCTGGAGAAATTCAGAGAACTGACTCCTGTGGGAGCGACCCCTTGGCACAGCAGAGAAAAGACTCCTCTCCCTGTGTGAGCAGAAGATCTCAAAGGATGAACTGACCAAAACCCCCATGCTTTGTCTCCCTGCGCTGCCAGTGGGGAAGAGGGAGGGGCTGAGGGGGAAAAAGGTGTTTTAAAAGCTTATTTTACTTCTCATTATCCTTTTCTGGCTCTGTTAATAATAAATTTACTTTATATCTTTAAATTTGAACATACTTAGCCCTCAGAGTGTTTGTCTCTCACTCCTCATCTAAACTCATAAGCCCTTTGTTAATTTTTCCCGTCTCCTCTGCCCAGCTGTAGCAAGAGAGGCTGAGCAAATGGCTTTTGTGGGTGCCTGGTGTTTGTCCTGTGCCAATCCACAACATAGTGATAACTTACTTATATTGAAACAGGTGCATGTTTCCAAAAGGGAAAGCTATATAATGTCCTAGAGGTTAGAAAAAGGTTTGATGAACCTGGAAAACAACAGTACAAAGTTGCATTGCTCATCTAGAATCACTGCTAGGAGCAGAAAATCATTGCCATAACAGGGAATATTAAAAAAATTGATAGTCCTCTTCACAACTCTAATAAGGAGAAGCTGCCTTGGAAAGCACCATAGGGAGTTGGGAGATTTGGTGTTTGGATACTGAGGAAAATCTACCCTTTGCAACAGGTCTTTGATGGTTTGCACTTCAGCTCACATTCAGTGGGTGTGATCTGGTCTGTGTAAGGCTTTTTTAGGCAAAAGTGAGGATTTATTTCCCACAGGTGAGAGGGCACTGCAGGAATTGTCCAGCAGGGGTTAAATCCATGTCAGGAGATGCCGAGGATGCACCTGTGTGCCTGCACACACACTGCAGTTGTCAAGGGGGCTTTCCAAGGCCATTGTGGTTTGTTCTGGTGGTGCCCACACTTTTCCCCACTTCTGGGTGGCCTGAGCTGCAGGATCTGCTCTTGACAACAGGGCCTCAGAGCATTGGCTCTTCTCTGTTACCTGTCTCTTTCTTGGTGGCCAGAGGTTCTTGCTTCAGTGTTGGAGTCACAAACATGGCAGATTCCATGGCCCTGTTCTGAATTCAGTGATGGCAGCCCAGGGACAGCATGTGGTGAACATGGATTAGCAATTGGGCTCTATGGCTTTACAGGATGACCACAGAATGGAATATTCTGCCAAGCTCAACATGGCTAATAGGAAGAGTCAGCCTAAGTTAAGGTCTGCTAAGGAGAATGGAGGGGGCAGTGGGGTTCAGATTGAGATCGCTAGAAGTAAGGCTGGTATTGGGATTGTGATAAATAGGATTGGAGAAGATGTTGATGGTCGAATGGGTTTTTGATAAATAGTTTTACTCCCTCTGCTAGAGCTTGTAGGAGCCCAAATGGGCCAACAATGTCTGGGCCCTTTCAGCCTTGTACATAGCTTAGGATTTTGCACTCTTCTAGTGTGAGGAAGGCTGCTGCAGTTAAGATTGGGAGGGCATAGGAGACAGCTATGATGAGGTTGATTAAGAGAGGGTAGGTGGTTATGATGGATGATTTGAGTTAAGCTAGGGAGAGGATTTGAACCTCTGAGTTAAAGGATTTAAGCCTTTTGCATTTTCTGAGCTCTGCCATGCTAGCTGGTGGCCTTACAGGGCTTTTCCAACCTAAATGAGTCCTTGATACTCATGAAATTCTGCCCTGTTACAAGGAATAGATAGGAGAGTGAGTGACCTTTGCTGAGCAGGTGCATTTTTCTGGAAGTTTTCACACTTGATTACTTATGTGGGCAAAATGTTTCCCTGAGTGACACACACTTCATTTTTCCTTTGTATTTGCCCCAGGACTAGAGCTGAGATACTCAAACACAGGAATTTCAAACCACCACTCAGCCCAAGCTTCCAGACAATTAACTCCCAAGAGATAATTACTTTTAGAATGAGCTCCAAGCTGTAAAGTTGAGTTCTCCTGCTGCTCAAACTATGATGTCTCTTGCAGCCACCTCTCTGTGATTTTTATTTAATCCACACCTAAAACGTAACCTCTCTTCCTTTCTCCCTTGCCCTTGGTGAGGAGCAGGGACTTTAAATCCTCCACAGAGCAGAGCTGAGGGGTGACATGGCACAAAGAGTTTGTGTCTCATTTCCTGCTTTCTGAGATTGCAACCCTCGTGCACACATATGGTGTTTGCACAGGCTCCTGCCCAGCAGGAGATGCTGACACTTTTTCATTAGCAGCCAAACCTTCACAAAAGCCATGTCAGACTGTGCCAGCCCAGGGAGAGCAGGGACAGGAACTCCTGGTGAGGTGACTGAGCAGGAGACGTGGGGCATGTGGAGGAGAGCTGTGCTTCACACTCAGAAATTGCCACACCAGAGTTCCCTCTTCTCCAAAGATGCAGGACAGAGCTGAGTGCACTGCAGAGACCATGAGTGCCAGTGAAGGAACAGGATTCATTTGACAGGATAAATGCCAGGCTATGGTGGAATGACACCAACAGGGTGCAAGGATGCAGTTTGGCTTTGGAACAGAGCATTGTGCTGCGAGCACCAGGGTGAGAGGGGACGGGAGACTCTTGGAGCATCATCCCCTGCACCATCCCCAGACAGAGTCAGGCAGGGCAGTTCTGCATTCACAGCCATGAATTAAGCTGAGAGAGGCACAATTTCCCATGGATAAACCTGAGCTGATGGGATGCTTTGGCAGGATGGAAGCACCACAGCTCTAGAGATGTTCAAAGCCAAAGGAGTTTTGAATTAAAGAGGAACATGGGTCATGGGTAGGTGCTTTGTGATGGAAATTGAGTATCAGCCTGTTCTGCACAGTCACCACCTGTGTGACACCAGTGACCTGTGGGATCAAACATCACACTGCAGAGGACAGGGCTTTGCTGGAAGAGTAGATGGGACTCTCAGGATTGGAGCTAGGAAGTGTTTCATGTTCACAGATAAATTCTGCTGAGCATTTTTCATTATGTCCACGCCAGAAGTCAGAGGCAGAGGAACTGCAGGAGATGGCTACACTTGGGGTAGAGGTGACTCAGAGCAGGACATCCTTCTGTCTGTGAGCTCCCAGCTCTGCTTCCTTGTCAGTCCAGATGCCCCTCTGGATCATAGGCACATCTGAGAAATGGAGGCCACAGGAATCATGTCTCCAAGACAAATCCAGAGACTCACATGGCACAAGCACTCCCTGGAGACAGTGTTCCCACAAATCTGCTGCATTACCAGCTTTGCCAGGCCTTTGTTTTCTCTCTGGGATATGCTCTGTGTCTGATCTCATTCTTGAGAGCACTGAGCAGCCTTGGGCTGCCTCACCGCTGACCCCAGGGACATGGAAAGGCAGCCTTCCTTCCAGCAGTGCACTGCTGTGCCTGGTGCAGGTGACATCCACAGCCTGGGATGGAGCGAAGTAACCAGGCTGCTCCTCACCACACTCCTGTTGTCTCGTCACCTTTCTCCTGAGGATCTGTTCACCAGCAGTGAGAGCCATCAGCTCCTGGCATGGAAGCAGCTCAGGTAACCCCACAGTGCAGCCATGGACACCGAGTGCCATCACTATTGAGTACCAGCCTCACAGGGAGGAAGTTGCAAGCTCTGTGCTCATCCCCTTACTTTTAATGCAGTATGGAGCAGAAACATAAGTGAGAGGCTTCTTTAGCAGATGTGTGTGACAGTGGTCACAAGGGTTTGCGGGTGAAGAGAGAGGCAAGAATGTTGATTTTATGATCAGAGGGCTTGATTTATTATTTTATGATATATATATAACATTATAATTATACTAAAAAGAATTGAAAGAGAAGTTCTCAGAAGGCTAGCTAAGAATAGAATAGCCAAGAATGATAACAAAGGAGCTCTCTCTGTCGGAGAGACAGAGAGACTGTCGGAGAGAGCTCAGTCCTTGATTGGCTATTAATTGTAAATATCTAAGATGGGCCAATCACAGATGCACCTGTTGCATTCCACAGCAGCAGTTAACCATTGTTTACATTCTTTTTCCGGGACCTCAGCTTCCCAGAAGGGAACATCCTAAAGAAAGGATTTTTAGTGAAAGGATGTCTGTGACAGATGTGCAACATTTTTTGCATGAGCAATTGCTGTTTGGGATTCACAGCTTGCAGAATCCAGGAATTTTCTAATTGCCTGGGATCACAGAGATGCACAAGGACCACAGGGCCAGCACACACACACGAGGTTAAGTCTGCTCCACCATGTGTGCGCAATAGCAAACTTCATCAGTGCAGTGATTGTAACCCCTGGCAGGACAGGGAGGGGGCTGCTCGTGTTTCTGCTGGAGTCAAAGCCTTGGCTATGTCACCCAGGGCAGAGGAGCCCCTCCCCAGGGGAGGCACTCCCCGAGGCAGCCATCTCGTGCCTGGTGTGCTGGCTGTGCTTCCTGGAAGGCTCTGGGAGATGAGCTGCCTGTGAGCATAAAGCAGAGCCTGAGCACTGACAGCGACCAGAGCTGGTGTTAATTCACTCCCCACCAGCTCCAGCTGTCTCCCATGCCTGCACTTGGTTTAACCAGGTAACCTCTGGTGGAATTTACAATCTTCCGCTTTCCTTGATGTATTAGTTGCAGCCTCTGGGTCTGATGATTAGATGGCCCAAGCCCAGCTCTATCCCTTTTTTTCGGAGTATAATGAAGGTTATTTGTTTATTACAAAGGCTGATGATAAGAAATACTCTGCCACACTTATTCCCAATTGCATCACCATGGCAACGATGATCAAAGTTTTTGAGTTTTTCCTCAAAAGAGTTTGCTGGGTTAGGTTGTTTATAGAGATCTCCATGTGTGCCAGGTAGGAGGTTTCTAGTGATTTATCTGGCACAAGCTTTGTCAGTTATCTATGTTTGTTTGTGCAGCTCAGCTGCTCTCTTCAGCATCTCTGCCCATTTCTCTTGGCCACTGTCCTTCCTTCTCAGCTCTCTGTGTGGCTCCCTGGCCAGGTCACCTCTTCTCCTGTCTCGCCCCAGCCCCTCTGCCAGGTACAGAGATACCCAGCTTTACCAGAGCCACCTGCTCTGGTAAAGCCACTGCTGTGGCAGTGCACTGTCCCCAGTGTCACAGACAAGCTCTGGGATGTGCCTGAGGCTGCACAAACCCTGTGTGGGGCTGGCAAGGGTGGTGGGGAGGGCAGGGCAGGGGGGCACAGGCATGGGGTGCAACAGAGGGTGTTTGGGGAGTCTGCAAAGGGTGAGATTCCTTGCCCTCTGTCCCTACTGCCCTCTCTGCAGTGCTTGGGGTCACAGCAAGGATGCTGCACTGCCTTGGGTGAGAAGGGCCTGACCCTGAGGCCCCCTGGGCAGCAGGAGGTTCTCAGAGCACACCAAGGGTTTCCAGCCACCAGAGTTCAAAAACCAGAGGGACCTGTGAGATGTCTTTCCATGAAACTTGATGCTCCTTCAGCAACAGCTCCCTCTCATTGTCTCACACTTTACCCTTGGGAGGAAACAGCCACAAGTGAGGGTCCTGGTCCCACTTGGAGATGTTTCCACCCCAGAGGCTGGTAGCCCTGGATGACTCCAGTCAATCTGCACCTATTGGCTTCAGACACATATACCCAGCCCTCAGCATGCTGGTCTTTGCATGATGCTGCCCAGATTTATCCCAGCCTGATTCCCAGCCAACTAATTAGCTGACAGCCATGGTTTCCCAGACAGTCCTTGTGCACAGAGAACTTCTCCTTGCTTTGCACCTTCCCCAAAGTCCCCTGTTCACCTGCTGCCCTGCCCTGTGGTGCCCAGGACCAGTCCCCAGGCTCTGGAGAAGGTGCAGGAAGGTGCCTCAGCTGCAGGTGGGTTCCAGAAGCAGATTCCAAGAGGGCCCAGGACTCTTGGCCATGCAACATGTCCCAGGCCAGGCAGAGGAATTGCTGTCCTTCTCCCAGTGTCCCTGCAGCTGAGTGCCAGTGGCAGAGAGGTACCAGCACTGCCTCTGCCCTCTTCCCGCCTATTATGGGAGCTGCTCATGTGCTGAAAAACTCTGCAGACCCTTTCCCTTGCTCTCTCCCTCTCAGATGACACTGCTGTCACCATCAGGCTCATCCTGCACTGCATCATCACCAGGAGTATCTTCCCAAGCTCCTTCTCTTATTCCCCACCCCATCCCCACCTCATGCCCTTGATCTCCCCTGCATGGCCCCAACCCTGCCAGTTACATGCAGTTGAGGTTCACTCAGGCGGGATTAGATTGAGCCAATGAGCCATCCTGAGCCCTGTCTGTGTCCAGGGGCATTGGCCATTGCCCTTCAGTAAGATCCACAGTCCACAGCAACTCTTCAGGCACAGTTTGTTTAGGCAGTAAGATTCTGGGAGGCTCACCCCTTGATTTGTTTCGTTTCCTCTTTATTATCATCGTTCACTTTACACTGGTGCTTTATCTTATGAATATTGATTCTTTTGCCTCACTGGTTAGCGATTGTTTATTCCACACTAACGTTTTCTGTTCCTACATTTCTGCACACTCAGGTGATTTATACAGGTAGTAAAACAAAGAGTGCTTGTTGCAGTGTACTCAAAAAGCTTTGCTGTGCTAAAGGGTCCTGAGAATAACAAATCAAATCTAACCTTGAGTCAGAGTGTCATCTCTGCTGCATTCACCCTCAGATGGAGTCATCTAGCATCACATCCAGAGCATCACCATCCACCAGACAGCTCTGTCTGCCCAAAGCTGGTGCAGGGAGATTCCCCTCTCTGTGTTTGCCATTCATCACCAGCAAAGCCAGAGGCTCCTCAGGGAATGAGCACAGCCCCAAGGCTGCCAGAGCTCCAGGAGCCTTTGGGCAGCACTGCCAGGGATGGACAGGGTGGGGTTGTTGAGGGTCAGGGCAGGAACAGGAGCTGGATGATCCTGTGGATCCCTTCCAACTCAAGATATTCTGTGATTGTATAAAAGCAGGGCATGGCTGGACTGCTGGAGGGTGGCCTCAGAAACTCCCCCTCCACCTTCACCCCATGTGAAAAGGTCCTGCCAGCTCTGACAGGCGTGTCCTTGGGGCACACTTGTCACCCAGGGCCTGAGAACCAAAGGCTGCTGGAATAGCTGTGCAGCTGCAGGTGAAATGCTGTCCTGCCCCGGAAGCAGCGCCTCTGTGCAGCCACAGCAGGCTCCTGAGGCTCTCTGCTCTCTGGGCTGTCACAGACATCTTTTCATAAAAATCCTTTCTTTAGGATTTTTCTCCCTCTGAGAAGCTGTGGCCTCAGCAACAAAATGTAAACAATGGTTATCTGCTGCTGTGGAATGGAACAGGTGGATCCGTGATTGGTCTCCTGTGGATGTTTGGATTTACTGACCACTCACTGCAGAGCTGGGTCTCACTCTCTGCTGAGACACAGACCTTTATTATTCATTCTTTTCTATTCTATTCTTAGCTAGCCTTCTGACAGCCTTTCCTTTCTATTTCTTTTTAGTATAGTTATAATGTAATATATATATATATATCATAAAATAATAAATCAAGCCTTCTGAACATGGAGTCAACATTCTCGCCTCTCTCTCACCCTCAAGACCCTTGTGACCACTGTCACACTGGGCAGCTCCCCCAGCCCGTTTGCAGTGTGTGCAGACAGCTCCACTCACACACACCGCCCAGGCAGGGCCGGGCCGTGGTGCCTGAGGAGCAGGAAAACAAAAGCAATTGCTGAAAACACAGCTCCACCCACCTGTCACTGCCACACTGCATTCCAAAAGGTCGCCAGACCTTTGCTTGCTGGCTCTGAGGCCCTCCCTGCTCAGACACCTTAATTCCTCTGTCTTTTCCAGGTCAGTGGAGCTCTTTAGGTCTGTCCATCCGTCAGCTCTGGCAGTCTCTGTCAGCGCAGAAGGGAACTATTCTCTTCACCTGAAGGCTGTGTGCAGATGTGGGGAGCCCCAGGCAGGGCTCTGCTCAAAGGGCAGGGACATATCCCAGTCCATTGCCAATGCAACTGGGTGTAAATGGTTTTCCTGGGTGTGAACCGAGCCAGGGATGCCCCTCTTTGGACCACTGGTGCAAAGAGAGCCTGGAGGAAGGTGCCTGGAGCAAGCCACTGCTGCCCTGTGCCGGTGCTGGGCCTCTTCCCTGCAAAGGCTGCAGGAGGGGTGTCACTGTACCTGGTGGCCATGGGGTACAGGAGGTCACACAGCCACACCAGGAGTGTTCCTGAAGCCAAAGGATGGTGGAAGGGAGGAGGGGGAGCCCCAAGGCACAGCACTTTCCCCAGCTGATGCAGAACACCCCAGCAGGCACAGCCACTTCCCAAGGAGATGGCAGATGGGGTGACAACAGGCTTTCCACATTCCTGCTGGGCCAGCAGCAAGATAAATCCCTTTATTTCCTTTTCTATTCCTTTGTCTGTGAGAGTGCTGACCCGAAGGACCAACCAGGCACCCTTTAGCCCCCAGGTACCCGTGTCTGGGTGTCAGTGCTGGAGGATTTAACACAGCGATCAAGAGCAGAAAACAGCAAACCTGCCTAGAGATCAGTGCAGCTGGGCTGGCCAGCATAGTGGCTCTCATCCCAAATCTGCCCTCACCCAGTCACAAACGTGTAGAGCAGTGCTGATTGTATCAGTAAGGGCTGGCTGTCAAAGCTGCCATCCCAGCTAGGACAAGCTGCTCTCTGTGATAAGTTAAAGGTGATTCAGGCTGTGCTATCAAAACCTTTTCTCAGTGAAATAAACTTACATCTTTGCAAGAAAAACAACCAGAAGAAGAAAACCTACAATTTCCTTGAAATGTTGTCACTGAAAAGAGAAAAATCAAGAAAATCACAAGTTGAGTGGTTTCTGAAAGTTTTCTGGTGATTTTGTATCTTGCCATCAGAGAATCAGGGAATTCCTACTGTGGACAAAATTTGTAATTTCAAAAATTCATCTCATTGTCTCCACTGATGACAGAGGAAGCAGTGGATATTTGTCCTACTGGACTCTCTCAAGGGATAGATGCCAATGCAGCAATGGCTCTTTTCAAGAGGGCATCACTCCCAATTTTTACAGCTGGGAATGACTCCTCTCCACTGTAGACAGGGACATGGTGCAAGTGGAGTGCTTGACAGTTTGTTGGAGGACCATCAGAGACTGATCCTCATTTCTCCTCTCTTGTTGAGCAGGGTGAGCCCAGTCTGATGTGCGAACTGCCCAGTGCCCACAGCTGCTGAGCACAGTCCCATTCATTGCCAGGCTGCAAAACTCTTCCTCATTTCCTTTCACAGCAGAAACATCCTGTGTGTGGTCCCCTGGCTGAAGCAGGAGTAATGCCAGAGAGAACAAAAATCAGGGTTATAAATAAAATTCACAAAGCTTTGGCATTTCCCTGGCACTATTGAACCACACCAGCACTTGAGGCAGTGTCCTTCCACACCAACCCCAGGTTCCACTCCTCATGCAAACACAGCCCAAGGGTTCTGTTTCCATTTGGTGCAAACCAATTTCACGGTCTTTGGAGCTGCCATTAAACAAAATCATTGACTTATTTGCCAAGAAATGCACCAGAAGAGATGGAAGGGGGTTGCCCAGCCCTGCCTCTCTCCTCACTGCAGAGCCCAAAGGATCTGCAGTATCACAGCAGGTGGAGGTGAAGCTGCCCTAGGACTGAGCAGGTACTGTAAATGATCATTGCCTTCAGTGTGGGCTGAGCGTGGCCCCCCCGGCACCCCCTGAGCCCACCCAGCCCATTTCCTGCTCCAGGTGAACAAACCAGGTTGGCACTGGAGTGTCCCTGGCAGGCACACACTGAAACAGGGGGTCTCAATTACTGTCACATCATCTCCCTGTGACAGTCATTCTCAGCACATCTCCTGTCCTGCTCAATGCCCCACAGTCTCCTTGCTTATCTGAGCTCCCAGTGTGTAGCTCCTGGCAGCCTCACAAAGGGGGCAAGCCCTGGAGGGAAAGGGATGAATATTCATGGTCACTGTGTCTGGAAGGAGACAGGAGGTTCTAAGCACATCCACAGGTGAGTAATACATTCACCAGAAAATTCACATTCAGGCTCTTATTCCTCTTACAGCATTAAATATTTAACAACAGAAACTTTCAAGTGTCTTCACAATGTAATTACGGTGCCAGGAGGATCAACTCCACTTGCTGGGCTCAGCACTGCCAGCAGGAGAGCCTGGGTGGTCTCAGTCCCACCTGGGCTCCCTAAGCACCTGCAAGGGCAAAGCGAAAAAAGAAACCAAGGGTGTGAACGTTGTAATATGGAGAGAGGCTGCAGGGACAGCACAGATGTCCAGGAAGATTAAAATGGAAGACAAAATCCCTGTTGCATTAATATAACAAAATCCATGGTGATGGGAAGAGGAAGATTCAGGAAAGAGAACGTGCACCATTTCTCAAGGGCAGCAGTTTGGGGAGGGATGCAGGCAGGGCAGTGAGGCAGGAGCTGCACCTGGAGAAGTGCAGGCAATGCCACAGTGCCACCCTTCCAGCAGACACACTCCCACACTGAGGGCACAGGAGGAGAGAGGCAGCTTCTTATGCCTTGAAATGCAATCCACAGTTGAACACAAACACACACACACAGTGTGTTGCTAATTGTCTCTAACATTCCTCAAGGAAAGCTGAGATCCAGTAGCATATCCACAGTCTATGCAACAAGAGAAAGCATTCAAGGGAGATAGACTCCCAGGAACAATGGTTAATATCCCAGCAAGAACATAAGAACAAGAGCAGTTGCACCCTTGGCTGCTGACAAAAAAAGGGAAAAAAGGGTGAAATCCAGTATGTCACTGGGTAACTGAAGAAAAACATGGGGTTTCTTAGTGCAAATTAATGTGTCAAGGCTGAATTTGCAGGGTAACATTCTCCAGTGATATCAGTCCTTGGCAGAAAAGCAGCAAAGCTGATACAGAATTGAATTAATAAAGAATTAAAGGCTAGGAATTTTACCAAGGCCAGTCAGAACAATGTTATGGAACACAGCCCCTGCCCAGAAAATCTGTTCTCATTTGCAGGGGAGAGCACCCATGTGGCTGATAGGATACAGAGCCCAGGCACAATCAGGAGTTACAGACTTGGATTAAAACCAGGTCCAGCCAATGCTGGTAAAGCCCATTTGTAAATATGCTGAGTGCTGGACAGAAATAGCAGACTCCAAACAGGCAGGGAATTCTCATCAAATAAGAGTGTGATGGAGGGAGTTCTGTGAAGGACAGCTTTAAACACTGGAACTGTGGGGAAGGAAGATGGTGAGATGGACATGGACATGGAAATGGGATGGAGATGGAGGTGATAGAGATGAAGGTGGGTTGGAAGAGAACAGTTTGCCTGTTAGACAAAATTTGCAGGGTGCCAAGCAATGTCAAGTATGAAGCAGTAAGGGAAGAGGTCCAATTCTGAGCCAGCTGGGTCTGTGTGAGCAGCCCACACTTTGATGTAGCTAGGTCATAAGACCCAGCATGAGGACAAAGACCAGCAGTTATAGCAAATTCCCAGTGCTGCAGCCTCCCAGCCCAGGTACAGCAATCCCTCCTCTGTCTCCCAGCCTGCAGAAAACCCTGGACAGGCAGGAGCTTTGCCTTCCCCAAGTCTTCCTGCATTTCCCCATAGTTTGCTGCTCACGGTCTTTGTGTTTCTCTTTCAGGGATCCGCAGGTGAAGTGGAGCTGTTGATTGTGTGAACACATGGCCTGGCTTTGCTCTTTGTTCACCATCCTGCTGAAATCCATGAAATAAAGGCTGCTGAGAGAGAAAATCCTTCTCCCTTGCCCAGACTCGCCTCCTGGCAGCAGCTGCCTTGTTTTGCTCTGGTCTCACCCTTTGACAGCCCTGGTTGCATATTATTGCTTAATTATCATCTCATTACAAAGCCCAGGCACATTTCACATGGCCTGTGCTCTGCCCACATCGCTGGAGGAGCAGATAACAAATGGCTCTGCATGTCTCACTAATCAGACTAAACCCAGGATCACCATTCTGGTAAGAGCCCTGCTGATGAATAGGCATAAACTGCAGATCCTGGGGATCCCAAATGTTTTTTTCTCCCCCTCCTGGAGCTCTGGGCACAGTTAGGCTGTTTCAGGAGGACAACAAGGCGTATTTGACATAGAGCAGCCTCTGGGCCACTCAGTAGAATTCACTCTTGACAGACCATCCATGCACGGGGAAACTGGGCCATCCTTAGAGGAGGAGCACAGGTATACAGAGCATCTGGATGTCTGTCTTGCATCAAGTCCACAGAACAAGCACCCAGAACAATTCCAGGGAACATAAAATGCAAACAACCAATACTGAAAATAGTAACAACGGTCAAGAAGAAGAGGAAGAAGAACAACAACTTAAACAGAAGCAACCCCTCATTTCCCACTTTTTCACCGTTTCTCCCACCCCAGTGGTGCTCTCCTCTTCCTGACCTAAGGAGGTTTGCAGGGTGGGAGGTGATTACAGCCATGTGCTTGCCCCTGCAGGATCAAGCCAAGTTCATCCTCACCACAGTAGTTTATGACTGCAGCACTCTGAAGTGGATAGACTATGGGAATAAAGATTTACAAATGTTTTCACTGAGAAAGCGAGCCACATAAAAATACATCAAACTATTGATAGTTCTCCTACTGGAAAAAGCAAGGCTGCTATTGTAAGTAATGTGATATCTAACACCCAGGCAATGTAAGCAGAAATTGAAATTTTGCATAAATGTATATAAAACTTGTATTCATTGATGTGATTGATATTAAACAATAGCAATGCATTTGACAGAGAGATGTCATGATAAAAGACCACGGATATGATAGCTCACAGCAGAATTTTATGTTGCAGTTCAATTTTAAACCCCCATCTGTCTCTGCAGATATGACTTCCACGCTGCCTCGTGGTCTCTGAAGGCTGGCCAAGAGCATCCTTGCCACTAGATCAATTTTCTCAGCTCTGGCATGGAGCAGAGGCACAGGAAACATGAGCCTGTCTATGTCCATAAAACACATAACGGGGTTTGTGACATGAGGCTGCAGGATCTGAGCTCCCCTGCTGCCTGTGCCACTCCACACAGCTCTTCAGCCTGTGCTTAACCCCAGAGAAGTGCTCAGGTCTCATTGACACAAAACACCAGGGCTGACAGTGAGCTCTGGAAATGGAATGTACCTTGGGATGCTTGTGGAAGGGTTGACATGGCTGCTCATGATTGCTGCTGCTCTTCTGGTTTTTGCACAACAGCAGTGAAAGCTGATTTTTTTCCTAATTCAATTTTCATCCCTCAGTTCATCACCCAGGGTCAGCTTCCATACAAATGTAGCTGTCTGTCCCCACACAGGCAGCAGCTTGGTGCTGGAGATGTTAGTTCTGCAGCTGAGCTTGCCCATATGCTGTGAAATTGCAGTCAAATAAATGGTCATGGGATCCAAGTGACAAAGAGCAAAGTCTGTGGGAGTAACACCAGCTCCACTGGGCAGGGATGAGTGCAGATCCTGTAACAGAGGAGCCAAGGAGACAAGTCTTCATGCAGATCTGCTGGAATGGACTTGGACTCTGAGAACCCTGTGATTCCCTTCCAGCTCAGGTTATTCTTCGGTGAAGGATCCCAAGGTGAAGCCATAGGAAGAGCAGCTGAGGAGTGCTTGGTTTGTGCAGCTGGAGAAGAGGGATCAAGTTCAGACCTCACAGGCATCTGCAACTCCTCCTGAGGACAGCTCCAATCTTTGCTCTGGGACAGGGACAGCTCCAATCTCTGCTCTGGGACAGGGACAGCACCCAGGGCACGGCTGGAGCTGGGCCAGGGCAGCTCAGGCTGAGCTCAGGGCAAGGTTCTGCCCCCAGAGGGTGCTGGCACTGCCCAGGCTGCCCAGGGAATGGGCATGGCCCCGAGGCTGCCAGAGCTCCAGGAGCCTTTGGGCAGCACTGCCAGGGATGGACAGGGTGGGGTTGTTGGGGGATCTGGGCAGGGACAGGAGCTGGGCTGGATGGTCCTGGGGATCCCTCCAGCTCAGGATATTCTGTGATTCTGTGATTACATTACTCTGCTAAAATCTCTCTTAACCACACAGAGCTGAGCAGGGGGTGGCTGTTCCAGCCTCTTCAACTTTGCAACCTGACTTGATCCACCCTGTCCCTCAATACCTTCTGCCACTCGCCGTGTAGGGCCACATACAGCACCTTCCCATGTTCCATGCATCCCTGCAATAAGGCAGGAACTGTCAGTGAACAGAGCACCCTGCTTTTCATTTTCAGGTAGTTGATTATACAGGTGGGGCCTCCTCAGCACCTCATCATGCACTGCTCACTCACTGCCCCTCCCATTTTCCCTCCTTTCCTCTGCAGGGGGATGGAGCTGGAAATTGGAGGCACAAAAGGCAAAGATCACAGTTTGAGACAAGAACAATTTACTGGAAACAGCAATGAGATAAGGAAACAAAAAAAACCCAGTAACAGGAACAATATTTTTTTTAAAGTGTATAAAAGAGAGAATGATTCACGCGTCAAAATGCTTACCACGGACCCTGAGACAGTGAACAAGGGCCAAAGGCTTCCCCCCTCCCATGTTTTTTGACTGGAAGCCATTTCCTTCTTCTCAGGAGCCCAAGAGAGTCCTTTGCTCCATCCTGGCAATGACCTGAGGTCATATCGAACAACAGGAGAGTCCTGGCTGAAACCAGGACAGTTTTTAATAAATTTCAGCCCCACTCCAGCTAGAGAGAGGGAGATGGGCAAAAAGCAGAGGTCGCTACTGAATGACTCCTGCAGTGTCACTTACAGGGTCACGTGTGTCCTTCCATGGTGAGTGTTGGTCTGAGAGGTCAGCAGGAGCTCTGCTCCACAGAAAAGCCCTGAGTGGTGGAGGAACCACATCCTCTGAGCTCCCAAAGGTCCCAGTGACCTTGTTCCCTCTCCCTGTCTGGAAAGTGGTTGAAAAGGGTTAATTTCAGTCCATCTCTGTCACAGACAAGCGAGCAAGGAGAACAGTTCCCCCATTAGCATTCTGCCAGATGCCTTCAGGACAGTTTCATTTACATCTGTATAATTTTTATGATTTAGAAGATTCAGGTTGAACTGCCTAAGATTCAGATGTGTCTGGAATGGGAGCTCCACACGCTGGTTTATTTGAAGATCTCTTTGTCAAATCATATTTTGGGTTGGAAGGGACCCTTAAAGGCCACTTGGAGCACCCCCCTTGCAATGAGCAAGGATATCTTCAGCTAGACCAGGTTACTCAGAGCCTATCTGACCTGGCCTTGGAGGTTTCCAGGGAAGCTTTTGAAAGCTACTAGCATAGAAAGTAACAATCTCAGGGAAAAAATGGATATGGCCAACTCACCCAGCACAGTCTTCTCAGCAGGTTCACAGGCCCTCCTGCCTTCTGGCCAGGGCGTTGCTGGCTGGACAGTTTAAACATGATTTTATGAGAAATTTGCAGCCTGTGGACTACTGCAGACTCTTCTCAGTGCTCCCTGAATGCTGACATGGGGAGGACAAGTCCAGCCATACATTTCTTCTCCTCTCACATAGCAGCGTGACTTCAGGAGGAAGTGTAGAATATGTGTAGGTGTCATGGAATCATAGAATGGTTCGGGTTGGAAGGGACCTTCCAGCCCCCTGCCATGGGCAGGGACACCTGCCATTGGAGGAACCAACCCCAGCCCACCTGGCCTTGGACACTTTCAGGATGGGGCAGCCACAGCTTCTCTTAGCAACCTCTGCCAGGGCTCAACCACTCTCCTAGTAAAGAATTTCCTCCTAACACCAAAAGTAAATCTCTCTTCTGTCAGTGTGAAGCCATTCCCCCTTGTACCATATGTATGTAGATATGGAGAAATATGTATGTAGAAACTGTAGAATATTGTACAACAAATATAAATGTATGAAGTTTATGGGACTTCAGGGTTTTCTTCTCAAGCATTCTTTAATCTCATGGCCCTATGAATTGTAGCAGTTCCAGCCTGGAGTGTCCTGCATTATTTGCAGGTCAGATCGGAATCCTTTAGGCAGTTATGCCTCACCTTCTCACCATACCAGAGCTGTGGCTGTCTCTCAGCAGCCAGAGGTAAAGGAGAAATCCTGGGATGCCAGCCTGGTCAGGCAAACCTTCAAGAGAAAGGAGCATGTGCCATCTCCTGCCAAGGGGAAGCACCACAACCTAAACACACAGGGGATGAGCCAGAACGGATTGGATCCAGAATGTGGGGGCTTCCCCAACTTCCCCAGTCCAGAATGTGCCAGCAGGATTTCAGTGATCTTCCTCACCCACCACAGCAATTATCAGCATCTGGTCCCTCCCGCGGCTCCTATTAGAATACCCAGGTAAAAAAGCAATATTTTAGGGATTTTTTCACTGGTGTCAATGTGCAGGTACAGCTTATCCAGGGGTACCAGGGCAGATCTGAGCCCTTTCAGGGCAGGCAGTTCCCTGGGAGGAGAGGCAGGAGTGTGGATGCACATGGCCTTCTCCATGATGTGTCCCACAGCTGGGCTGCTCCCTCCTCCTGCTCTTCCCTGCCCTGCACAAAGCCAGCGTGCTCCTGCTCTGGAAGAAGTAAAACAAAGGAGAGAATGGAGCTCTTCATTCATCCCTGATGGCTGCAAGGGGAGCAAAACCCTTGGCTCAAACTTAGAAAGTTCTTAATGCCAAGAGGAGCTGAGGTCTTGGCACGGCAGAGGCTTTGGACGCAGCCATAGGCAGAGAAAGGGAGTCCGAATGATGCCTGGAATGAGGGGAGGAGGAGGCACCTGGTAGCACACAGGTGGGGCTGAAGAACAGCCAGCCTCTCTTCCCTGGCCTGCAGGGACCCGGTGATCCATGGCACTTGGCCTCTCTCCTCGCTGCTGCTTCCAGCCCCCTCCCCAGCCCAGCAGATATATCTGCTCTGAGAAGTGGCTCACCAGGGCCTGATAAAGAAAATCCATTTTCTGATGAAGCCCAGAGAGCCTGCAAGGAGCCTGTCTTTGGCAGACAAGCTCAGGGAAGAGTTAAAGCACAGCATCAAGCTTTCAGCAGAGACAAAAAGTTGTTCTCCTGCCTTTCTTTTCATTTTTTTTCCCTCACTCTTAAAAAAAATGCCTCATTTTCACTTCAGTGAAGCTGGAGAGGCAGGAAATAATACAAAGGCTCTTTACAAAGGCTGGCTTCTTTCTTCTGTGGCATCTGTGCTGAAGTGTCTGTGATGGTAACAGCCTCTGCTTTCTCTTCACAGGACTCAGTTTCATCAAATATTCCCTCTCTTGAGGCTGTGCGATGGTGGGATTCCCTCTCCCAGCTCCATTGCTTTTCCAGTCACACTCTGAGCTGCTTACAGAGCTCAGGCAGAGAAAAAGGAAAATCTATTCTGTTTGCTGCTTGCAGTGAGAAGAAGGGGCTGTGGCCCCCCTCAGCCTCCCCAGCCTCAAGGAAGCTGTCCCTTGGGCCAGCCAGACACAGGGAGCTTGGTGGCAGCACTGTGACCTCCCCATACACTTGTCAAATCACCGTTTTCCAGACATATTTTAATCCCCTTTGAATTGCTCTAATCTAAATAATTAATCAGTGCTGAGTCGTTGTCTGTTCACTTGACAGGAATGGTGGGAGCTGCTTGTACTCCCTGTGCAGCACCTGCCCCTGCCAGCCCTGACACAGGCACAGCATTTCTGCCACAGCCCCTGTCCCCTGTGCTCCCTCTGTCCCCTCGGGGTCCCCTGCCAAATTCGCAGGGAGCCCCGACAAGGGGGAGAGAAGATGATGCATCTGACTCCATTGATATCAGAAGGCTAATTAATTACTTTATTATACTATAATATTCTAAATTATATTACACTATATTACATTACATCTAAACTGAATCTGCCTTGCCCTCAGCCCCGCACACACTGCACTGAACTGCTCTGACTCTTGGGACTGTCAGTGACAGTCCTGACGCACACACACACACCTGGCCCTGACAGGCCAAGGAAACAAAACACCATAACTGTGGGTAAACAATCTCCATATTGCATTCTACTTTAGCCCAAACACAGGCACAGCAAATGATAAGAATTGTGTTTTTCCTTTCTCTGAGGTTCAGAGAATGTGAAACCCAGAAATATTCTTGGGAAGAATTGTGCCTTGCTTTTCTCTGTGAGGAGAAATGTAGCAACAGTCCCCCAGGCCCAGCTGGTCCCGGGCCCCAGCTGATCACTGTGCCTCATTTTGTGGGTTCATGCCAGGGAGCATGGGCTGGCAGGGGTTAGGGCTCCCCACCATCCCCCGGATCCCCCACTCCACACCTGCTCAGCATCTCTGCTCCACACAGCAACATCTGCTCCTATGGCAGGTGACAATGACCTGCTGTGGCTCAGGGAGGAGCCATCCCCTGTCCCTCAGCCTCTGCAGGCAGCCGTGGGCCCTGAGGGCATCGCCATTACCCGGCCAGCTCATGCCCTATTGCCACCCATCCCGCAAAGAGAGCCTGAGGACAGCCCTGGGCATTCTGCTCCTGTCCTGCAGCCCTTCCCTGGGAGCTCATCCCTCTGGCCAGTGAGCCTTGGGCACCTCTGGCAGGGCCCACACAGGGGGCTGGGGACAAGAAGGGACAGTGTCTGTCCCAAAGTGACCCTGTCTCTAGCAGAGGGGATGCAGCACAAGAGTGGCCAGGTGTCACAGCCCGGGCACAGGGAGGTGCCAGGGGACCAGGGAACATCCCAGCATCCTTGTTCAGAGCGGGAAAGCAGCCCCAGGGTGCCCCCAGGTCCTGCAGGCAGCAGAGGCCACAGCAGCAAGGGCGTGAGGTGACCTCAAGAGCATCTGCTGGACCTGCAGCAGCACAAGCAGTGCTGCAATGTCCTCCAGCTGCCTGGGACACAGATGCACACACAAGTACACCCCGAGAGCCCCTGGCTCTGCTCAGCAGTGCAGGAGATCCCTGGCCACTGCTCTGGGAGCTGCCAAGTCCCAGCACGGGCTCTGGATGCCCCTGAGCATCTCCTGCCCGGGGATGTGCTCTCCTCCAGGCTGGCACAGCAGGCACCAGGCTGGCTCAGCCCTGGGGGCTGGGCAGGGCTCCCAGCAGGCTGCTGGTGATGATGGGGGGCTCTCAATCCCTCCTGTCCCCCTCTGGCCCATCACTGCTCTGGGAAGTCTCTCCGCACTCTCACGCTGACCCCAGACACTCCAGGAGATTGCACCCCTGCTGGTTTCCTTCCAGAAATACCATTTTCATAATGAAAGTGCTACTGTTTTCACCTCTCCCTGGTGCAGACACACTTTGTTCTCTCATGTTTTAATTCTCAAGTTCCTCTCCAGTATTTCCACTGTAAAAATTGACTCAGAAGAGCACATTTCACCTCCTCCCACAGGTCCACACCAGGGCAGTTTCCCTCTCCAGGTGGGGGAGAAGGACTCCCAGGAGCCACTGGCCAGGCTCTCCAGCAGACCTGGAGCATTGCTCCTGTTCCCAGGCAAGGAGAAGACTGGAGCTCCCGGTGCCAGGGCACGCTGCATGTGTGTCCAAAGACTGCCTGCTCCAAGCAGGGAGAGCCAGGGGTGGGCCACAGAAGGGGTGGCTGGATCAGAAGCCATGAGAAGGGTGAAGAGGAGAGGGTCCTCACTCAGGGCATGGCCAAAGGGACCCATTAGGGGTCAGTGTGTCCAGCCCTGTGTCCGTAGCTCCTCGCTGCACCTCAGCAGCTCCAGGTGATGCGTTATCCCCATGGAAGTACCAACTAGAGCCACAGAAAACGTGGATGATGTCCAGGCTTGCTGGCCCAGCATTTGTATTCCTGCTGCCACCCCTTGGGCTAGGAGGGCCAAAGTGGCTGTGGCACAGCATGGGCAGGGAGGCTTCCAGGATCAAACCCAGAGGGGAAAAAGTGGTGGAAATAGGAGCTTTTGGATCTGCACACCTGCCTACCCGTTCTGCCTCATTTTGAACTGGATAAAGATTAGAAAGCAAATTAGGAAAACAAATAAGCAAAAAGCTAAACCAAATTCATTTCTTTTTCCCAAGAGAAAATGTCTTGATTTTTAACTGATGTGAAAAAAAATTTGGATTTGTGCTCACAGCTTTCCTTTGGGCTCAGTGGGTCTCCTCTGGATGAGGGAAATCAGCCCCAAGGCCATGCTGACTAGGGAAGGAGCAAGAAGAGTTTCTTCAGAAGATTTCATCTCACAAAAACAGCAGGGATGGAGCCAGTAACCCCCAGTCTGTGATGAATCCCCAGGAAGATTCCCATAACAGGCAGCACAGCTCTGCAGTCCAGGTGGCACAGAGAGATCCCCTGTCACTGTCACATTTTCTGGAAAAATCCCTTTGCCAGGATTTCCTCTCCTGGAAAGCTGAGAAGCCTCAGAGAAAAAGAAAAACAATAATTATCTGATTGCTTCTCCTGTGTTTTGTTGCTTTGGAATGTGGTTTGGAGATTGTTTATCCAACGTGTGAATTGTTTTAACTTAATGACCAATCACAGTCCAGCTGGGGTGGAACTCTGGAGAGAGTCACGAGTTTTCATTAGTATCTTGTTAAGCCTTCTGTCTGTATCCTTTCTCTATTCTTTAGTACAGTTTTAGTATAGTATTTTTAAATATAATGTAATATAATGTAATATAATATAATATAATGTAATATAATGTAATATAATGTAATAGAATATAATATAATAATAAATTAGCCTTCTAAGAACATGGAGTCAGATTCATCATTTCCTCCTTCATCCTGGGGACCAAGCAAATACCACAGGATCCCATATCCTGGGGAAAAATGCAAAAATCAGGCAGCCCCAGCCATGTACCCAAAAGAAACAGAATCTCAGAGTGCTCCACTCGTGGTTCATCTGTACCTCCAGCCGTGTCCTCCTGCAATTACCCAACGCAGCCGCATCACAATTTATTTACATATTTATGGAGTATTTACCCCAAACCTCATAATACTACAAAAAACTTGATCATACAGCTGGTAATTTAAATGAAAAATTGTTATTCATACATTTTCATTGTAATGTCACATGTCACAAAATATTATGGGTTCATGAGGCAGCCAGGGCTCTGCTAATAATTAGAATATATTACCACTTTGATGAGGCATTTACACAAAACTGCAGAACCATCTTAGAGCTGCTGAGATGTCCCTAGCACCCCTATTTAAAAAATGTCAGAGGCTTTTATCTACTCTACTGATTGTGCAGCATAAATCCCACCTTTTGCCTGATTTCAGGCACTTGGCACACATCAGGACATGGGTGTTGTCACCTCCTGGTCCCCATTAAAAGCCTTGGGGTGCAGGTGCTTTGGGCTCAGCTCAGACAGTGCCTCTGTGGCACCAGGCATGAGCAAGTCTCAGTGCTTGGAGGAGCTGTGGGGACAAGAGCCATGGCAGAACCTGTGAGGGACCTTTCTTTGGGAGGTGCAGAGGGTCTGGGTGCGCCTGTAGAGCCAGGGTGGGAGCTCTGCAGGGCAGAGATGGCCCAGGGGATGGATGGGCAGAGGGCACAGGGTCTGTGGAGAGCAGCACCCTCAGGGTTAGCCAGGGCCACACCTGCCCTGTCCCCTCAGGTCCCTCCTGCACAGCCCTGCTGCCCCCTGCACCCCATTTCCCAGCCCCCTGCCCCTGCTCCAAGTGCTCATCTCCTCCTGCCTCACCTTCTGAGCCCGGCCCATCATGCTGGTCCCTTCACAGAAACCTTTCCCTATCGCTTCCTTCTGACCCAGTCAGTCCCCTCAGCCATTCCTGCTGATCCCAGTCAGTCCCCCCAGCCTTGTGCCAGGTCTGTGACCCCCAGCCCTTGGTCACTCCAGCTCATGGGGCCCCACGCTGCCACGGCCATGGTTGCTCTGCTCTGCTCCTCAGCTCAGACACCAGCGAGGGTACCAGGGGCAGCCCTGGCACTGCTCCCAGCTGCTGCAGAGCCCTCTGCCTGCTCTGAGTGCCTGTGTGGGAAGTGGAGATCCAGGAAGGAGGGTCCCATCCTGTCTGAGCCCTCAGTGCTGGCAGGGGATGCAGTGGGGCTTTCCCTGGGAGCTGGGGCTGTGGGACACCCCATGGCCCCTCAGCTCTCTGCTGACCAAGCACAGCTACCCCAGCACAGCAAAGGGGTACGGCCTCACTGCCAGGCCAATGGGCTGGGCACATGTGTTACCTTTGGGGGTTTTGATGGAAAATACACCTTCCATTCACCTGCTCGCTTGTCCCAGGGTGAGGGAAGCTCTGTCTCTGCACAGGCCGCTCACTTTGGGTCAGCAACTTTTGGCTCAGCCCAGTCACCCACCTTGTGCTGCTCAGTCCCCGAGGAGCCAGCCCAGATTGCCCCAGAAAGGGAGGTGGCACCAGGCAGGGAACTGAGACCTGCAGGGAGAAATAGATGGAAGTGTTGTCACACCTCGAAGGAGCAATCACCTTGGCAGGCACGGCAGCAGTGAGCTGTGAAGTTATGAGAAATGCCCCACAGCATCCTCTAGAAGTTGAGAGCACAGCAGGGACGTCCAAGAGAACAGGGAAAATCCATGCTTGTCTCTGGAATCTTTCATGCCACTGGCTTCATCAAGGTGTTGGATTTTCCTGATCCCATGGGAAGCCAAGGCAAGGCCCTCAGGAGCAGCACATCTCTGCTGGCAGCACACACCTCGTGCCAGGCTCTCACTCACAAACACCTGGAGGCCTGGGCAGAACAGAGCTGGGGTGCACAGAGAAAGGGATGAACTGCAGGTAATTAAAGCAGGGAGGAAATAACCAGCCAGGGCAGGACAGAGCTCAGGGACCACAGAATTGTGGAATTCCAGAACAGTTGGGTTGGGTTGGGTTGGAATGGACCTTAAAGCCCACCCAGTGCCACCCCTGCCATGGCAGGGACGCCTCCCACTGTCCCAGGGTGTCCCAATGTCCACCCTGTCCTTGGGCACTGCCAGGGATCCAGGGGCAGCCACAGCTGCTCTGGGCACCCTGTGCCAGGGCCTGCCCACCCTGCCAGGGAACAATTCCTCATTCCCAATATCCCATCCATCCCTGTCCCCTGGCAGTGGGAGCCATTCCCTGTGTCCTGTCAAGGATGACCAAGGTTGCAGAACCAAGAGGTCCCACAGCTGGTCTCAACTCAGCTGGTGGCTTCACGTGTCTGTAGGTGACATGTGCAGATGTGTTGTTGCCTGCTAGCAGGAACAGCTTGCCAGGAGTGGTGGGAAGGAGAAGGGCCTTTCTCAGGCTGTGCAGAAATGAGCGGAGAGCCTGAATCCCTCTGTGGCTGCTGGGATGGTCAGTGGTGAGCAGCAGACCCTGTGCAGCTGCACTCGCAGGGAGGGGATGGTGCTGGAGGGAACTGAAGTGACACATGAGGAAAGCACGGTTTGGGGGGCTCTGCAGCAGGAGTAGGGCCCTCCCCATGCACCAGGGCCAGCATTGGAATGGTCCTTGTGCCCCTGGCCCTGCACGGCCATCCTTGGCCCAGGCCTCAAGCTGGCAGGATGTGGGGACAGTGCCAAAGGTGCGGCACCACCTTGTTCCTCCCGTGTCAGGAGGGGGTGATGCAGCAGCTCCTGGGGGGCTCAATATCCCTTCAGCCCCAGGAGGGCACTGGGAGCCAGAGCCACAGTCAGAGGAGGGGACAGCCACTTGTGTGACCCCATGGAGCATCAGTGACGGTGGGCAGGACAGGTGACAAGGGCTCACGCAGGCCAGGGTAGTGGCAGGGCTGGGATAAAAATGAACCTTACAGGAACCCTCTGGAGGGAAGTGTGGGCTCGGCGCTGTCACACAGTGAGACTCTGCTGGGGCTGGGGCAGGGACAGGGCTCTTCAAGGGGTGAAGCTGCAGATCTGCCCAGCACACCTGGCTCGCCTTTGGGCTCTACAGCTCTCTGTGCTCCCTCTGCACCCAGCCAGGGCTCAGCTCTGCTCCCCTCCCTCCTCATCCCACTGCCTGTGTGCCATGGTGAGGCAGACCATGGAGCACTGGCACTCGGATTGTGCCTGCTGCAGAATTTGTTATCTGGCTCTGCAATTGCACATTGTGAAGGTACACACAGGACTAATCATATCCCAAGGAATTTTGGGTCAGAAAGAAAGAATTACATGATTGGCCTCTTAAAAGAAAGATGCTTCTCAAACACCTGAGTAGCACTGTACTGGCAAGAGAAAAACTTCCCTAGTCATTCAGGTGTAGAAGAGCCCATCTTTAAGAGAGAAGCGCTTTATTTTGGATCAAAAAGGATGACCCCAGGGATCCTTACCAGAAGCTGTAAACTACATCATAAAAGTGAAATAACTTTTACCTAAGCTCACAAAAATAAAGAAAAAGCCTCCCTTTCAAGAATATTCTGTGCAGCTTAAAAACGACTCTTATTAAAATGAATCAATTTCATAAGCATGCTAACATCTTTATTCCTTAAATGTTAAGTAGAACATTTAGAACTGGAGAATGTATCTCTGAACACCTTCCTTACATCTAAATTCATGTTTCTGCATAAAGGTCAAAGCTTTTCTGGGTATTTTTTTCTTGATAAGCTCCTTCAGAGGTGTTTATTTACAAATGATCTGCTTCCACATGTAAGCCTCATATAATAACTCCAGTTGCTTTTGTTCTGTTGGGAGAGGGAGGTGTAAAAGTGTAGCAAGGCCATTTGATGTCATAACTGGATCTCAAAGAAGGCACTGTCAGAGTACAGAATGGAGCAGAAGTGGGCCCAGCTCTGATCCAAGCAGAGCTGTGGTACCTGGGTGCCTCCTTTGGGTGGCAAAAGCCCCTCAGCCCCCTGTGACCATCCCTTGCTGTTCACAGGTTCTCCCAAGGGGGACAGTGATGCTGCCCAGTACCAACACATCAGGACAGGACTCACTCCCAAGAAGTTACATTAAGATAATCATAGAATAAATTAGGCTGGAAAAGAGCTTTGAGATTGAGTCCAACCTGTGACCAACCCCACCATGGCAACCAGACCATGGCACTGAGTGCCACATCCATCCTTCCTCAAACACCTCCCGGGATGGTGACTCCACCACTTCCCTGAGGAGCCCCTTGCAATGCCTGCTCAGCCTTTCTGTGAAGAACTTCCTAACATCCAAATGATATCTGCAATGAGTGATGATCGTTCTGTTTCAAAATTCTCTCTAAAATTTCTGTTTCTCAAAAACAGTACTCATGCTGAAGAGTCATAGAACGAATTTGTCCATGGGCAAAGCAAAGTGTCAACTGCTTTGAGTTCCTGATGATCTCGAGGGGCATTTGAGGCAGTGGGCCAAAGCAGGGAGGGGAACACACTGCAGATGCTCTGCGGTTCTCCAGCACAGCAGCAGAAGCCATCAGGGTGCTGTTCCACACACAGAGCTGCTCTGTAGCCATGGGCAGGTCAGAGCATCCAGCCAGGGAAAGGGTGACTGAAATCATGGGTTCCTTTGGGCTCACACAGTTAAATTTTTTCAGGTAAGCAGTGGCTAGACAGCTCAAGCAGGGAACATGGAAAGGACTCATGACACCCCCAGGTTTTAATGCCACACAGCACATTATTTCCTCAGCACTGAGAGCAATAGGAGGCTGTCAGCGTTCTGGCAAGGAATCAGAGTTAATGTATTCTCATAATGAATTTAATGGGATAATGAAATGCTGTTGTAATTGAAGGTATTAACATCTTCTCCTGTTAAATACCAACTTGCTTAGACCATGTGTTCCTTGAGAAAAGACATGTGCTAATCTTGGTAAACACAGAGAAATAGTGGGATTTAATTTGGGTTTAGGACTCTCTGTATCCAGACATTTGGTGGGTTTCAATACTACTTCTTTGAGTGGCTTCTTTTAAATAACTTATTTAAATGCTTTCTTTGGTTGCATTGGATTTAACTGAGATTAATCAGCTTTACATATGCAGATACTATTTAGATTATGTGAGATATGTAAAGAGGATTCTCCAGCCTTTGAATTTGGCTATCATGCCTATCTCTAAGCTCCTTTAATTGTCTAAAGTGAGTAACAGGGAGCTCACTAGCAACCCAGGAAAGGATGTGCTTTGTCCCTGACCAGCAGAGGACAAAGACCCTCCAGGCACACATGCTCTTGTCCCACACATCTCAGTTATCAGCTCCCAGTACAGAAAATGGCTGCAGCCACTGTTTACCATTCCTGTTCTGTCTCCTTTCCTCATTAATTAAAAAGTCATGTTCACTAACTATGACTGTGGTACTTACCTCACCTGTGTGGATAACACACCAACTCAATGCCTAGGGATCAGCAGACACTGAGGAACACTTGGCCTCTGGGCATTCAGGTGCCCCTGGGCTAAATTTTGGCTTTTTTTTTAAAAGAGAATTATTGCCAGCCTGTCAGGAGATCCCCATGAGAGCTGGGCTAAGGGCAGTGGCCCTAAGAGCACCTCCCTGTGGGATGGAGGGGAAACCTTCAGGGTCTGACTTCACCCATCTCACCTGCAGCCACATGAGCTTTGGAGTGCACAGCGATGCTGAGTGAGCATTTCTGGGTGGTGCCCCCCTCTGTGTGTCACCTGCATCCCCTGAGGGGGATCCTGAGGAGGTCCATGACCTGCAGGAACAGCCCAGCCTCAGCAGCAGCATGAGGAAAGCAGGAGATACAGGAGTGCCTCCAGCAGCAAAATTCAGTTTGAATACTGCCTTTGATGCCCGGGTCAGAAGGGACAGTTATTGATGTGCCTGGAAAATGACAATAAAAATGCAATTCTGTAATAAAAGAATATCAAAATCCAGACCTGTATTGGCCCAGGTCTCACAGGGACATGCTGGCTCCTCATGGGGAGTTTCCAGCAGAGAGATCACAGCAGAACCCCAGGGCAGCATCTCCTCCATCCTCCAGCTGGAGCCCAAGAGGAGAGAGGAGGGTGCCAGCGTGGATTTTGTTCCTTTGGTCTCCCTTGGCCCCTTCCTGCTCAGCCAGGAGCTGCTGAAGGAGCTCAGGGATAAAGGAGCTGCCTGCACCTCATTTACAGCTCTGTAATTACTTGTTTGGGTGGCAGAAATGCAGGCCATTCTCTAGAGCCTGGGATTGGTCTGTTCCCTACTCTTCAGTTCAACACCACATTCTGCCAAATTGCAGTATTTCTGTAGGTCTCTGCTTAAATAAATCCCGAAAAATAGTTGGAGGAATAGAGAGGTGCAGAAAAAAGCTACAAAGTTGATTTAAAGGCCAGGAAGAAAACCTTCCATGCAGAGATTTAAAGGCTTCAAGCTGGTTAGCTGTTAAAGAAGACTGAGAGGTGACTTCATCATCACATCTAAACTCCTTCAGGGGGAGAAAATATCTTGCAATAAAGACTCTGTGACCGCAATGCGAAAGGCAAAACAAGAGCTAGGAGCTGAAGCCAGAAACATTTGAATTATAAATTAGACACCTTTCTGCAAGGAAAACATTTATCCACCACTGAAAGTAGCCTGAAGAGATCTTCCTGAAAGATGCGTTTCAGTCAAAGCCAAGTCACTGGATGCACTGCATGATGAACACAGTGCAATGTAATGGGCTGTGATTTACAGGAAATCAAGTGGGATGATCTAATGCATCTCTCTGGCTTTAGTCTCTGTCAATCTACTCAATAAAACCATTACACAAGCTGCAAGCCAGCAACAAATTCCTTCTCTTGCCACACACTTGAAGATGAGGAGATGGCTGGAGCTCTCCTGGAGGCACATCCCACTCTGGAGATAGATCCCTGCCAGGTCCCGAGGGGAGGCTGGGGGATAAAAGCTCTTGTCTCCCTTGTGGCAGCTTGGTGCAGTTTGAGATGGATGAATCAAAGGCCCAGAGCAGCTGTGGCTGCCCCTGGATCCCTGGCAGTGCCCAAGGCCAGGCTGGACATTGGGGCTGGAGCAGCCTGGGACAGTGGGAGGTGTCCCTGCCATGGCAGGGTAGCACTGGGTGAGTTGTGAGGTTCCTTCCAGCCCACACCAGTGTGGGATTCTGTGATCCTCAGGCTCTGGGGGTTTCATAGCCCAGGTGCAGGAGAAGGCTCTGCTGAGCTGGGGTGAAAGCAGCTCAGCAGTGCCACAGCGCCACTCGAGAGCCAACCTGTGGGCAGAGACAGTGCAGGGGCTCTGATGAGGCACCCAGGGGTGCTCTCAGCTCAGGGCTGACCCCTTTCAGGGCCGGGGGTTATGGGTGCAGCTGAGCACAAATTGGGGTGCCCAGCCCCAGCTCCCCGGTGCAGCAAACACCAGGATCTCCACATTTTCACAAACACAACCCACAGCAGTGGCACAGAGCCTCTGCTAACTACAGAGCAGGTCCAGAGCCTGGCAATGACTGAACCCCACCTCCCCACCTCCCCTCTCCTCTCTGCACTAGGAACTGAAGAATACAAGCTAAGCCAGCAAGCCCTTCCCTGGATGGGGGGCAGAGGATGTCCCTGTTATCTCATCCTCTGCAAGCCACGGGTGTGCTTAGTATTCACAGCACAACCCAATTATTTATAACAGTTATTTTTCATTTTGAGTTTCAAGGTATAATAAGGTGGTTATAAAACTGATTTAGGGATAGAAAAGTTTGATTATAAAGGGAAATTATTCGAAGGTTTCAATGGAAGGAATAAGTTGTATGAAATAATGGTACTGTTGGAGGGAAGAGATGCACAGAATCAAAATCCTTTTTAACTGTTCCCTTGCCCCAAGCATGGCCATCCTACCAGCCCTCATGTTCCAAGAGGAGAGCTTGGCTTTCGCAGGGAAGAGACTCACATTCCCACTGCCTATGAACCTATTACAGAGCAGGGAGGGCAGGAGGAAACACTCCCAGCAAAGGGAAACCTGCACAGTGGGACCTGGAGTGCAGGTTAGCAGGGGGGAAGGACAATTGTAGGGACTTTGTGATACAGCACTTCACCTCAGGAATTGATATAAAAGGGATGGAGTGGAAGCAGGCAGAGGGCTCAGCCTCCCACACACAGGACCGGAAGGAAGGGACTGGGCTGAAAGACAGAAAACCATTATTTCTCACTGTGGTGGGACCTGGTTTTTTTTCACATCTCAGTGATAGCACATCCTGAAGAGCAGAGGAGGCTAAAAAGCCATTCCCACCCCTCTTAACACGGAGGGCCCTCTGCTCACACACACCTCAGAGCAATGGGATGGGTGGTATGGGCTGTCCCAGTCCACGAGGAGATCCCTCCTCTTCCCTGCCCACCACCAGCTGCAGACCCAAGATCTCGTTCCAGCTGCACCAGTGCTCTTTCAAGGTACCTGGAATGGGACTGACCAGGTTGGGTTTACTATGTAAATCAAACTTTAAATACTTGTCATTAAATAAACTTACATCTTAACAAACAAATTGTTGTTTGCTAGCACAGTGGGAGGAATTAACATGTTTTGCAGTGGTTTCATCCTTCCTGACAAAGTCCTGCAGTGAGGACACCTCTGCCCCTGCTGCTGGGAGAAGCTCTGCACCACCCAACGCCTTCATGTGTAGCACATTCACAAAATGATGGAATCATGGAATGGTTTGGGTTGGAAGGCACATTAAAGCTCATCTCATTGCACCCCAGTGTCCTGGGGTGACGTTCTGCTGCTTGTATCCCCATTCCTGTGCTCTGTTCATGCTGGATGTCATGTTCTGTGCCTTCAGGACTGGCTCTGCAGAGCGAATGTTTTGTTTGGGTTTTGCTCTCAGCCGCTCCCCCACAGCTGGCGGGACACACAGACAGGGCAGTGCATGGTGCTGCTTTTGCTTTTTGCTTTGCTTTTTATTTTGCTCTTGCTCCTGCTTTGCTCTTGCTTTTTGCTCCTGCTCATTAGTTAGTTTAGGTAAACAGACCAAATTTTCCCTGGACTGTTTCTCCTTTCCCTTTTTTGGAGCCACTCGAACCTGCTCCGGATGGGCCCTGGGAACAGCGAGAGTTTGCACCTTGTGGCTGCAGCAGCTGCCCCAGCACGGGACGGACTGAGAACAGAGCGAGCACCCCCAGAGAGACTTTCTGAATTTGTCATCTTTGTCAGAGCGGTGACAGAGTGGTGTCACCTGGTATTGTTCCTTTTGTGTGCTGGGGCTGCTGTGCCTGTTCAATCAACAGGTTCTGTGTGCTGGGGGTGCTGTGCCTGTTCAATCAACAGGTTCTCTCCACTTCTCTCCGAGGAATCCTTCCCGACTCGGTTGTGGGGAGGGGCCCTGTGGGTTTGCTTTCTGGAGGGGCCCCTTTGGAGGTTTTCTCCCAAATTTGCCCTAAACCAGGACACCCAGGCACAAGCAGGGACACACTCCAGCAGAGCAGGCTGTCCATGTCCATCAGACATTCATCCTGCAAGGCTACAGGGGAATATGCAGCTGTAGCCCTGCCTTGCCAGCCTGGGGAGAGGCAGGCACTGTGTGAATACACCCAGCAATGCCAAGGGGAGTTGGGCACAGACCTGGGGCTGGGCACCAGCATGGGGGTGCACCACGGCTCAGGATCCCCAGAGCTGAGCAACCTCTCCTAAGCCAGGACACTTGCTAGGGACAAAAGCAGCTTGATTCAGCTCTGCTCCTGAGAAGTCCAGTTCATCCTGCTCCTCTACAACAGTGCAGGAGGAGATGGAGAGCAGGAAGCTGAGCCAGGGCAGCTCAGGCTGAGCTCAGGGCAAGGCTCTTCCCCCAGAGGGTGCTGGCACTGCCCAGGCTGCCCAGGGAACGGGCACAGCCCCAAGGCTGCCAGAGCTCCAGGAGCCTTTGGGCAGCACTGCCAGGGATGGACAGGGTGGGGTTGTGGGGGGTCTGGGCAGGGCCAGGTGGGACTGGGTGATCCTGGGGGTCTCTTCCAGCCCAGGATATTCCATGATTCCATGAGCAAAACACTGAGCAGGACTGAGAGGTTCCAGCCCATCTACAGCCACCTGCTCCACCAAAACACTCTGAGAGCGAGCTCCAGAAAGTGGGGCAGGAGCAGGCACAGGGCTTGAATACAGACACAGGGAAACACCACTGCCAGCAGTGCTCCAGCTCTTTGGGATGCAGATAACCACAGCCAGCAACTTCCCACTGGGAAAGGAGACTGGATTCATCAAAGAATACAAGTCAACAGGACTGTTATTAGACAGAGATGATAAAATTGCTAATAATGAGACAGGAAAGACAGGAACAGAAATATTTATGTGCTGTGTTGGGAGGAGCCTGAGGATGTGCTGGGAAATGGGGAGAGTTTCCCTCACTGCTGTGGAAGGTTAAACACAGCCTCTCACTGAGAAGCACTTCCAAACTAATCACAGCAGGCAAGGTGCCCCAGCACCCTGTGAGCTAACAAGGGCTCTTAGGTCAGAAATGGGGCTGTGTGTTCTATCCCCATCTGTCAGAGCTGGGGCAGTTCTCTGCTGTCCATGGGCAGTTTTTTCTTTCTCTCTCCCACAGCCAACCCTCCCTCCAGGAGATCTCTGCTGTCCATGGCCACTGAGTGTCCCTGCAGGGCTGATCCAATCCCAGCATCCCATGGGCAGATGCTCCGCCCAGGGGAGGAGCCAAGCATTCCTACCTGGATCCAATCTGAGCCTGGCACAGCACAGCAGCCTTTGCCCCCTGCATTGCCAGAGGAGCAGCTTTCTGCTGCCCTGCATGGCCAGAGGGAGCCCAGGCCCATCTGCAGCAGCCCTGGAGCTGCAGAGAAAAACTCCCCCCTTGTGCAGGATCCCTGCTGCAGCAGAGCCACAGCTGGCACTGCAGGAGGGCTGAGCCCCCATGGGATGGGGCTGGGACACCTCCCTGACACACAGGGGACAGGGCATGGTCTGACTCTGGCAGTGTTGTTTTGTATTACTGCATTTGTATTTTTAATTTTCCTCATGAATAACTGTTATTCCTATTCCTATATCTTTGCCTGAGAGCCCCTTAATTTAAAAATCAGAATAATTTGGAGGGAGGGGGTTTGCATTTTCCATTTCAAGGGAGGCTCATGCTCTCCTTAGCAGACACCTGTCTTTCCAAACCAAGACACAAGGAGATATCTGGCCTTTAATAACTTTGACTCCCTCAGAGACAGCAGGGAGCTGAAGGAGAAGGGGAGAACACTGATGTTTTACTTTGCTGTGTCCCATGAATAAAATAGGTCTTTCATCTGAAATCAGTCACAGAAAATAACAGAAAACCAACACAAGTTTTGGCTGACAAAGAATTAAATTATAGAATTAACAACAACCAAGGTAATTGCAGGCAGGCAACTCGTTCCTGGTGGGCTGGATGGGAAAGGAGCAGAGCTGTGCTATTGCTTTGAGATAGAATTGAGGAACAGCACCAGGAGCCAGTGCAAGGACTCTTTGCTGTTAGGAACAGAGTGGGGTGAGCCTTGGCTCAGTGAGCTCTGTCGTGCCCTGCCTGGCAGCTCTGGGGCGCTTCCCACACACCTGGAGCAGCTCCTCACCCTGCCCGTGCCGGGGTCATCCAAGGCAGAGCACTGGCCAGGAGTGGACACACAAACACTAACGATGGCTCTTCAGAGTAGAGGGAAATAAGGGTGTGAGAAATTCCCTTATTAAAACAATCAGATCTCCTATTTCCAGTATTAGACTGGATGGGGGAAACAAGGACATGGGATAATGTGACAGATTTGCCATTTTGGGGAAATGAACACATTTATTTCAACTGTGCTGACAGGTTAAATTCACTTTAAATTACAAAACACGGCAATATGTCTTCATCATCCATTACCTGGGAGTGTGTAAGTGAAAAACTGTAACCAGAGAGGCAGCCTACACTTGTCTAAAGGTCCAGGGAACCTGGCTGGCTGGTGCTGCAGACAGGAATGTGCTTGGGGAAGCTGCCCAGTGTCACAGAACTGTGCTGCTCCAGGCAAAGCCCCGCAGAAGATGGGCAGCCCCCTGCTCTCCCCCTGCCCCACCATCTCTGCTGGGCCATCTCCCACACCCACTGGATTCAGGGCATCCTTATCAGAGCATCAGCTTTGCAGGAGCTACAGCTGTGATGGAGGCAGCCAGCTGCTGTCCCTGTGCTGACAAGTTCAGGTGAGGCATGTCTGGACAGACAGGTGTCTGCTAAGGAGAGCAGGAGCCTCCCTTGAAATGGAAAATGCAAACCCCCTCCCTCCAAATTATTCTGTTTTTAAATTGAGGGGTTCTCAGGCAGAGATATGGGAATAGGAATAACAGTTATTTATGAGGAAAATTAAAAATACAAATGCAATAGTACAAACAAAAAACCCCAAAAACCAAAAAAACCCAAAACCTCAAAAAATCACTGTGAGAGCAGGAGGATCTGACCCCCTGTGTCCCAGCCCCATCCCATGGGGGCTCAGCCCTCCTGCAGTGCCAGCTGTGGCTCTGCTGCAGCAGGGATCCTGCACAAGGGGGGAGTTTTCCTCTGCAGCTCCAGGGCTGCTGCAGATGGGCCTGGGCTCCCTCTGGCCATGCAGGGCAGCAGAAAGCTGCTCCTCTGGCAATGCAGGGGGCAAAGGCTGCTGTGCTGTGCCAGGCTCAGATTGGATCCAGGTAGGAATGCTTGGCTCCTCCCCTGGGCGGAGCATCTGCCCATGGGATGCTGGGATTGGATCAGCCCTGCAGGGACACTCAGTGGCCATGGACAGCAGAGATCTCCTGGAGGGAGGGTTGGCTGTGGGAGAGAGAAAGAAAAAACTGCCCATGAACAGCAGAGAACTGCCCCAGCTCTGACAGATGGGGACAGAACACACAGCCCCATTTCTGACCTAAAACAGCCAGGAGCTGGTGACATCAGGCATTTCTCCAAAGCGTCACTCCATTCAGAAATTTGGAAGGATTTCTTCCACGGTGTGAGTCCCATCTAACAGCATCTGGGCTGTTCCTTTTTCCTCCAGTAAGCAAAGTCTCTGTTATAGAGATCTTTTTACTTGGAAATTGTAACTGTTTCGTGGAGAGTTACAGCTGGGTCTTCCCCCACATCATTTCTCACTCCCTGTCTCGCTGTGTTTCCTCCTTCTCAGATCTCAGTCATAGCCCTGTCTTTTATCAGAGACTCAGCAAGCCCCCAAAATTGCAAGATTGACTCTTCTCTCTAGATCAGTCACCAGTAATCCTATGATTTTGTCTTCTTTGTGTGCCCTCTGCTCAAAAGCCTCTCGCTCGTAGGGTTTATTTTCTACGTGGGCTGCGCACCCCCCAATTTTCTGCGCCACAGCTGGGTGCACTTAGCCTCTTCTGCTTGACTTGTCTGAAAAATGTGAAACTCTTCAGGAGCTTCAGAGCAAGCAATTGTCAAGAAAAACTGCCTTCAAACTTTCCTTTTTTTCCCTCGTAGCTGTTTCTTGAGGCAGAATGAACAGGGGAAAATGTCTAAGCATACTCTGGTTCTAATTTGTTCATAGGTTGAGTATTTGGGATGCTTTTAATTGTACACAATTTCTGCATTTGCTCCTGGTACAACAGGAGATGAAAGATGATGAGTGCAAAAATAAAAATGAAATTTCAAAAAAGGTTTGAGCCTGAAGTCCAGCAAAGGTTAAAATCTACTTGGTATTGGAGAAACTCCTTTATAATCTCCAGAGCAGAGGGGCTCCAGCAGTGAATGGACACTGTGGCTCTCCCTGCTGTGGCAGCTGCCTGGGCAGGACTCAAAGGTTGTATCCCGGTCCCAAACAGCATCTCCCACTGTACCTGAAATCTGCAGACATCATTTTGCTCCCACACTTTATTTCAGATATGAACTAATTAGTGAATTCATCCTCAAAATGTTCCATAATCTAAACTTTCTTTGCAAATAAAAATTTATAGCATTGATGTTTGCTAGAGAAACCTGCAGATGTAAATCAGAGGCAGCAATCTCTTCCCCACACCTGAAGGCAGTCTGAAATAACAGTTTCAAAAAAGCTCTCAACTGCCTATTAAAGGGACAAGGCAGTAATTTTGAAATCAAATAACATTAATGATTTCCCAAGTGATTTATTGATCACAAATATTCAGATTGAGCTATCTCAGAACACACAGGTACAAACACAGATCACAAAAACATCAAGGGCTTCCTTGTTGCCTTGTGCTTCCACAATAAAAGTCTGTGGTGCTTCCTGCAAAGTACCAAAAAACCCTTTCCACTAAGTTGCCTTCCTGCTTCTTTTAATATATTGCAGCAAATATTTCCCAAGTCTGTGCCTTTAACAGCCCTCATTCCCAGAGTCTATAAACGATATTATCTTTGCTCTTTTGGAGACTTTAGAAAATTTTCCTTCTTGCATAACTTTTAATTGCAGCAAAACTTCATTTGCACACATAAAACTGATGTTTCCACCATTCTGAGATTATTCTAATTGGACAAGCAGACATTTTACCTTAACTTTTAAAATTCAGCTTCACTACAACCCCACTAGAGAATTAATAAAAAATTATTCCAAAGTTCACAACACCCAACTTCCCATGGCCGGGGAATTAGAGACATCTTGATGTGTTTGAAATTAAATGCAGACACCTATTGGAGCATAATGCTTTCAGGTGCCAGCAATAAATACTCTTTCATCATGCTGGTTGTGAAGCCATACCTGCTAGAAAAGCAAAATCAAAGAATAAATAGAAAGAAAGTGGCTCATTGCCTGCATCAGATTAACCAGTGACCTACTTGAGGGAAGGCAGGCCAAATGGGATGTACTGATTTGCTGAAATGCATTGACAGAACTTTTACAAAATCACTCTGGTCCCCCCTGGACCACGATTCAAGATCTGAGCTTGGCTCCTTCCCTCTCCAGACTGGATTTGTTTACTGAGCACTTGGGGGGTACCAGCTTTAAAGAGAAAGGCTGGGTCTCTGATTCCCAGCACCTCGGGCTCTGCACCACGTGTCTGTGTCCCTGTCCCTGCCCCTGTCACAAACCCCAGGGTCCTGGGGGTGCCTTTGAAGTGCCTTTTGATACCACCCCTCTGAAGTCCAAATGCTGCTTTACCTTGACACTCTGGCTCTTCAAGATCCCACCAGCCAGGACTGAGCCAAGCTGCATCCATTACTGGGGCTCCCAGGGATGCTCAGTCTTTACTAAATTCCTGCTAAATTCCAAGTAATGAGGTCATAGAATCATAGGATCATAAAATGGATTGGTTTGAAAGGGACCTTAAAGCCCTCCCAGTGCCACCTCTGGCAAGGCAGGGACACCTCCCACTGTCCCAGGCTGCTCCCAGCCCCAATGTCCAGCCTGGCCTTGGGCACTGCCAGGGATCCAGGGGCAGCCACAGCTGCTCTGGGCACCTGTGCCAGGGCCTCACCAGCCTCAAAGGGAAGAATTTATTCCTGATTTCCAGTCTCTAATCTAAATCTTTTTCAGTTTGAAGTCACTGCCCCTTGTTCTATCACTGCAGAAGCCAGCACTGCCAGGGCCATGCCACTGTGTTACTGTACCTGTAACCACAGCCCTGGTACTGGTCCGTACTGGTTGTGCCCTCACCCGCCTTGGCCAGGCACCTCCCCTCCCCTAGCCACTGCCTCTGATGGCTCTTTTCCACCTCCTCTCATGGCAGCCCCACCAGCTCTGTACTCTCAGAGATACATTTCAATCCCTCCACCGAGTTCCTTTGGAATGCTGTGTTTTTCACACACCCTTTTTTCCCTGTTCCATGTTTTGGGGCTTCCAGGTGTTTGTCCTCTGCATCTGAAGGAACAGAGAGGGAGGATGTTTGGAAATATCCAAGTCCAATCTCCCTGGTTGCTTTCAGCCCAGACAGGCTGAGAAGGTGTTGCTGAGCCCGAAAATTGGTAGGAGTGTCCTTCCTGAGATATTTCAGTCTGTCACCATCCCCGGCTTTGTTTGGGGCAGCCACAGAGATAAAATCACCTTTTAGAATCACAATGGTTGACAAGCCCAACCCTTAACCCAGCACCACAATGTTCATCACAAAACCACATCCCCCTGCTGCCACATCCAAATGCCCTTTGAACATTTCCAGGGATGATGACTCCACCACTGCCCTGGGCAGTTCCAATGCCTGATCATCCTTTCTGGGAATAAATTTTCCCAATAACTAATCTGAACTCCCCATTTCTATTTTAGCTGGGATCTCCTTCCCTTTCTCAGACACACTGTGTCCACTGGTCTGAAAAGTGGAAGGAGATCCCAAGCTAAAATAGAGATGGGAGTGAATGTGGACAACCATCCCTAAAATCTGAGTGTGGACAAACATCCCTGGGCACCATGCCCCTTTGTCTCAGGCTCTCCCAACCCCCTCCCATGGCACATGCATGAGGACCCAGGGCTGCTCTCAGACAACTCCCATAGCACCCAAATTCACAAGCCCATTTTCATTGATGCCCAAATTCATTTTGGGCACGTTGTCTCTGCCCAGCTGGGGGTTTGGACATCAGCTGCAGCCCCAGGTCTATCTGCCAAACATGGATGGCCCTTGGCTGCCTCTTAGGAGCCTGTCCAAAACCAGCCCTGCAGCCTGACAGGGATTCCCTTGGCCCCTGGTGTCCCACCCTGAGTGGTTGTGCAGCACAAATGAACTCTGAAATGGAGCAGGGAAGCAGCAGACACAGGGCTGCTTTAGCAGGAGGCTGCACGGGGATGCAGGCAGGACAACGTTCCCTGGAGGAGCAGAAGCAATGCCATGGGCTGGCAGGAACAGGGTGAAAAGAGGCCGAGAGGATCTCTGGGGAAAGCTGCCTCTGAAATGCATTGCTGGTGCATGATAGGCAGCAGAATAAAGAACTTTTAAAAATGCAAGTTATGAATCACCATCAGATCTGCAGTGGAAATCATCCAGCTCAGTCCCTGAGTCACGCTTTGCCCTTTGTTGTCTTCATTGGGTGGATGGAGGTGTGCCAGCAAATAAATGAATTTACACATGTGGGGGGCCAAAAGTGTGTGGGGACGTGAAGGGGCAGGGGGCAACTCTGAAGGAGCAGAAATGCTTTGCCATGGGCTCTGTGATGCTGTCAGAACTGCAATAATGGAATTGGCTGCATCTGGCAGGCTTTGTTCCATGTGCAGCCTCCTCCCTTCTGTCATTATGCTAATGAGATTTTGATATGATAATAACACCTGGATTGATTTGGAGCCCTGGGTCAGACTGGTGCTGTGCAGACCCCAAAGGGGACGGAGCAGTGCAACCAGACAAGGAGATGTTGGTGTTGGTGGCTCCCCTGGATTCAGCAGGGTGGCCAGTGCCTGGAGTCGTGCAGGGGCAGGAACAAAGCCTGTCCCTTTGAGAAAGACCCATGAAACCACAAAGGACGGGATGGAGCATCCCAAGGACAGCCCATGACACACAGGTACCATGCAGCAAACATCACAGTGGAAGGGGCAGGTGTGACAGGCACAGGGGAGCACAGGGACAGCAAAGAGCCTCAGCCAAAGGGGCACAGGAGTGGGGCCATGGAAGGGCTGCTTCCCACTTCACCAGGGACTTTGGAATGCAGAAAAACCATGGAGTAACTTAAGCTGCCCAAGATCTATAGGATCATCCCAACAATTTATCCCACAGCTCAGGTGCATGAGGCAAGGCCAAAGTTCTTGTTGGGAGGGCTAAGGAGACACAGTACCCATTGCAAGCACCCATCAGAGAGAAAACAGCTCAGCTCCTTCCTGCTGCTCTGCTCTAATCCCTCAGGAGGCGGCAATAAATCCCAGGATTTGGCTTGTCATATAAGTTTGCAGCATTTTTCCCGTCCTTTATTATTTTTTTGTCTTAGTGAACATCAATTCCAGACATTTAGGATAAACAGCCTTGCCATATTCCCAGTTCTAGAATGCCCATTTTGTCCCATTCCAAGTGTAGCCTGGACCATTAAAAACTCAGACATGAAAACCTTGGTGGAGACCCTGCGGATGCTGCATGAGCTGCATTTCTGTCCCCTGTCGTGGGGCACCACAGTTTTGGGACACATCCACATCCCACCACCTCTGCTGGCTGGTGCAGCTGGGTCCAGAGCAGACCCTCCCTGAGAGGAGGCTCAGGCAGGAGCAGATGAAATCTCCCAGGGGAGCTCCTTTACCAAAGGGAACAGGCCCGGGGTGCAGCCAGAGCTGTCCCTGCGTGCTGGAGCTGCCTGGGCACACCACAGGCGCTGAGTGCTCCAGCCAGGCCCTTTCTCCAGAGTCACCTGAACTCCAAACAGCAGCAGGTGCTGAGGAGAAGGAGGGAGCAGTCAGTGACACAAGGGACCAGCACAATCCCCCTCATGAGCAGAGACTTTGTCCTTATCATTATTTTGTAGTTTATCAGGAAGGATTTTGCTGCTCTGTGTTTGAAGGTCACTCAAAGATCACCAAGCACAAACCAACAGAAACTCTCACAAAATGCAGCAACCCTGAGCCAAAAAGCTGCTTTTTTGCTGAAAAGGGGTGTTCAGACACCAAGGGTGACCCAGCATGGAGCGTGCTGCAATCATGGAAGGAGTTGAGGAAAAGCCTTTAAAGCAGCCAACAGGATCTCTGCAAGCCCCAAAACATCCAGCATTGCAGACTTCACTGAAGGCACAAGCCACAGCTGCCTCTGTAACCCTGCTTTTTGTTACTTTTAACTGCACCTGTCCCCTCAACCTCCCATTTCAACCCACGCTCTCTGCCTTGGGGTATATGTATTTTTTAGAGCAACACAACCATGTTTTAAGCAGCCTAGGAGACAAGATTAGGAATAATTTAGCTGCTGTCTTTCAGATCTCTTTGAACAGTGGTAATGTCAGATGCCCCCAGTATGAACCTGAAATTTAACACAGTGGTAGATCATCTGTAAGGAAAAGGCAGTTTGCCTTTTGTTGTTTTATTTTTTCCCTTATTTAGTGTCTCAGTCAACATCTAAAGGAATTTCCCATAAATCAAAACGTGAAAAGAAATAGGAAGCCACAAAAAAATGAGTGAGATATGAAAAACCAGCCATGTCTGTGGCTAGAGGGTATTTCATAACTCAGAAGCACCAGGAAAAGTGAGTTCTTATTACCCGTGAAGATCTAATTCCAGATCCCCTGACTTGGAGGGCTTGGCACTTGTAATCCATGCTCTGAACAGAGGGCACCTCCAGGGAGCATCAGCTGCCCACAGAGCATCAACCCTCCACAGAAAGGAGCAGGCTGAGCAATTGGCTTTGCACCTCAGTCCTCTGGAAGCCAAGGGGTCTGACTTACAGGGCCCATGAAAGGTACCTGATTCATTTCAAACACATTTATAGGTCACATAAAGCTTTAAGATGGGATCAAGTTTAGTATTTCAGTTTCATTCCATTTTATCATGTCTGGACACTGTAAATGCAAATGTTTGGCCTGAGCTCAGTGGGTGCAAATCAGGGGAGCCCCCTGGAAGTGAGTGATGCTCCATTGACCTCCACCCACCAAAGATTTAACCAGCTCTCTCCTAACACAAGTCCTGATAGGCACATTTTTAGTTGTGGTTGTATTAACTGGGGTCTTCCAGGCTGCCAAATAAAGAATTGCTATCCAGGGCACAGCAAAATGCTGCTCTTGGCAGGGTTCTTTTCCCTCCCCAAAACAACCTCGCTAGCTGTGAGCAAACTGGAGCATGGACTGAGAGAGGAGGGATGGGAAGAGAGGGTGAAAGAGGGACAGACAAGAGACTGTGACCATGTTCACAGGGGTCTTAGGATGAGGGAAAAGATGAGGATCTGACTCCATGTTTCAGAAGGCTGATTTATTATTTTATTATATATATTACATTAAAACTATACTAAAAGAATAGAAGAAAGGATTTCATCAGAAGGCTTGCTAAGAATAGAATAGGAAAGAATGATAACAAAGGTTTGTGGCTCAGACTCTCTGTCTGAGCCAGCTGACTGTGATTGGCCATTAATGAGAAACAACCCCATGAGACCAATCACAGATGCACCTGTTGCATTCCACAGCAGCAGATAATCAATGTTTACATTTTGTTCCTGAGGCCTCTCAGCTTCTCAGGAAGAAAAATCCTAAGGAAAGGATTTTCCATAAAAGATGTCTGCGACAAGAGACCATAACAGGGGGAAAGAGAGGGGGAAGGGCTGGGCATGGATAGAAGGATGTAGTAGAAGTTCAAGCCCACCCTGCCCATCTCCTCCCGCCAAGCACAAAGGCTCAGTGGCTCTGGGGACTGCAGTGAGGCTGGAGGGGACTGGGATGGGGGGCTGCACAGAGGGTGCGAGGGCTTCAGACTGAAAAACAAATCAGAAACATCGAGAGGTGCTTTAAAAGGGAGCCCCATCACACCAATCAGACCCTAGGCCACAGGCACCACTTCTCCAGCCCTCTCTGCTCAGCCAGGAAAGGTCCCTGCCAGACTCCTGGGATGGGGCTGTCTGGGGCCAGCAAGGACAGCCTTTTCCTCAGGGAGCTGCAAATGAGTGAAGGGCAGGTTTAGCTGACACATTAGGAATGAATTAGGAATTAATGGTTCCCTGGCAGGATGGGCAGGCCCTGGCACAGGGTGCCCAGAGCAGCTGGGGCTGCCCCTGGATCCCTGGCAGTGCCCAAGGCCAGGCTGGGCACTGGGGCTGGGAGCAGCCCGGGACAGTGGGAGATGTCCCTGCCATGGCAGGGGTGGCACTGGGTGGGCTTTAGGGTCCCTTCCCACCCAAACCATTCTGCAATTTGACAATCAGATCTTCCTGAAATGACTCACCAAACTAAAATCCTCTTTGCTTTGCTTGGCTCTCTGGTGACACAAGGGCCAGTGGAGCACCCAGAAGGTGTCACCCACAGCCCTGCATAGCCCTGCCCAGGATGCAGGGATAGGTGTACCTATATGTGAATACAGATACAGATACAGTATATACTACATAGATGCAGATAGAGGTATAAACTTTGAAGTACATATATAAACCTTTTCTCCTTTGCTACCAGGGGCACATGTGAGGTGTGACCCACCCAGCAGAGCTCCAGAGCAGAGAGAAAGGTGAGGCTGGCAGGGAAAGGGCACTCAGGCAGCACTATGAGCAGCAGCTCAGCCCATGTGTGTTGGCAGGGTCCCAGGAGTAATAACTGGGAGCCTGTAAAGAGACACAGAGGCTGAGGAGTGATATTTGTTCACCTCCCAGACCTGGGGCAGTATGCAGATGCCTCAGACTCTCTACTGCCTACAGGACCTGGTTCTTTGTCCAGGCTCTCAAACAGCTGCAGGCATTTCTGCCATCCAGGTCCTGGAGGCCACAGAAAAATCCAGCCTGCCTGATCCACTGGAAAATCTCATCAGCAAACATCTCCTCCTCCCTTCCTCAGGGAAAGCTGTGGATCTTGACTTGGCTGAAATTTGGTATGGTTTGAAAGACTGATGCAGAAGGAAAAGGTCTCACATGGGCAAGAGATCCAGCAGAACCCCCACAGGTGGGGTATTTGGAGATGACTGTGCCGCTGATAAATTCTGTAGGCAGCAGCAGAACATGACCAGAACACCAAAACCAGCGAGGTGAGCTGGTGTCACAGCACTGCCCATGCCAGGACAGAGGATTCTCTCCTCGGCTCTGACACTGCAGCTTGTCCGAGTGTTTGAATGAATAGAAGCTGCTGTCCTTCAAATAAAAGCAAAAACAGAAACCCTGGCTCCTCATGGACATCAAAGCAATCAGTGTGGTAATGTCTAATCTCAACCTCCTCTCTTTCAGTTCGAAGCCATTCAGCCTTGTTCTGTCACTCCAGACCCTTGGAATCAGTGTCTCTCCATCTTTCTTGGAGGATTCCTTGAGGCACTGGATGGCCAGCAGCAGGTAACCCCAAGAACAATCTGGGGAGAACAGGGACTCAGCAGTGGAGTTGAGATCTTGTCTTGTTCAGGGGTGACCTGGAGCTGTACATCCCCTGATCCAGGAACATTCCAACCCAAGGAGCTCAGCAGCACGGCCCTTGCTGTGGCTGCTGGAGGCTTCTGCTGGGCTGGGCTTGCACAGGAGCCCAAAACACCCAGGCACACAAAACCCAATGCAGCAGCAAGCAAGCAAACCTGAACATGGACTCATGCCTGTCACCTCCTGCACCTATTTTCTAGGATTCCTCTCTAATTGGGATCAATCCTCAAACATTTTTCCTTCTGTACATGTTGATTTTCTGATCTCTATATTCTGTTATTCCCAAACCACAGGCATTCTTCTGCCATTTTTCTCTCTCAGCCTGGGGAGCAGGAGGCTCAGTCTGAAAGATCAGGTGAACAGAGAGGGTAGGAGTGTTGGCATGGAAGCTGAAGCCCAATCCTGCATGCTGAGGGGCATGGCCCTTGCTGAGCAGGGCTCTGAGGACAGCTGGCACCTCTGCTCTGAGCTCCCTCTCTGGAGTGCTCCTCTCACCTTGTGCTTCTGAGGGAGTCTCAGCAGGTCCCAAGGGTGCAGGATGGTGGTGCCACGATGCCCAAGCTCCATTTTGCCTGTGCCAGGGCCCTGGTGACAGGTTGGTGCTCACATTCCATGCTGCAAGGCTCACAGGAGGGCCAGCAAATTTGCCAGTACTTGCCTTCAGCAGGAAATTCTCTCCTGTAAAGCAGTGGTTAAAGAGGGAGCACATCCTAGCTGGCTGAGAGAAGGCCCTCATGCTCAATGAAGCAGGCACTGTGCACACACCAGTGCTGTGCTGGGGATCATTGGGCAGCTGAAGCCACTGCAGCTCCCACCCAGCAGTGTGGTCAGAGATGCTGGACAAACACCTCCCAGAGCACAAGAGCTGCTCCAGATGTGCAGGGCTGGTCTGGGCAGCCTGGCTGGGGCTGATGGGCACCTGTGGGCAGGTGTGTGCAGGAGGCACCAGCCCCAGGTGGGAGCAGAGGCAGCTCGTGTGTAAACCCTGCCTGTGTGTGTTTGCAGGTTGGTGTGTAAACCCTGCCTTGTGTGTGTTTGCAGGTTCGGAGAGAGGAACAAGCTGAGCATTATAAATGCTAGAAGGAGTTCACACAATTAATGTTTTTCATGAGACATAATTTATAGACCTCTCCCTTGATGTTTTAGGAGGGTGTAAATATAGGAAAAAAGCCCATAACTTAAAGGCAGGAATGTGCTAATTAAGTGTGCCAAAGGAATGCTAATTAGGAGACAGTGAGCGGGGAAGGGCACAGACTGCTCTCATCCCGGGAAGCCTCCCTGAGTGCCTCATCCTGTCCTGGGGATGCAGCTGCTGCCTGGGCCAGAGGCTCCAGAGGGGCTCCAAGGTCACTCCACTGAGGGGCTGCTCATCCTCCTGGGGGATGTCAGGAGGTGATGGGTGCAAGGCACTGCCACGAGCCTGGCCACTCAGGTCAGCACAGAGGACACTTCTCCCCAGGATTAAAAACAGATAGCCCAGAGATTCCCTCACCAGGGAAGCTCAAAGCCAAAATCCATCACTGGGAGTTCAGCTTTTTCCATAGCAGCCCCATTTCCTAAACACAGCCCCACACCCAGGCTTTGGATAACTCAAAGATTTAAGGAAAGGGAGCAGGGAAGATCTGAGCTGTGCAGCATTTGCAAAGCGCTCAGGTTTGTTTGGGTTGTGTTTATCCATAATTACCCTGAGAAATGGGTTGTTCTTCCAAAGCCTCATAAGAATGTGCAGCTTTCTCCTGACCAGCTGCAGACTGACCTCAGCAGGTATCTCTGGGAGCTTCGAGGCAGAGGAATTTTCTACCTGAAATACTGAGGAATCCCTACTCTAAAGAGAGTAAGAATTTTTCTGTTGCAAGGCACCTTGCCCCTGGTCATCATAGGGTCATGGAATGGTTTGGTTGGAAGGGACCCTAAATCTCATCTCATTCCATGGGAGAAACACCTTCCACTAGGCTAGGTGTCCCGGACCTACATCCAGCCTGGCCTTGAACCCCTCCAGGGATGGTGTGCTGTCAGCCCTGTCACCCAGCTGCTCATGAAGAGTACTGAAGACTTCAGGCCCCCTGTTGCCACCCCAGGTCCCAGACCCCACTCCAACCACAGCAAAGTCCTCGCTCAACAAGGTCACAGCAGCAGAGGACACCAGCTGAGTTCCACACTTGGTACTTGGCTTTTTCCTTCACTGCCTGCTGGGAGTTTGTGCCCCTGGAAGGGAGGATACGGCTGCTCATCCCCACAGCAGCCCAAGGAAGGGGGACAGGGACACCGCACCCGTCCTGGGACAGCTGGGACCCATGGCACCGCAGAGCTGAGCTGAGCTGAGCTGAGAGCTCCTGCTGGCTAATTACAAAACGAGGCTGCTGACCAATTACCAAACGAGGCTGCTGGCTAATTACCAAATGAGGCTGCTGACTAATTACCAAACGAGGCTGGTGCCAGTGAGGTATCATTGCCAGAGCCGGTTGCAGCCCGGCTCCATGAGGGCAAAGGAAATCAATGACAGAGGGAGCTGCAATTTCCCAGGATTTCAGAAGTGCTATTTTTCTTTCTATTATAACATGTGAACAATGGTCAAGTTGTTACTTCTCCATCCACAGGCCTCCCAAAAGAAAGGGATTACAACTGTATCATTAATATCACAGTGACCTGGCAGCAAGTCGACAGATTTAATCTGGTGACAAGATGAGTGGCACTGAAATTCTCGCATCTCCCCAGAAAATGAAAAATGGGTTCTGCCTGCTACTAGTAAATATTGCTGCTAAGTGAATAAAAATTCAAAAGGGAAAAAGCAATTTTCCTTCTGTTCATATTGTGCTTAGTTCTCAATACACTTCATGCAAGAGGCTCCCCTGCCTGATGGATTCCTCCTAGATTATATCATGCCTTTGAATTTATATGCCCCAGCTCTTTAAAGAACTGTTTGCCAAGGCCTTTGCATTCCGTGTTAGTCTGGTAACTGCTGACATTTGAAAGATGCTGTTGAAGAAAAATCCAAAAGGTTTTTTAAGTAAGAAAAGGAGACAGACCTAGCAGGTAGAGGGAGATTAAAGATTTAGTCAACAGCTGAAATCAAAGTTTTCATGAAGTGGTAATGTCAGAAAAAGTTTACAAGGCCTAATAGAGGGCTTGTGTGTCATGAAAACCCAAATTAAGTTTGGGGTTTTTTCCTTCTAGCACTCCACATGAATTTTTCAAGGCTCTGGCTTCTGTGAAACAGCAGAGCAGCAACCCAAACACAGCCCACAAAGGCAGAGACTCTGCTGGGATCAGGTATGATGAGTGAGGGGAGGAAGACTTTGAGCTCCAACCCAGAGCCCTCCAAGGAACCAAGAGAAGTCCCACATGTGGCCACTGGATTTGTATTAAGTATCTGCCAAAAAAGGCTGTTGTCTGCCATCAAACATTGGAAAAATGTAGCAAATTGTCTGGGCTTCTCCTGCTTTGAGTGAACATTTGCAGCCCAAGGCATCACTTCTGTCCCACAAACCAGGTTTTGTGGTGGCCAAGGCTGCTGTGGGCTCCACTGCTGACACAGCATTATGCTTCACCTCAAGGGGTTTCATGTGGAAGGATGGAGGCAGCAGAGCAGGGCCTTGCACCACCTCCACCAGGCCTGGGGCCTGCACCAGGCCGTGGGGCTGAGGGAGCAGAGAGCAGAGATGGCATCCCCACCCTGTCACCAGGGGCTGGGGACATCCCCCAGGCACAGCTGGTGTGGCCTTGCAGACAGACAATGAACAGATCCGACACAAGGCAGAGCTGCTGGGCCAGAGCGCTCCTGGTCGGAGGCAGAGGCCCAGCTGGGGTGGGGAGGAATGGCCACCATTCATCCCCAGGCTGCTGAGGGGAGCTGGGCAGTGCCCTCAGCGAGGCAGTGGCTCTGCACTGAGCTGGGCCCTGCACATGCAGCTGCAGGATGGATGGGGATGAGCTCCTGCAGAGCCTGCTCCCAAGGGTGGCTGATGTCCAGCCTGGGCTGACCTCCTGCACGTCCTACACCTCCTACACCCCCCTGCCATGGGTCAGCCCCACCACCAGCACCAAGAGAGAGCTCTGCCTCACCCCTGTCCAGACCATCTCCACATGAGTCCCCTTTCCTTGGAAACACCAACATTTCACCCATCTCCTTAATCCACAGACCGTGGATTCACCACCCTACCCAACCATGGCCAAGAGACCCAAACTTGGACCCTTCCTGGTGTGTCTCTCTCCCACGCCATCCATCTTCCTGGCACACAGCAGGAGGGAGCACAGAGGGCTGAGAGTCACTGCTCAGCCCCAGGCTGTGCTGGGACAGGAGCTCAGCTCTGTGTCTGCACTTCCCCATCGTTCAACAAAAAGATATCAAAAGCAAAACAGATTTTCACATCTGTGACCTCTACACTTGAAATTGCCACCAAATGGTGCACTTCTAACCCTTGACTAAAACCTCCTTAGCAGTGTGCTTAACTGCTGTTGGTCTCCTGCCTTGGCCTGGGCTGTCCCATGGAAGATGTGAAAAGCTTTTCTACTTAAGCGCAATGAACCTGCTCCAAAAACTGCTGTTTAAAGAGCAAGTCCAGATCTGAGTAACGCCTCCTAACCTGGATCTCCATGACAAGTTGACCAATTTTAGTCAAACTTTGCAAGAAACATCTAATTATCTTCCAGAGCACGCTTATGAGTCCTCGGTGCTCTGCAGCTGGGTGAAATGCTAAAAACAGGATCTCCATGGAAACTTCTTTAGCACTTAAGGTGAGAGGATGTGACACTGGTGTTGCACTCTGTTCTGTGACCTGGGGTACCACACTGGGTGTCATGGGGAGAACTGGAGGGAGAGAATATCCTAAAGAGGACTTTAGCTATCCCTGGGCCTGCCTGCCCAGCCAAGAGGGTCTGATCCCTGCAAAGTCAGGTCCCGTTTGACCCCCAGGCAGGAGTCCTGCACATCCCACTGGGCATCCCCTTCTCCAGGGGAACACCTACTCTTCGTGGATGGGGTGCAGCCTCTGGTGAGTGCTGAGGTCTCCCTTGGGGAAGAGATGGCCAGGGCACTGCCCCAGGTGTGCAGCCTCTCTCCTCATGCAGCCACAGCTTCCCTCTTCCTGCCTTCCCAATCCACCCATCCCTTGGGATAATGAATTCACACCGAGCCTTATCACCACCCTGGGTCTTTATTTAAATGCATAAAAGCATGAGAACAGCTCATTGCCAGAGTGGGGATGTCAGTGGTGCCCAAGGCTTTAGACACTGAGAGTGCTCCTACACAACAGGTGCTGGGAATTGCTCTTAATTTCTGCATTCATTTATTACTATTTACTTCAGAAGGGAAAAAATGGTGTTATTTGGGCAGAAAATCACAGGACAGCAAACCCGTGTGAGTGCCATGGGCATGAGGCAGCCACGAGCTGATCCTAAGTGCTTTTAACAAAGCTATTACTTTAAGAACTCAGCCAGCCTATTCGTGTAATTCCCCATTATGCTCAAAGAGTTGACACTGTAAACACTTCCAGGCTTGAATTATGCCCATTGAGGGCTGCTGCCTACTCAACACTTGTCTCCCTCAATTATCAGAAGGACAGGGAAGTTTTGGTGAGGCTTTGGGGTGAGCAGCTTCCTCTCTGCACCTTCCTTGACTCTTGGCATCAGTGCCCCTGTGCTTGGGGATGTTCAAGGACGTGCAGTGATTCACTGCAAGCCATGGATGTTTATTCATCACCAGCCTTCCAGCCCCTTGAATCCCTTGTTTCCAGGTATCATTTTCCTGCTCTCAGTGTGTGTTATTGTAATCAGTGGCAGTGCTGATGTAGCAGATGTGGAGACCCCAGCAAAGGGCTCCAATGGCCTCTCCCCTGAGCGCCGTGGGGAATCCAGCTGCAGAGGAGCCTGTGTCCTTATCTCCAGGTAAATATCCCCACTGCTGGATGAGTGAGGGTGAGCCAGCCCAGCCCCACAGCAGCTGGGAGCCGCTTGGAAAGGTCCAGCTCTTGGAGCAAATCCAAGCCAGGAGTGATGGCTCTTGTGACACACTCACAGCAGTTGGACCACGGCAGGCTTGAACAGCTCAGGATGGTGCTTGGAAGCCTGTTCCCACGTGGGAGAATAAATGTGAAAGAAATGGGTGTCAACTGCTCATGCATTATCACCAACGATAACTGGTCCTGCAGAGGAGATTGGCCTCTACTGCTGGGAAAAGGTGCAGGATATTCCTGGGAGAGGGACAGAAGCAGAGCCCAAAGTAGAAAATAGGTAGGACAGCCAAGTCAGTGTCACAAAGTGTCAGAAGTGAGGAAGACAAGGCAGCTCCACCTGCCCTCAGCGCTGTGCAGGAGGGATCCCTCACTCAGCAAGGGTAAAACAGGAGCACGTGGTGAAAACTACCCCAGCCCAGCAAGGAGGAGCTGGGGAGTGCTGAGGTTCCAGCAGTGTACAGGGAGGGCGGTGTGCAGGCTGGGGCAGGCAGAGGGCCCTGCTGCTGCTGCAGTCCCTGCACCTCTCCCTGTCCCGGGAGTGAATGAACCGGGCTGTCCCTGCCATCCCAGGCTGTCCCTGCTGTCCCAGAGCTGTCCCTGCCATCCCAGAGCTGTCCCTGCCATCCCAGGCCTGTCCCTGCTGCCTCAGGGCTGTCCCTGCTATCCCAGAGCTGTCCCTGCTGCTATCCCAGACCTGTCCCTGCTATCCCAGAGCTGTCCCTGCTGCTATCCCAGAGCTGTCCCTGCTGTACCAGGGCTGTCCCTGCTGTCCCAGAGCTGTCCCTGCTATCCCAGAGCTGCCCCAGGGCTGTCCCTGCCATCTCCCAGGGCTGTCCCTGCTGTCCCAGAGCTGTCCCTGCTGTCCCTGCTGTCCCAGAGCTGTCCCAAGGCTGTCCCTGCTATCCCAGGCCTGTCCCTGCTATCCCAGAGCTGTCCCTGCTGTCCCAGAGCTGTCCTGACCCCAGTGTGGCCGAGGCTGTGCTGGCGAAACCACTGATGAGATTTCTGGTGCTGGCTAATTGTTTCTCAGGCAGTGACCCAACTCTCCTGCCTCTGTTCCTTTTGGGCTGGGGAACTGGAGATGCCCTTCTGCCATTCCTTCCCTCCTGCAGCTGGGTAATTGCCGGCGACACTTTTTAAATCACTTTGGGGAGGTTTGATGAAACAAACTAGATGGAAATCAAATTTCAAGTAACTGGTAGGAAATTGAAAAGAAATATGTTTATGGAGCAATTTTCTTTGCTTCCTCCAATGGTGGAAATTGTTACTGTCACTCATAAATTATTAATTTCAATTTGCCCTGTGTCTTTCCAGGTTGCAGCTCTCCAGGAGCCTGGGCTCTCACTGAAGGCGCTCAGGTGATGGAGGTAGGCAGCACCTCCCCCATGCACCAGGACAGGTGTCCCTGCCTTTTGGAGGGGGTCAGTACCTCCAAATCAGTCCCAAAAGGGCTTTTGTTTGGTCACCTTCATAGAACCAGACCTGTGAGAAGCAGGGAAAAACATGCACAAGGCTGGGAATGGAAATCCACCTCTGGAGTGGTTAACTTGGCTGGGAGGGGCTGAGCTGGAACATGGGAGGGAAGGTAATTACCAGGGTGAAAGTGGCTCAAGGACTCCTGTAATTATTTTATTTGTAGAATGACTGGAATGGGAGCCAGGAGGGACTCTGGAGAAGAGATAGAGTCACACTCCTCCCCGGCAAACAGAGGGACCCACCACCAGAAGTGACTCACCTGGTGTGACAGGAGAATTTCTCCAGCAGGGAGGTGAATTGAGAGCAAAACTAATTGGAAAGGACACAACATTGACAGAAAAATGTGAGTGAAAACAGGGAATTTTTCTTCAAGGGCAAGAGCCCTAATTTCATAATCAAGTAAGAGGAAGTATTTGGCCAGATGCCCATCCTCCTCAGTGATGAAACAGAGGCAGATATTAGAAATCAAGAAAAAAAAGCAATATATAACAAAATGGAGTGTAGGGGGAAATAGATAACCATTGATTTTGAATTAGAAGTTATGAAGTACAGAAAATTGATATGAGAAGGTACATTCAGCAGTTAAAAATGCATGACTTAGGGAATGAATGGCAGGAAGGAAGCACCTGAAATGCTCTGTGAACAACAGCAACCAAAAAAAAGGTGCAGAGGTTTTGTTTATAGAGATGGCCAGACTCTTGATAGGGCAGAAATGCAGTTGGTGTTTCTGGGCTGCCTTGGTGTCTGTAGCACACGAGGGTGCTGAAAGCTCACCAGCATTTTTAAGATCAAGGCAGTGTTACACAGCGCTGAGTAGCACGAGTGACAGCTCAGGCAGACCTGGAGAGGGCTGTGCAGGAGCATCCTCAGTGCATCCCACAGCACTGGGGAAGCTGCAGCATCCCAAAGGAGATGGCAGCAGGGTGAGGCTCCTGCTGGCACCAGGCACTGGCAAAGACAAAGGAAAGGGATCCGGGAGGCAGCTGAACGGAAGTTGGAGGATTTATGCCAATCAATTTTTTTATGGAAAAGAGGTCTTGTCAGCCTTCATTTCACCCACAGAGGAGATGCCCTGCGTGGCTGCTGGCAGTGGCTGAGCAGATGGGATGTGCTGCAGCCTGTGGAATGTGCCTGACTCGGAGCTGCACGGCTGATTAGAAATGAGCACTCTGCATCTGAGACACACGTGAGACAGGGAACAAGGGAAGAGCCCAGGCAGCAGCCCTTGGTGGGGAGCTGTCATTAAATCTGTGTTTCTCATAATGTTTTGGAGCAGGAGGCTCAGACTAGTCAATATTTTCATCAGTGATTCAAACAGACATATTAAAACCTCATTCATAGGAAATCTGTGGCCAGCACAAGGCATGGAGAGATTGATAAATCCCATGGAACTCTCAGCAGGGCTGGGGACAGGCTGGGATCTCCCAGGAGACTGAACCCTCTCCCATGAGCTGTGTTAGAGCCCAGTGCTGCACCCAGGAGTCCCAAAGGGCTGGAGCTGGGCTCTGTGCCTGTGAGTGCTTGGAGAGGAGGAGCAGCAATGTCCCCTCTGTGGGCTGGGCCCAGCCTGGCTGCACAGGGCTCAGGGTGAGAGGGATGGCAAGAGCTCCACATGTCTGTCCTGATCCATGACAAACAGAAACTCTGTGGGCTGGTTCAGCCATCCCACACAAACACCTCCCTGTGGAGGAGACACCTGGTGCTGGCAGAGCTTTACCTGTGGGGAAATGTCCCAGTGAGGGCAGAGGGAAGCAGGAGCCTCCTGTGCCTCTCCTGCAGAGGGGCTGTCCTGGGGGTGCTGAGCTGAGAGCAAGTGACACAGCTCTGTAGGAGGGTGGGTGAAACACAATGGGCTGGGACTTGCTGCAGACCAGGAAGCCACAAGGTGCTCACTCGGATTTGTCTCACTTGTTTCTACTCTCCTGCTGGGAACTCTTTGCCTGCAAGGATTCCCACCCAGCAGAGCCTCACCACTCCTCCAGGACAAACTCCTTGGAGAAACCCCCCTATCCCTTAAAGAAATGACTGTTCATCACAGCTTAGAGGCCAAAGTCCCATTCAAAATTGCATTTTTCTCCAAAAAAATAGGCATCTTGTGCAGATGCACTCGGGCAAGCCTACAGCGCACAGATGGGCAGCCTGCTGAGGGCAGTGACAGCTGAGCAGGGACTTGTCACCCCAAACTCTCCCCAGGGATGGGCTGCCCCTGCCCTCAGAGCATCTGCAGTGGGACCATGCCTCCAGAGCCTGCTGCACCCCAGATGAGAGCAGAAACCTCAATCAATTAAATTAATTTGTCATAGGACAGCAAAGGTTAATGGTGCCATCTCTGGATGAGACATCAGTGAGAAGCCCCCTCTGGAGCCAGGCTGAGAGCCTGGGTCAGGGATCCATCAGGTCAGAAGCAGAGGGAGAGGTGAGGTCCAGAGAGCCTGAGAGCAGCAGGACCTCAGGGACCAGCCCAGCTCTCTGTCCTGAAGGCCATCACATGAGACAGTAGCTGGACTAACAGGAGGGCAGGAGGAGCAGCCTGAGAGAGCTGAGGGGCAGCAGGATGTGTAGCTCTGGGGGCAGCTCTCCTCACAGCCAGGATGATGCTGGAGAGGAGAGCAAAGATTGAGGAAGAACCAGAATGCACCCAAGGGGTCTCATAATGGCACACAAACCCATGCCTGCACGCTCTGCACGTCTTGCCCTGCCCTGGGCTCCCTTCTGGACCAGCCTGGCTTCACATCACAGCAAAGGGACAGGAACAGGCGTCCCTGTCACCAGACAGACCACTAAAACAGTTCATCAGGAATTGCTGCATCCCAGCTCCTGGCCAGGGGGGTACAGCAATCTTCCCTCTCTGGTGGTTGGAACTTCCCATCTGCTGGGTCGGCCCCAGGCTGGGTCAAGACCAAAGCAGATGTGAGCTGTGGCCATGAGGTCAAGACTGAAGGCAGCTCCAGATGGACAACCAGGATTCCCCTGGGAGCCTGGAAAACAATCTCTCCATTACAGTCAGAGCACACTGGGAGTCTCTGTTCACAGAGAGTCAAATGCACTCGCCAAATATTTGCAGAAAGCTCAGCTATCAGAGCACTTTCTGTGTTTTTAGCTCCCAGCAGCCTTATCTCCCAGCAAACAATGAGCATTCAGCAAAATCCCTCTGCTGCAGCCTCTGTCCAGAGCAGCACTGATGTGCCTCAGGTGTCCCTGTTCTCCACGGGCCCGGCTTTCCCAGCAAGGGTGGGAGGCTGCTGCCCGCCTCCCTGTGGGGCAGCACCTCCAGCAGCATCCACACTGCAGCTTTGCCTGCAGTCCAGTCTGAGTTTTGCTCAGCAAATCTCTCTGCTGCTCCTAGCAGCATCAGCCCATGCCAAACCTGGTGCTGCCCACACGCAGCAGCCCCTCCAGGTGTCCTGTCCTGGCCAAGGAGCTCCGTCTTCCCAGGGGTGTTCCAGCCATGCCAGCTGAGCAGGATGGTGCCCTGATGGGGTGGAAGGGGTGCAGGGCCTCAAGACAACCCTACCCAGAAAACAGGAGTCCAAGGGCACCTGCCATGAAGGAATCTGGGTGTGATGCCCCTCCATGGTCTGAGAACCAATGCAGGTGGTTGAAATCTCAGTTTGTGCTGATGGTGGGGTTTAAATCAGGAAAATGGAGCCACTGGAAGAAAGTGGCAGAGCTGTACTGCTGCTGGAGAATGTCAAGCAGAGCCTGGGGCCTGGAGCACCTCCGCTGTGAAGAAAGGTCAGACAGCCTGTGAGTGCTTTTTGGAGAAGGCACAGGCCAGAGGGGCCCCGGGATGTGATAAATGATCTAGAAGAGAGCGACTCACAGCATCTGTTCTCCCTGCCTCAAAATCCAAGGACACCCAGTGAATCTGGAAAGCAACAGCTCCCATGGGGAGAGGGAAGTTCTTCTTGCAGAAGGTGCCTGTGGGCCTCCCAGTACCTGAAGACACTTCAGTCTCAGGATTTAGTGAGACAGAAGCAGATCTTGTACATCTCCACTGGTAACAAGATTATTCACGTGCTGCTGAGCACGGCAGCAGCTCTGGCAGAGACTCTGCCTGGTACCTTGGGAGGAAGCCAGTCTCCAGCTCTCAGAAACAGAATTATCCCTCACATGCAACACCTGGCACTGCACCTTCTCCTGCAGCATCTGGCCATGTCCCCTTCATCCTGGAGGTGAGAGCATCCAGCAGGACCATGCTCTGAGGGCTGTGGTGACCAGCAGCCAACACACTGACCCTTCATGCACAGCCCCTACGGAGTGATGGGGCAGGGAGGTTCTGAGTGCCATGGGCACACCCAGCCTGCTGCTGGGGCCAGGCTGACACTGGATTTTGGGTCACAGGCTCCATCCAGCTAGAGGTTTATGCCAGCCTGGCAACTATTTACAGGCATGAACGGAATGTGACAATCCGAATCAGTGTTGTCTGCTCTACTGCTTAGAAAACTTTTCACTGTATTAGCAATGTTCACAAGTCTGCTTCTGAGGCCTGCCTTTTTACCACTTTCTCAAAACCCTCTAATTTTTATTAATCCAAACAGTTTGGAGAGCACAGACTTGAAGCAAATTATGACAAAGCCACAAGGGATGAGCCCCTGGCAGATCCTTCTGCATTGCTTCTCACAGCCAAGCCTAGGAGCTGCAGCAGAACCACAGTGTGTTATGAGTTGGAAGGGGCCTTTGAAGACCTAGTCTGACCCCCTATGGGCAGGGACACCTTCCACTGTCCCAGGCTGCCCCAAGCCCCATCCAGCCTGGCCTGGGACACCTCCAGGAATGGGGCAGCCACAGCTGCTCTGCACTGCTTGTTCCAAGGCCTCTCCACCCTCACAGCAAACCTACAGCAGGAGATCCCTGCAGCAGGACCACAGCTCTCATCTTCCAGGAGCATCCCGAGCTCATAGGGGCACCTTCTGCCCTCTGATGGGAGATGTCCATGCCCACAACAGGATTGCTTCTGTCCTGAGAAGGTTCATTTCATGGAGCACTTCCTACCCTAATGCTCCTCACTGCTCCCTCCATCACTCAGAAAACACTGCTGAGATACAAAAGTGCTTTTAGATATCAGAGCTCTGCCTGCAAGTGTCACTTATTAATTAGTCACCACTTGGCTGCCTTCCTCCCATGCCTGCAGAGGACATTGTCACCCAGTCCCTCCCAGAGCCACAGCCTGGCAGTGTGGGCGGTGTGAGGGCAGTCCCAGTCTCCTCACAGCCATCCTCAGGCTCTGGGGCTCTGAGGTTTGCTCCAGGCTGGCCAGGAGGAGCAGGAGGAGCAGGTCAGCAGCACCTCCCAAGCTCTGGATCTTGATCACTGCAGTGATTGATCCCAGACTGTGACAAACAAATCAATAAATTCAAATTAAATGACAAAGCCATGACAAACAGCAGGGTCAGGCAGGGCCAGAGCCTCCTCCCAGAGGCACGGGGCAGGTTAATGGAGGCTCCCATTCCTGAGCCCTGGGGCAAGGAAACTGCCTCCAACTGGCACTCAGGAAAAGAGGGAGAAGCCAGATCCAGTGCACAGGAGCTGGAGGACAGAGATGGCATTTGTAGGAGGGGACTGCTCAAAGCACAGGGCTGGGGAGTGATCACCTTCTTTCCCATTCCATCTCGTCCACAGGAACCATGCAGATTCTTTAAAAGCTTTTTAAATGAGAAAATAACACTTTATTGCTTCACCTGGACTATCTTTATCTTAAGGATTTGATTTTCTCGTCACTTCTGTCCAAAAATGTTTGTTCTCAGAGCTGACTGAGCACTAAGCCCCCAGCAGCACTGGCCAGAGAGATACTGGTGATGTCTAACTTCCCAATCTGCTCTGTGCCCAAGGTTATATCTGCTCCTGCTGATCTCTACTTTGAGGAAATCCCGAGCCTTTCAAGACCACTGGGAGCAGCTGACCTTGTCTGCACAGCTCCACCTCAAGGACAGGTTTTTGCCAGGCAGGACCATGATGATCCAGAAGCCTCTCGCCCTGTGGGTGATCCCTGTGTGGGATAGTCTGGAAAATTGTTGTGCCCAATCCCATGAAAGAAAAAGTGACTGTTTGAACAGTCTGCTGCCTGTGGCTATGGGTCTTAGGGCCAGGTTTACTGAACAAGTCAAAAACCTTGGCCTCTCAACCTCCCCTGCACATTCTCCCCAATCTTTCCTTGCCTCCAGCCCAGCTTCACCTCAACCTCCAGCATCCCTGTCAGTCCCAGTGTGTCCCAATGTGTCAGTCCCAATGTGTTCTCCTGCACTGACCCCCTTTCTCACTGCTGCTCCTGGGCTCTTGTGTAGTTTTGGAGCTGCCTTCAGACAATTCCATGCCCACAATTATCCTGGCCAGGCAGGTCACAGATGCAGCACCAGCAGTGCAGGACCTGCTGAGACCATGGCACACCCACATGCTGCACAGCCTGCTCTCCAGGGTGGCTGCTCAGCCACTCCTGGCCTGGGAGCAGGGTTTGTTCCCATTTCAGGAGGACCTAAAGCACATTATCCATTCTCCCACAGGTGAGACTGCAGTCATTTGTTTCTCCCCTTTTCAAGAACAAGGATAGGAATTTGCTTCCAGACCTGGGGGCAGTTCAGGCTACACCCCACCTGAAGCTGCAGAGCCCAAGCTCTGGATGCATCACCCTGTGCCCCACAGGCCTCCTGCACCCCCTCAGCACTCTGTGAATAATTCATCACATGCCCTAGCCCTCTTCTCTTTCTGTTCTCAAATTAGCCATGAGCAGATTGTGGCTTTCTCAAAAGAATTTGTTACTTGAAGTCGTTCCTGTGAACGTTTCCAAGGCTGTGGCTCATTTGCAAGCAGTAAATAGCTGCAATGTGTGTGTCCTTCCCCAGCCCCACAGGGCTCCAGCTCCTGAAGGAACTTTCTGCCTTCCCACCCACAGGATGCTGTCACAGGCAGGTGCCCCTGCTCCTGCCCTTGGCTCAGGGCTGTGGGGGGCTCACCAACGCTGGGCTTTCAACTGAGGATCCCAGCAGCACAAAACACCTGACGATCCTCTGAGCCCCACACCAGCTCCACGAGCCTCCTCAGCCCACTCCTGAGCAGGCAAGAGAATTTAAAGGCAAGTACCGAGGTGCAGTGCATCCTTGAGGGGGCAGAGCTGGGGGAGGCAGTGTCCAGAGCCTTGCCTGGAGTGTGTCTAAACCCAGCAGGTGTTTGCAGAGACCTCGAGTAGGCTCATGGCTGGTGATGTGGGGTTTGCTTTGCTTCTCTGTATCAGCTGCACCCTTTGCAGGAGTCTGGGGGAAGGGAATATCCACTCGTTCATGTTGCTCATGTGTCCAGGGCAGGGAATGAAGCTGGGAAGGGTCTGGAGCCCCAGGAGAGGCCGAGGGAGCTGGGAAGGGGCTCAGCCTGGAGCAAAGGAGGCTCAGGGGGCCCTTGTGGCTCTGCACAGCTCCTGCCAGGAGGGGACAGCCGGGGGGTCGGGCTGTGCTCCAGGGAACAGGGACAGGAGCAGAGGGAACGGCCTCAGGCTGGGCCAGGGATTAGATTGTTTTAGACTGGATATTGGGAAAATTTCTCCACTACAAGGGTGGTCAGGCATTGGCACAGCTGCCCAGGGCAGTGGCGGAGGGCCCACCCCAGGAGGGATTTACAAGACATAGAGATGTATCACTTGGAAACATGGGTCAGTGGTACTAGGTTGGTGGTTGGATTCAGTGGTTGATCTTAGAGAGCTTTTCCAGCGTGTAGGATTGTAAAATTCCATGATTCCACATCTCTTCTCCAGCAGGCTTTGCTGCCCACCGTGTGGCCCTGCAGTGCTGCTCCCCAGGGCTGCAGGGGGCTCTGGGAGGCTCCCAGCTGGGCCAGGACTCCCTGAGTGGCTGCAGCCCCTCTGCCCCACCACTGGGAGATTAAATTAATCTTCTTTTAATGCAACATGTTTTCATGACAACTCACTAAAGGGGCAAAAACTACTGTCATAATAATCCATTAACCTCTATATTTATTTCTGATATCTGACCTATCAGGGAACTGCTGAATTACTTCTCTAATTAGTTTTCCCATTTGTGAGTGATATGACCTTTCCCTCCAGAGAGAAAAGTATAAGTGAGAAGTCATTTCTAGAAGGTAATACCATGAAAGGAGCAGTCATATCAAGGATAAACAAGAATACAAAAATGTGCTATTATAGCACATTTTCCTTCACGACTTAACAAATCTTCTCCATTTCCAAAATAGGGGAAAAAATAAAAAGAACTATGAATATAGTCTGCTCTTACTCCCAGTCTGGGCCATGTATCAGTTTCAAGAGGGAGTATCTGACTCCAATTTCCTTCATGAATGTACTCATTAACTCCAGAGAAATTCCCAAACCCAAGCCCCACTCCTGCTTGTGTTTGGGCTCAGGAGTGTCACAGAGCCCTGCTGGCAGCAGTGTTTGTTCCCAGCCTTCCAGCTGCTCCAGTGCCACCTGTGCTGCTGCTGTGAAGGGACCTCCAGGGATGACCAGGAAAACCTCCCCAGCTGAGACTCACTGAGGGTGCTCAGCAGTGAACATTTTCCCTTTGGGGCCTGCTGAGCATCCCCGCCTGATGTCACCAGGGCTCCCATACAGCAAACAGGCTGAAGCACCTCTTGTGCATGAGGGACACCTGGATGGGATTATTCCCCGGGCCCTGCCCTGGCAGAGGTCACTGCCATTAATCAGAGGTCACTGCAGGTGACATGGGAGCAGTTCTGTCCCTCCTTCCCTTGAGCCATCCGGCATCATTCTGTGCAGGATGGCAAAGTGCTGGGGTGGGCATGGCCATCCAGGAGCATGGAGACAAGGACACCACTCCTGCACCCTGGGAATGCTTGAGTGTTTGCTGCCTTTGGCACAGCTTTGTCAAGGAGATGCTGAACAAGCTCCATCCCCAACAGGCTCCATCCATTCCTTACCCCAGCTGTTCTGTGGCACACAGCATCCTTGACCCTGGGGCAGGGAAGAATTGCCCAGCTGCTGTCTGGGTCCTGCTCTCACACAGCCCCAGGACTGGATGATTGCAGATATGCAGAAATCCTCTGCTCCACCTGAGCACAGGGGAGGGCTGAGCTGGCACCAGCACAGGCTGCTGGCAGTGAGGAGTGTCCCCTCCCTTCTCCACACCGAGGAAATTACTCCTTTTCTGGGAAGAGAAAATCACTCTCTGAACAGATTGTCCCTCACTGCTCGCTGCATCACCCAGGGCCACCAGCAGCCAAAGGCAGCCACTGCCAGCTCGAGGCTCAGGCAGCACCAGGGTGGGAGTGGATTTATGTTCCATGGGGAGTTGGACACCACAGAAAACACATCTCCAGAGAAGAGGCAGGAAAATACACTTGCCAAGCAAGGGGGGCCGCAGGGGGGTCAGTCAGTGACTGGGGGCTTTATTCTCCCGCCCCAGACTGAGGGCTTCATCCTTGAATGGCACAGGGAATTCTCAGTGTTGTGCCTCTTCCAGGAAAGTCTCCACGGGACCACAGTGGGTGCTCACACCCTGGTCTGTCCCTTTGGCTTTGAACCATTTCTGCCAGCCAGGGAATTTCCTAGGAAGTGAACAGTGTCTTGCTTGACCTTGCAAAAAACCAAAAAGCAAGTTTTCCCTGATGCTTCTCTGGGCGCAGCTGGAACCAGCAGCTGTGACAGTGCAGCAAGAGCAGCCAGCCCCTCTCTGCACTGTCACCTGTGTCCCAGCTGTTCCATCAGCTCCTACCTGACACACTCTGACTGCTCCAGCAGATGGGAGTCATCAGCAAAACCACATGGCTTCTGCACAGGGCCAGCTGAATGGGCTGAAAGGGCATGGCCACCTGCCTTTGGCTCTCTTGTGCCTGCCCAGTCCCAGCCCATGTGGCATTTTGCTCACAGGGTTTAGATTCCCCTTTCCAAGGGCCTGCAGGGATGAGAAGGGACACTTGGTGGGAGGACATTCCCCAGAGAGAGCTCTGTGCTCGGTGTAGCTGTAGAAACTCTGCTCTCATGTCCTGTTCACCCACACACTCACAAGTCTGGTTCATGTCTTGCCATCCGCATGTCTCCCATGCCAGGAGCAAAGGCACTGAGGGCCCTGTCCCTGGGGCAGTCTGCAGGTGCATCAGGAGATAAGGGCCCTCTCCCACCTGAGAGCCATCAGGGCAAGGATCCCTCACAGGGCCCCTCACAGCTTCTCAGGCTCACCCATTCCCCTGGCAGCCCAGGACCACCCAGCTGAGCCCCTTTCTCCACCCCTTCCCAGTGAACCCTGAGCCAGGACAGAGCCCCACACACGAGACCAAGACCCTGAGAGCTGCTGTGTCCCCACTGCTCTCCTGCCCAGAAACCTGAGCACCCCCAGGGCAGGCCAGGAGAGGGAGAATGGAGGGGCTCTCCACCCAGCTCTCCAGAGACCAAAACACTGGGTGTGGGGTGAGTGTGGAGGGCAGGGCCCAGGAGCCTGAAGCTGAGCTGGGAGCAGCAGGATGAGCAGATTGGCAGCAGCAGCAAGGTGGGGGTGGCTGGGCAGCAGCAGAGCAGAGGTGCAGAGGAGATGGTCCAGCCCAGCTTGCCCAGATCATGCAGCTCTCATCACTCCTGGAGAGTTTTTTATTAAGATGTAAATAAAACCATCCCTGCAGCCTGGAGATGCAGCCATTTGGATGCCACCTTTGGACCTTTCTCAGTGACATGGCCTGGCAGCCCCTGTTCCTATTGGGAAGGTACCCTGTAGACTGGAACATGTTCCAAGGACTGTAATTGCCCAATAAAACCGTGTTTCTTCACCATCCACTTGAATTAGTGCCTGCAATATGTTTGAAAGCTTTATAGCCCAGTTAATTGTGAGGCAGTAACAGGAAGGGGCATTATGGCTTTAGGAACACAAGTTGCATCTGTATTTAATGATACTAAACCATAAGAAGCCTCCATTCGAATAAAGCAATGGCTGCTGTAGTGCCTATAAAAGTGATGATGGCCGTGTACAGCAGAGATGCTGAGGTTGGTGCAGCAGGAGCAGGGACACAGTGCCTGGGGCAAGGACATTGCCCAGCTCCTGTGGTCATTCCTGGGCAAGGACATTGCCCAGCTCCTGTGGTCATTCCTGGGCAAGGACACTGTCCAGCTCCTGTGGTCATTCCTGGGGCAAGGACACTGCCCAGCTCCTGTGGTCATTCCTGGGCAAGGACACTGCCTAGCTCCTGTGGTCAATCCTGGGCAAGGACATTGCCCAGCTCCTGTGGTCATTCCTGGGCAAGGACATTGCCCAGCTCCCATCATCAATCCTGGGCAAGGACGTTGCCCAGCTCCCATGGTCAATCCTGGGCAAGGACACTGCCCAGCTCCTCCGGCCATTCCGATCCACAGGGCAAAGAGCAGCCACCCCTGCACCTCAGGACCTCTCCATGTGCCCATTCTGCACATGGGCTGTTATCCCACAGTCCCCTGCCAACAGTGTCCCATGTTCATTTGAAGGAAAGGCCACCACCCCATTCTAGCCACTAGACAGCTCCCACCTTCCCTGCAGGCTCCCACCACCACCCCACCCATCCAGCAAACTGGGACTGGGGACCTGCCCATGCCTCTTCTCATACCTAGTGTGGAGGAAGAAGCTTCTGTGGAAGTGTGAGCCAGAGCATGATTGTTCCTAAGTGAGCCACACTCTGTTTTCATCAGGAGGACATGGATTTGGGGCTGGGCAGGTCCACGGCGGCAGAGCACCAACAACAGTCCATGGTGATGCTCACGGACTCAGCAATTCCTTGCTGGGTACCTGCAAATGGTTCTTTTTGAGAACCTCTCCTTTCCCCAGTCACAGGAGCTTCTGGAGTAGCCCGTGGATGGATTAGGGATGAAGAATGTGTTGGTGATTGTTCTTCAGCTCATCTTTTGGATCCAGCATCAGGGGACATGAGAGTATTGAGGGGCAGGGACTACACAGCACGTCCCACACCTCAAAGACCTTTCGGAGAACCATCTGGGCTCATTCTTGTGCTGGCAGGAGGGAATTTCAGCTGTGTCACAGATCCTCCCTTATCATGGATCTTATCCCGGGGAGTTCAGTTCACCAGGCAGGGCCACACCATCACAGCTCCTGGTGACAAGGACATCCCTAGTCAGGGGCAGGTGGCATAGAAGGACCAAGAGAGGGGCAGCAGCTGTGGCTGAAGGCAGAGGAGCTATGGTCTTCACAGTCCATCCCACCCTTCTGTGCACCCACCTGTACAGGCAGTGTGCACCCCAGTGCTTGGACACCAGGGCAGCAGGGCCTGAAAGGGTTCAAGGCTGGTAGTGGCCATGGACAGAGAGCAACAGCCCCATGGAAAAGCACAGAAGAGAAACCCAGGGACACAAAGAAGGTCCTGGCCAGCAGCACTTCTTGCTTCCTTTGGGGTCTCAGCCATCCCTGGAGCAATCATGGGGCAGTGTACACCATCTCTGAGACACCCAAACGTGCTGAGGGGGACTGTTTGTGGCCAGCCTGGCATGTCCAGCATGACTCATGAGCCTCCAACAGGATCTCACCTGCAAAGGACCAAGAGCCAAGAGCCAGGGTCAGGCCAAGAGCCCTGACTGGATGGAAGCCCCCGAGAGCATCCTCCCCTGCAGAGCAAAAGCCTCAGCCCTGTTCTTTGGTTGCAAAGGGTGAGCATTCAGCACCTGCAGGAGTGGGTGACAGGCAGATGACAAACCTGTGACTCCTTCCATGTTGTGTTTGCAACTATATCAACTGTTGAGATGAATTCAACATGCAGCAGGGAAGTGAGTTGCCAGTGAGTTCATTTAGAATTAGATACGCAATCAATGGAAAATTAATACAATTAAGTTTCAAATTGTCGTTTAATAAAACACCTTTTTGCAAGTGGAATATTAAGTGGGACATAAACGCTGCAGCACCGCTGAAATGTGCTGCTCTCAGCAAGGGAAGAGTTTGTGCCAGGAACTGCGCACACACACCCCCCTCCACCACTATAACTCGTTAGACAGACTCTAATTATATATTTATAGTTTACAGAAGTTTCATCTAATTGCATGATGCCTCTCAGAAGCTGCTGCAAGGCCCTGCTGCTGTTGTGGGGTGTTGGTTATTACTGACATACCCATAGCCAAGAGTGCTCTGCAGATCTGCTGAGGAGCACAAGCCTCAAATCTCCCTGCCTGACACATTCACTGCATGCAGGGACATTTCCATTGATAGTTCAGCCAGCACAGGAAGAGAAAACAGCCCAGCTGTTGGTTTCTCTCATGGATTTGGAGAGAAATTGCCCCAGTTTTCCAAAGTGATGTGCACAGGCCAATCCAGGAGCCCATCTGTGAGAGGACAGTGATGGGACACCACTGGCTGTTCCCAAAACTTCTACAAGACCATTCCCAGAGAGCTTTCTTGGGCCATGGTGTGAGCACTGTTTTTTTGGGTGAGCAGGCACCATGAGGGATGTGCAGAAGGAACTGGAGGTGCACAGGGGCACGAGGCTTCAAGGGGATGAGGACGGGGCAGAGCCAAGGGAAGGAGATGTGGAGGAAGGATCACAGCCCCAGCAGCCCTGACACACATCAAACCTGCAGGATTCAGCTCCCACCATCTCTCAGCCTCCATCTCCACTGACCTCAAAGCACAGTGGGGCAGAGGTCCAAGGCTCCCTGGCAGCTCCCTGGGAGGAGATCATCAGTGACATGAACAGATCCTTAATTAAGCTGTTCATGCACAACTTTTATTTCTGGTCTGACTCACGCTAGTGACTGTTTGTACCACAGGCTTTTCTGTGAGTGCTGCTCTCACCCAAATTCCCGTCTCTCACCGATGCAGCTCTCCCAAAGCGAGGGCTCCTGCTCTGCAGGCAGCTCACTGGGGCCCTGCCCGTCACTGCCTAGCCAAGGCAGCTTTTCCAGCCACTTTGCCTTCCTGCAGCTCTCTTGTGTTCATCTCCCACTTCACCAACACCCCTGACAAAGCAGGGATGCCGTCCGCAGCCACAGGATCCAGTCTCTCACTCAGAGCTGGGAATGGCACCACAGGGACTTGGCACAAAACTGGACAGCTGCAGTGAGGAGGGGAAGGGAATTCTCAACAATTGCTTGCTTGAGAGATGCACTATTGAATCTCACTTGCAGAGCCTGTGCAGGACCCTGAGTTAGCAGGGAACACCTCAGAGGGTGTGAGTGGGAGAATAAACCCACGCAGGTCCTGCTGGACAGAGATGGGCACCATAATGCATCCAGCATTTCTGGGAGCAGGAACTCAGAGTCCTCTCGGAGCCTGTCTGCGATCACACAGCCCAGCCTGGTGAGTGCACAGCAGCAGGACCCCACCCTCAGCATCCTCCAGAACAGCAAGAAAAGTACAGACTGAGACTCAGAGAAGTTTCACCACTGCTGCAGGCTTATTACACAAATCCCAGAAAGACTTGCAGCTAAACATGTTATTAGGCTAAATAAAAATAAAATGCATTCTAGAAAATGTTTTTAAATTTATCATGTAATTAAGCTATTAATTTAGTGGTCTTTATTACTTGGATTGGAAATTCACATGGGCACACATCTCACTCCTGTTGTTGGAAAGCGCGCTCATCATACGCAGTCATTATGCATTTTCATAAACATTTGATGAACAATAACTGTGAGAAACATAAAATATTGGTTTTGTCCTTCGACTGTAATGGCCATATGGAGACAAGCTGTGCCTTCGAGTCAGCAGTTGCAGCACATCCTCGTTAATAACAGCACTTGCTATTTTTACTGTTTACAGCACAAATGCAGCCCTTTAACAGGGGGAAGAAGGGTTTAATCTGTAAGGCCTTTGCAGTGATTTGTAAAAGAGCTGCTGTGCCCACATTGCTCTGTGATTCAGGGTGAGCTATAATTACTCAGTATTCTGGACAGCTCTCCTACAAGATGTCAATTTATGTGTGAGCAGAGCAAGGCAGTAGCTGGGGACAGCTCGGGCCTCTCCCCTGCACACACACACACATCGTTTCCTTAGGTTTGCAAAGGAAATATTTTCCCAGGCAATGGAGTGAGGTCCTGCCCTGGAAGCAGTGCTGCTGAGCAAGCACATTGCTTTGGTGGTGGCCAAGGCATCCTTGCCACGTGTCTCTGGTTCCCACAGGCACCTTGCTCTGCTTGTGCTCACCAGGCTGGGGACGGAGCATCCCCTTGACTTCCCCTCACCTTCAGCTGCCCCGTGCTCATTCCTGCTCCTGCTCTGTGGCTGGCAGGGAAAGGACCAAGCTGCTGCACCCAAAGAGGGGGCTTGGCCAGGGTGGGTGAGGCTTGTGCACAAGGATTGTGCACACACAGAGTGTCTGCTCTGGGACAGCTGCCAGCAGCAGGGGAGGTGACTGGCTCTGGTCTCTGCTGCCAACAGACTCAGCTCAGGTTTGCAGCAGGCTGAGCAGACCCACAGACATGTCCAGCACCAGGGGCTGGATGAGATTGCTCCAGCTCTTCCCCTCCCTGCTGCAGCACCCAGTGCCCCAGCTGTGCCCAAAGACAGGAGCCAGCACGCTTTTGCTACCCACAACACCCGCCCTTGCGCTGAGTTTTACCACAAGCCTGGAGTGAAGGGCCAGGAGCCTTCCCCAGTGAGTTCCAGTGGCAGCAGTGCCTGCACCTGCTGTCAACGGAAGTGTTTGTAGTCTGAAAAGAGACACTTCAGACCACAGCCATCTCTTGAAGGTGATTTTCCTCATGTCGCAGAGCATCCCAGAACCTGGGCCAGAGCAGTTCTGTCCAGCAATCTAGCAGTTATGCACCAAGGACTCCCCTGGACCATTCAATTCCAAGTCTGAGGAGAGAGGCAGTTTGCACCACTACTGCTCCACAAACCAGAGGAGGCAGGAGAGTAACCAAAATCACAACAAAATGTGCCACCTCCTGTTCCCCTCCCAAACAAACACCCAGGTCTCCTGCCCAAAGGAAGCTCAGGGGAATAAAACTTCACCAGGAGTGCCAGGCTGTGGCAGGAGCAGGCAGGAGAGCCTGCAAAATCTGGGAGTGAATGTCCCAGGGCTTGGCTGTCTCACGGTGCAAAGCATTAATAAAGTTTCTCCCAGGGCAGGACACAGATTCAGACACAACACTTCCCCTTCAGCACCGAGTCCCGGCCGATGTCAGCCCCGCGTGGATTTATGGCTCCCCTGTGCTCGTAAATGTCGGCACGGCCGTGATGGATGCAGGAGCCGGGAAGCGCTCCCCCAACTTCAGGAGATTTCTTTATTTTTTTCTGATCTTTTACAACAGCCATAAACCAGCTGCTGATTAGTGACAGGTCTTAAAACTTTAGGCAAAAGCTGTTGAAATCAGCTTTAAGTGCTAAGCTTCTCCCAAAGCAGAGCAGCTTAGCGTTTCCCTTTTGAGGTCACATATGTGATGGGTGGCTCTCTGAGCCACTGCTGTTCCCAGGGCAGGACTGGGCAGCCCTCACTGGGTCAGGGGCCAGTCCTGCCCTTCCTGGTGGCACAAGCAGATGTCCCCAGAAAGGTCCATACTGGTGGCCCTGGGTCCCACGCTGTCCACTCTGTGCCAGACAAAGGGCAGGGCCTGCTCTTCTCTCAGGTCAGAGAGAAGAGATTGTCAGAGATGAGAGGGGCAGGACGTGACAGTTCACAACGGTGCGCATTGCCACCTCTGCCAGCAGGGCAGTGTCCCCTCCAGCCCCTCTCTGGGCTGGCACAGTCCCCATGGGGCCTGGCCTTTGCTTCCCAGTCCTGATCCAGTGGTCACAGAGGGTGGGTAGAACCAACAAGGATGGGGAGTGAAAAAGGCTGAAGAATCTTCCCATCAGAACAGACCCCACTGCCCCGAGGACACGGCCGGCCTGGGGATGACTTTGTAGCCAGTGGGCTACCGCAATTATGTTTCCTGAGGTATTCATTAAGTATCAATTGCAGAGGCCACAAACTTGCAGAAAAATTTGCACAAAATAACACAGAGCATGGTTTCGCATTTTAGAACGGGAAATTTCTGGTTCTTCTGGCTGCCGGCAGATTCTGGCTCCCCTCCATCTCCCAGCCCATGGGCAAGTCCTTGTCCCGATCCCAGCCTCCTGCTGATCTTCCCCTGCCTGCATCTGCAGCCTCTCTGGACTCCCACAGCCCTGCAAATGGACAGTGCCTTCTTGCCTCCAAGAATTTTGCAGGATGCTCAGTCCCTTTTCCCACTTTCCACCATTACAGGAAGTAGATTGTGGTGGGTTGCCTCCATCTGGACACCAGGTGCCCACCAAAATCACTGCTCTCCTCAGCTGGACAGAGGACGGAAATACAACAAAAGGTTTCTGGGTTAAGACAAAGGCAAGGAGAGATCACCTACCCATTACCATCACAGGCAAAACAGACTTGATTGGGGAAAATTTGATTTATTGCAAATCAAATCAGAGTAGGTCAATAAGAAATCCAAATCTTAAACCTTCTACCCACCCCACTTTCTTCCTGGGCTCAACTTCACACCCAATTTCTACACCTGTTTCCCCCCAGCAGCGCAGGGGGAGGGGGTTGTGGTCCCCATCACACTGGGTCCCCCATTGCCTCTGCCATCACTTTCCCCCCAGGGGCAGGACCCGCCACTCCTCCCCTGCTCCAGCGAGGGTTCCTTCACCAGGTCACTCCTTCAGGATCAGGCTGCTCTCTGAGGGTCACCCACAGGGTCACAAGTCCTGCTCCCACTGTCACCACTGGGCTCGGCCTTGGCCAGTGGTGGGTCCATCCTGGAGCCAGCTGGAGTTGGCTCTGCTGGACTTCAGAGGAGGCTTCCAGCAGCTTCTCAGAGCAGCCACCCCTGGAGCCTCCCTGGTACCAAAACCTGGCCATGCAAACCCAGTTCATGGAGGGAGGGAGGGATGGATGGGTGGATGGATGGATGGATGAGTGGGCGGACTGACTCTGGCTAGAGAACAAGTGTGGCATTTTGGGTTACATTTCCTGTGGTGATAACCACTCTTTAACCCATCCCTCCTGCCCTCCCACTCTCCCTTCACATAACATGTTCAGGCTCAGACGTGGCAGGTCCCCATTGCTCCCTGCAGAGGGAGGGGGCTTCACTTCCCTGCAGGATCACTGCTTGGACCATCTGTCCCACTTTGGGCTGGGCACATTCCCTCCCTGCTGCTGCTTCTCTCAGGAAGAGAAGTTAGTGAAGATTTATCATGGCACTAAACCTCAAATTGAGCACATTTGAAAGAAGAACAATTTATTCATCAAAAATATAGCTTCATTTTATCTGCAATTATTCTCAAGTTAAGGCTCCATTCAGTGAGTATTTGGCTGAATAAACAGCAATAATTATGTCTACACCACCCCATTTTGACATTCCATCATACAAACAAATGCAGGAGGACACAGCCCACCCAAAGATCATTTGGAAAGTTCTCTGGATACTTTTTTAATTCCAAAGTGCTGTTCTGGGGAGGTAAGATGGGAGCAGCTCTTCCAGCCTCTGACCAGTATGGAAGGACCAGTTGGGCCCTGTGGGACAGAGCCACCACCAACAGCGAAATTGAAATTAAAAGAGAATCCACAAAAAGACAGGTGGCTGCACAAACATGAACAGAACAAACTCAGAGGGATGCTTTTCCACCAGCAGCATCCTTCAGGAGGATATCTCAAGGAAAAATTCCAAAATATTGGACTGGGGGAAGTTACTAAAAGAGAGTATATGAGGTGCACAGCAGCTAAACTTCCTGCTGCAGAGGAACCACAGGACAACAGTAAAAGGCCAATATTGCTGCATCAAGAGCACTTTAGTGTCCTGAAAATCAAAAAGGAATCCTATAAAAATGGGAATGAGGGTATAAGGGTGAGTATAAAGGGAAAGCTCAAGTGCATGGGGGCAGAATCTGAGACAGGGTAAGGAGCAGAGAGAGTTACAGCCAGTGAGGGGCATAAAAGGAAAGGAAATAAGTTCCAGAAATATACTGGAAGTGCAATGAAAAGAAAAATGAGTCAGCATTCGTGTCTTGTGATGGAAAGAACCAAAGGAATGACACAGAAATACAAACAGTGACTTCTTCACCATGGCTGCACAGTGCAAACCTCTAACCAGTGCCCAGAGCTATCAACAGTAACGAGAGAAGCTCAGTGCACTGACTGGTCAGGAGACAAGAGAAATCATCCTGGAAAATGTAAGCAACCTCTGAACAATTAGAAGCAGATTGTGACAAATTTTGAAGGCTTAGGGAATCCTGGGGAAGTGCAGGAAAAGCACTTTTTCTGTGAAAAAATAAGAATACATAAATAAAGGAAATTAAGAGTTTGAGGAGTTACAGATCAGCCAAGCTGGCTTCAGTTCCTTGAAAAATTTAGGAACAAATTATTGAACAATCCATTTGTAAGTACCAATATGTGATAAAAATAAAGGATAAAAACCAGCCAACACAACTCTACCAGGAAAAAATTATGTCAGGATGATCCAATTTCCCTCCTTGCCAGGGTATTTGGTCTAATGGAGGAAGAAACTATGGATATGATTCATTATGCAAAGACCCTGGTGCATTCCCAGGAACAGGCAGTGAAGTACAATCAGTGAAAACGTGGGAAATGGGTAAAACTGAGAGCAATAGGTGCTCCAACACAGCTAGGGGGGTGAAAGCAGGGGCAGGGGGTGGCAGGGCTGTTCTCATGGTCTGGATGCCTTTTGTTTTCCCACAGCATGACTGGTGGCCATGTCCATGTCCAAACACAGGGATGACATCTCTGTGGGTGCCCAAGACACCAGGGACCTCCAACCCCAGTCTGACACTCAGTAGTGCCATGTTTCCCATGGGAAGGAGGGTAGAGGCTTCTTTAAAACATCTACAAGTGAAAGCTATTCCTTTTAACTGGACATTTCAGGTGATGGGAGGTACGTGTCTTTGAGTAAAGTGTTGTTAGATATAGATATAGATATAGATATAGATAGATATAGATATAGATATAGATATAGATATAGATATAGATATAGATATAGATATAGATATAGACAGATACATATTCAGATGAAAATTATCTTTTATTGTTATTTAACTCTGGTTCATGCACTGCAGCCCCACTCTGAATTCTCCTGGCTGTTGGGCAATGACCAGCAGCAGTGTCAGCTCTCACTCAGCAGCTCGAGGGGAGCCTTGTGCAGCTGCCCTGCTGCAGTGAGGAGGCATGCTGCAGGACAGAGCTCCCAGTTAAACCAGTTCAGCACAGACCACCAGCAAACACCCCTACCCCAGAGAGCAAAGGCGTGAGCTCCAGCTCCACCTCCTCATCAGAGCAGACAATTCCAGAGGAGCCCCCCAAATGCTCCTCTCTGGGCAGCCCCAAACAGCAAAAAGTGTTTGAATCCACCCCATTACCTTTTATTTCCTCCTTTTTTTTCTGCCAAGACCAGAGAAAAGACCCCATTTTGAGAACAAAATACTGCAGAAAACCAGAATGACACAATCTTGGAGTTCAGTGTCATGCACAGCCCCTCAGCCTGAAGAGGTTTGACAGTTTGTACTGGGAAGAAGGTGTGATGTTGCAACATTTCTTCAGAGAGGAAAAAAAGAAAGAAAAAAGGATGGCTTTTATTTTTAGAAGTTTTAGCAGCCAAATTGTTGTCAGGCCGTCTGTGCTCTACTGAGCAACACACAGTGTTGGGCACAGCCAAAAAGAGCTTTCTCACAGAGCAAAATGTCACGCTAAAACCAGGTTTCATCAGAATCCCAACACCCTTCATGGAAAAAATTGCCAAATTTTGGACAAACAAATACTGTTTATCATATTTTTTGTTGCCAGCATCTGCTTATGTGTGGAGAAATACGAGACTGCACCTGAATTGCTGCTTTATTTGGGAACAGGCCACATTTCCCTTTGGTGTCCTCTGGTGATGCTGGACAGCTAAAGAAGGTCTGGGACTTTAGCTCTCTTCCATCTTCCACCACCACCCAGGTTTTCCCTTCATTGCCGTCCATCCTCTGCAACTAGAGATGCTTCCAGAAGAAAACAAAGCTGGATTCTTATTTCTCTTTGTTCTCTGGCCTTGAACATTTGCCCCATTGTTCCAGGCCTCAACACTCTCATGACTGACTCAGAGCTCTCTGAAGTTGGGGAACTTCTGGGGATGATCCAGTGCCATCCCTGCTCAGGCAGGGTCACCTAAAGCTGGATTCTCCGGGCTATAGCCCACAGGCTTTGGGGTACCTCCAAGGGTGGAGAGCACAGCTTCCCTCACGAGTGTTTTAAGCACAGCTCATCCCTGGGCTCAGCCCAGAAACCAGCATCTGTCTGGTACTGGGGAGCACAGCAGGGTGCAGCACTCCAGATGCCACCATGCTGTCTGTAAAAGCAAACTGCTGCCCCACTAACCCCTGGCACCGAGAGCCAGGCTGTGGCTGCTGTGCCTGTCCTGGTGAGACACTCAAACACGATTGCACCCACCCCTGTCCAGCTGTGACATGGGCCAGGCTGGCAGATGGGCACATTGCAGTGTGGCCAAGGGGACTCTGGGGTCCCCTTCCCAGGAAAGGGCAGCCCTTGGGGGGCTGCCTGTGGGTGCCAGAAGGAAACAGACACATTGCAGGGGTTAGGGAAATTTTGCTGAGCCCATCCTTGACACCGACAACCACATATGTCCCAGGGAGAATTTGTTGCTTCAGGTTCTCCATAAATGCCATGTCAGTGTGTGATGGATGGGCTGGGAGCTCCTCCCAGGATTTCTCCACAGCAGCTCTCGAGAGCAGCAATAAAACTCCATTGCCAGCTGGGCCAGGATGAGGTGTCTGGGGGACAGCCTGGAGAGGAGCCTTTCTGGGGAGCAGCTGGGCACTCCTGGGGCAGAGCAGGGACAGGGCTGATGGGCCCACCTTGGTCTTTCTGGCCACTGCTCCACAAACACCCCTCTTCCTCCTGCCACCCACTGGACATGTGTGTACCCCAGTAAACACCTTCTCTGCCCGAATCCCCCTGGCATGCACCTCCAGGGGCACACGCACACACACTGCACAGCCCTGCATGTGCTCACCCTGCTCCCCAGCACCCTCACCAGCCGCCGTGGGCACTGGCTCTGCTGGGGCTGGACAGCAACACACAGAGAAGGAGGGCTCATTCAGAGAGCTGCCATGTCCCACAGCATATGAACAGGGGACAACCCAGATATCCCCAGCTCACCTGACCCTCCCAGCACCCTGCAGGAGTCCTGGTGCTGGCAGCAGCGAGGGAATTACTGCAGGCACCCAAAGGCAGCCTCAGTGCCACCCACCTGGGACACCAACCTTGGGGCTCCTTGGGGACCTTGTTCAGCCCCTGACACCTCACAAATTCCCCCTGCACTATGGGACAGTTGAACACCCCTGCCCACAGCTCACCCTCCTGCCTGAAGAGCCTGGGCTCAGGCTGGGAGATAGGTGCCAGGACACCTCGGCTAGAGAGCAGCTGGCTAACTGGAGTTTCTTAGAGAGCAACTGGCTAACTGGAGTTTCTTAGAGAGCAGATGGGTAACTGGAGTTTTCATGAGAACTGGAGGGCCCCCAGCGCTGTGCCAAGGGGAGGGGAGGGGTAGGGGGGAGAGCGGGGCAAAGGCTGGAGGAGCCTGTGGGGCTGAGGCAGGAAAAATTCACTAGAGCAGCCGCTTCCAGAGTGGGCCAAACCCTGGGCTGGGGATGAAGACCCCCAAGGGGAAGGGGCAGGGACAGCAGGACCTGAGGCCTGAGGGCCGCTGCCGCTCGCGGTGTCCCCGAGACGGGCCCTCAGCGCCACCCAGCGGCCGAGAGGCGCCTCCGCCCCGGCCCCTCCGCGCGCCGCTCCCGCCACGGGACCCGGGAAGGCCTCAGGGCCCGCAAAGCTACCCAGGGCCACCGTGCCAGGAGGGACACCTCCCACCGTGCCAGGAGGGACACCTCCCACTGTCCCCCAGGCTGCTCCCAGCCCCAATGTCCACCCTGGCCTTGGGCACTGCCAGGGATCCAGGGGCAGCCACAGCTGCTCTGAGCACCCTGTGCCAGGGCCTGCCCACCCTGCCAGGGAACAATTCCTAATTCCCAATATCCCATCCAGCCCTGCCCTCTGGCACTGGGAGCCATTCCCTGTGTCCTGTCCCTCCATCCCTTGTCCCCAGTCCCTCTCCAGCTTTCCTGGAGCCCCTTCAGGCCCTGCAAGGGGCTCTGAGCTCTCCCTGGAGCCCAGCCTGGCTCCAGAGCAGAGGGGCTCCAGACCTTGGAGCAGCTCCGTGGCCTCCTCTGGACTCTCTCCACCAGCACATCCACCCAGAGCCAGCCCCAGCTCACCCTCCCGGTGTTCCCTCAGCACACAACAGGCAGGAGCTGCTGCCACCACCACGTGCCCCACCCAAAGTCATGTCCAAGCTATGCTGCTGTCACGAGTGGGTGATGAGACCCAAGGAGGGGCAGGACCATCTCCTGAGGATCACTTCTGCATCATGGTGCTTTAAGCACCTCTGCCCTGGGACAAAAGCACATCCACCTGCCCAGGGATGAGCAGCCCCTTCCTGACCATGCGCAGGCCCTGGTGTGTTTCTGGCCTCTTGTCACATCTTCTTGAGGAAGGCACACACTCAGAAAAGCAGGGAACAAGAGACCTGCACAGGCAGGTTGTTGGAGCTTTATTGCTGTTTCTGGGTAACAAACACAAATCCGTTCTCTCTGGAACAGAGAAAACCAGGGGAAAGGAGATGCCACAGTGCTCCCTGGAGGGAAGGAGAGGACAGCAACCCCACATCAAATTTAGTGATGACTTCTCCAAATTTACAGCAAAGCAGATTAATCTCTCATCTTCAAATTGCTTTTTTTACCTTGAATTTGCTGTCTTTCTTAAAAAAAAATCAAAACAAAACAACAACAACAACAAAAACCTAGAGCATAAAGACATATTTTTAGTAACACAAAAATGGTTTAAACCCTTGGAACAAGTCAGACCTAATCTTCCTGTTTCTCCACAGGTGAATTTTGAGGCCTTTGGCCTCAGCACCTGGAGACTTTCTCAGTGACTCATGGCCTCCCCAAGGAGTGCTGTGGGGCCCTTCCTGGTGCAGGAGAGCCCAGGACTCAGCACAGCCCTTGAAGGTCCTTCTGCAGAGCTCCTCCAACCTTGCAGGGATGGGTTTGCATGCTCTGGCAAGACCTGAGTGGAAGAATTCACAGGAGAGAGGAGTCACAGCAGTCTCCAGCATGTCCCTTGTTCAAAGCACCCTCATGTGCACCCCAGAGCCAGCACAGATACAGAGTCACTCTTTGCTTTTGGTTTCCAGGAACCAGAGCTTCAACAAGATCCCAGCTCCTCATTTCCATCAGGTGACTTAGCTGGGCTGTGTCAGGGTGTGCTGGTGCCACCACAGATGTGCAGTGTCTGCTGTGGACAGGCAGCCAGAGGATCAAAGCCTCTGGGAGGCTGAGGGCTGCCTCTGGGAGTGGGGTGGGCTGATGGGACAGCCATCTCCACAGGATGCATGACACTCCAGTGTCTGCTTCTGAAATATTCACAGTGCCAGAGACAAAAAATAAATAAATAAACAAATAAATAGGGAAAACCCAGAGAAACTCACCTGTGGTGTGTTAACATCACCTCTTACACGAGCAGAGCCTGACCTGGCCAGAACAGAGCTGCAGGGAGGCTCTCCAAAGCACAGAGCAAAAATGTCAGCACAAGGAACAACCTTTGCTGGCTCTCTCTGCCAAGTCTCACCTGGATTTTGTCCAACTTTACCCTTTAGGTTTGAAATTTTCCATCCCAGAATATTTTTCTTTCCAAGTTCCAGTGCGAAGAGCTACAGCCAGAGGGACAAGAAGCTGGGGCAGCCAAAGACCCCAAGATTTTCTGGGGGATTGCTGCCCCTCACTGGCAGATGAAGTTTTGGAGAGAGCTCACTTCTTCCAGCTGTATCAGCACCTCTAATTAGAGAAAATTACTTTGGCCTGCATTAAAAAAATAGAAATTCTGTCATTCCAGTGGAAAGCTGTTGTGTTGCCAGCTTGAGGAACAGGGACTTGGGAGTGTTGCCTTCTCCTGTCCCCAGAAAATCTGCCAAAATTTGGCTGGTGATGTTGAAAAGTTATTGGAGTTCTCACAGAGTCAAGGTGTGAGTTCTGGTGACGGCTGCCAGCACTGCTGTCCCAGTGTCCCCTGGCTGTCCCTGGTGGAACGTGCTCCAGAGCTCGGGAGGAGCTATGCCCTGTGCTCTCCCACTCTGGGGTGGCTGTCACAGCTGTGGGACAGCAGGAATGGGGCTCAGCAAGGTGAGGCTTCCCTGTGGATGCCATGGCTTGAACCCCTCTGAGGAGGGATGCTCCCTCTGATACTTCCTTGGGCAAAGAATTAAAAATTACCCATAAAACTTCAACTGGAACAAACTATGAATGAGCAAAATGAAACCACACAAGCACCAGAGTGAAAGATTCAGCCTTGAAAAAAAAATATAAAGGGTGACAGAAACCTCTGAGTAGGTCAGCAAGGATCTGCAGCCCATGCAGCGAGCAAGCACCCGCGGGTTTGGATGCTCAGAGCTCTCCAAGCATCCCCTGGTGCCCATCCCAGCCTGGGGCAGGGACTGGCTGGGATCACAGACAGAGCCCACAGGCGACATGGAGCAGGAGGGAGACTCGGCAGACACAGACCTGGACGAGAGCAGATGGAGATGGAGAGAGGAGTCCAGCTGATCTGTCAAGTGACAGATGGCCCTCACACTGCCCAGGAAGGGAGGCAGGGGCAGTGCTGGCAGCCAGCAACTCCAGCCACTCTTCCCTTTTTCTCCTTAATTTGTCTCAGAGGGCTCCTGTATTCCCCTCACCTCAGCTGCACAGAGATTTTGGTGCTTGTGGAGGATGGGGAACCACAGGGCTCTTGAATATCCCCTCTCCATCTCCAGGACGTGGCAAGACATTCCTGACACAAGAACAAAAACCCAGAGAGATGAAACAAGCCCAGAAAATCAATCTATTTTCAACTATATTTTTCTTTTTTTCTCTCTTTCCAGCCTTTTTGGGATCTTGCTTACCTACTCTGGGACAGGAGAATAAGGGAAAATCATGAAAGTTCCCACAAAGTATTTGTCCATGTAAAGGAAGAAGGTGGGAAGCAACACCAAAAAAAAAAAAAAGAAATTAAGAAAGCAAAAAAGCTTTTTCCCTTCTCTACACACAGTTCAGGAGTACTAGGGAAAAATGAACATTTTTCCTCCCATTTTGTTCCACTGGAAGAGAAGTCCAAGTGCCTCTCAGTGCCATATGCTTGCAATTACATACACAGAAAGTTTAGAAGCAAAACAAAGTGACACTTGGAAAAAACAAATATCCATCAGCTGTGAGCTGGGAACGGGCCTGAACCAGCCTAAAACCTTCCCTGGCCAGGAGCTGTCTCTGGCTCTGTGGCCACCAGGCCCTCACCGGAGCCACCGCTGCCCTCGAATCAATCAGGTTTTGCTGTGAGACAGCTCTGTTTCCAGAAGCTCAATAATTAAGAGCCTATTTTTAGAGAAATGAGCTACCACATTAATCAATAAGGAGCAGCCAGCTCCTCAAGGGTGAAGGAGGTTGGAGCTGTCCTGCTCCAGCCTCAGGAGCTTGTCCCCAGTCCTATGATGTGTGATTGCCCCCCGGTGCTGCAGGGAGCTCTGCCCCTTGTCCCCACCCAGCTGGGATCCCACAGGCCACCTGGGACCTCTGGCTCCATTGATCTTCCCAGAGGATGCTCCTGGCAGGAAAAGGCTGCAAAAAATACAGGGGCTCCTCAGGAACATCACCTGGGAGGGGTTTGGGAGGATGCCTCTGGCCCAGCTGGATGAGGAGCAGCTGATGCAGTTCTCAGCAGCAGCTCTTGGGGGACAGGAGGGGCACTGCCATCCTCACCACACACTCTTGCTGTCCCTGCCAGGGCTGACTCCTTCTGCCTCCCACCACCTCCTGCACAGCCCTGCTCTGCCCAGGAAGAAGAGCCAAGCATCCCCTTTCCCGGAATGTTTAACCAGCACGAGGTGTTCAAATCATTTACAAAGGGCTAAAATAGAACTGGCTCCCTTCCAGGCACTCTGGCATCCAGGCTCTGTAAACAGCTCACCCGCCAAGGGAGTCAGCTGGGAAAAAAGGCTTTTCATGTCCATTCTCCAGGCCCCACTTCCAGAGAAACCTTCCAGCATGATCCTTTCTCAGCTGTAAGAGCAGCAAAATTGTTTCAGGTCTTCACTGGTGTTCCTTTTCCCCCAAGCACACTTGTGGACATCTCACATGATTCCCTTCTGCCAGTGGATGGAAAAAGAGAAGAACTCTGTGCAAAGGAACAATTAACTGATGTGGTAAGTCTGATGTGTCTTTCCCTGCCTTGGATATTTCCTAGGGTCACTTTCTGAGGCAATTGTTTTTTAATAGCATTGACCTTTATGGAGACAGGAATACACCTGGCTATTTTCTCATGGCTGCTGAGCTGCACCCAGGAGCTCACAGGAAAAATCAAGAAGACATTTATTTCTTAGGCTGCAAGTGATTCACCAAAAATCATTGGGATGCAAGTGGAAAATGCCAGGGATCAGAACACAGCCCAGCTTTCAAAATCCCAACCATGCTGAGAGAGCAAGGTGTGGGCTGGCCAGGAGATCAGTTGCAAGAGGAGCTACCCAGCATCTCTTTCTTCTGCAGGGTCTGTGGCAGCTCTCAGCTGCTCTCCCCAGGGCCCCCAAGCCAAAGGAATGCCCCAGGAACTGGAGCTGCCACCCTGTGACTCCCCAGGTGACCAGCAAGATCCCAAACTCCTACTCTGCTCTCATGGAGGCAGGACACCAAGTGCTGCAGCCTCACCTGCCTGTGCCACACTTGGAGTGCGACCACCCCTAATCCTGCTGGAGCAGCTGAACCTCCTGCAGCCTCTGCAGCACCAAGTGCAAGGGGAAGGATGCAGTCCCCTGGTTCCCCAGCTGTGAGAAGGCCGGCTGGATCCTCCATCCTGCTGCCAGAGTGTGGTCCATACTGTGGCACAAGTCAGATTCACGCCCAGGAGGGTGACACTGAGGCTGGCAGGGTGCTTGGGCGGAGTCAGAGAGCACCAACTCATTATCCAAACACACCCACGGGAGCTAGGAGCTCCTGGGCACCCCACAGGGGCTCATCCCCTCAGAGTGGGCAGTAGTTGATCTGGAGTTCTCCCTGAAGAATTGCACAGAGGGAGATGAAGCTTCTTGTGAAGAAAAATAACCCCCTACAAGATGAGAACCCACACGTGGCTGCAATTTGGGAAGCACTGTCCTGAAGTCCACCTTCACCTGGGTTTTGCTAGTGAATCCACATCAGATTCTGACCCACCCAGCTCCTGCCACCCCAGCACCTGCTGCTCCAAGGGACACCAGATGCCAGGTGAGGACCCACCCTGCTCCCACGGGCTGCAGGTGTCCCTCCTGCATGCTGGCCTGCACTGGGAGTGATTTGGTAGCGTAGGTGCCGGGCACAAGTCAGGCATATGGTCAGTGAGAAACACCCGACAGAGGACAACCTGAGTCAGCACTCTCCACAGAAACCTCAGAGGAGCAGTGCTGGAAGCACAGAGTGCCATGGCAGCAGGGCTGGAGGGCTCACAGAGCTGTGGGACAGTGAAGACAGAGCCCCAGCCCCAAGGATGCAGCAGGCTTGCCCCTAGCCTGGCACTGGGCTGGAGGAAGAGGAGGGTGAGGAAGGCTGGTCCCACACCTGGGGAGCAGAGCCAGCAGCTTCCAGGATCTGTGTCCTGACCCACTTCTACCACAAGGCAGGAGGAGCAATCATCCCACTGTTCTCCTTCCCAGATGCTGGAGCGGCTGTTGTTACTCCTTGCCATCTGTGATGTTTGTGGTGTCAGAGGAGCCTCTGCTGAGGGCTGGCCCATGAAATATGCATGGCTTGGCCTCTCCTTCTAAATTGCATCTCCTCCTGTGCCAAGTTCCCTCCTCACCTATTTGTCTCACATTCAAATGTTTCTTCACATTTTACAGCTCCTCAAGCCATCCATAACAGATTCTCCTGGATTTACTCCTATTGCTGCTGCAGGCGAGAGTGCCCGAGGAAGGACTTGGCTCTGTGTGATCCAGCCATGTTCCCCGTGTGGGGCAGAGCAGCATGGCTGTGTCTGTGACGTCTGTTCCAGCCATGGGCTGGACTGAGCTTCCCATGCCAGCTGCAGCCACCATGAGCAGGGACCAACCCCTTTGTGCCAGCAGCACCTGCCTGGGCATGGTGAGGACAGGGACAGTGGCCTCGAGGGCACAATGTCACAGCCAAGGGAGATTGGGAGCTGGGGGTCAGTGCTCTGCAAGGCCACAGTGACCCACGAGGGCTGGGTATGGTCCCCACGGCAGCCTGGAGCATCCCTTGTTGGTCTCCCTCCACTGGCAGGGCTACCAGCTCAGGGATTTTCTCTGCTTCAGGCACCACCATGCTGAGCGAAAGCTCATCAGATTTCACTTCCATCAAAAGTGGCTTTTTAACATTTCATCCCTGAGTTTGGGTCTGAAACTAAAGTTTCTTCAGAAACTCAGACCTGTGTGACCAGGGTCACAGGGGTTTGCAGGTGAAGAGAGAGACGAGAATGTTGTTTCTATGATCAGAAGGCTTGATTTATTATTTTATGACATATATATAACATTATGACTATACTAAAAGAATAGAAAGAAAAGTTCTCAGAAGGCTAGCTAAGAATAGAAAAGAAAAGAATGACAACAAAGATCCGTGTCTCTGCAGAGAGCGAGAGCAGCTCTGCCATGAGTGGTCAGTAAATCTAAACATCTACATGAGACCAATCACGGATCCACCTGTTGCATTCCACAGCAGCAGACAACCATTGTTTACATTTGTTGCTGAAACTTCTCAGCTCCAGCAGGAAAAATCCTAAGAAAGGATTTTAATGAAAAGATGTCTGCGACAGACCTGGTTTTGCACCCTGCTGGATGCTGCAGGGCTGCAGCTCTGCTGGCACAGCAGGCAGCACTTGGAAGCTTTCCCTGCTGAGACCAGGCAAGTGTTTCCCAGGGGTGACTGGTGCCATTAGAGCCTTTGAAGGGAATGTTCTCTGTGGCAATTGGCTGAGAAACAAGGTTTGAACTGCATTCCAAGAGTTCATATGTGCAGTCTCATCACGGCGAGGAACTTTGGGTGAATTGTTATTATCTCTAAATGTCACAAAAGAGTTAGCACAGGGAATGTTTTGAAGGAAGTGGATGCTTTTCCAGAGCTTTGTACCCGTCAAAGGCAATGCCACTGCCTGGCTGGCTCCGTGGAAGGACAAAATGTTCCCAAAGAAAACTTTACAAATGAGCTCAGGGAATCCCCGTGGTTTCACTGCCGGTTACAGCAATGTCAGTATTGGGGAGGGCAGAAAAAAACAATTGCAGGAACTAATTTTCCCATCTCCTGCCTGCGCTGAGCATTCCCAGCACAAGATGTCACTGAGGAGCTGGATTTGGACAGCTCTTCATTAGTCCGGACTCATCCCCCGGGAGCCACTGGAAACGGGGCTGGAGAGGAGGGCATGGAGAAGGAACATGGTCACAGGGAGAGGACACGGGCACAGAGAAGGGATGAGAGCACAGAGAAGGGAAATGGGCACAGAGAAAGTACGCAGCTGTGCTGCAGCTGTGAAACAATCCTGCGAAAAGGAAGGGAGGTGCCCGATCTCCCAGGCCAAGTCTCGGGAGTGTTCCTGGTCGCGGGGTGTCAGGGATGTGCTCGGTAATCTCCGGAGCTCAGCACTGGGTGTGCCGGGGAGGAACAGCTCAGGCTGCCATGAGCAGGACAGGCACTCGCCCTGCCCGGGCAGATCACGAGGTCCTGCCAGCCCTCCCTGGTGCTCCGCGGAGCAGGCGAAGCCCAACAACCCCAGCCCATGACGAGGGAGCCAAGTCTGCTGCCTCAAGCAACCCAAGCACCCATGGATCCCACCAAAATGTTCATACACACACATCAGGAGGAGAGGATCAAGTACAGGGGCTTGAAATTTCTCTCCCATAACAGGTCCCGCAGATCTGAGATCCCTTCTCCAAGTGTTTCCAGCTCCACAGGCTGGACATAACACAGCCTGCCCCAGGGATGGCTACAAGGGAGCAAGCGCCCTTTGATGCATCCTTTGGCCCTCCCTGGGGCTTCCTGAGCAGTCAGTAGCCCCTTGGCCCTGCAGGATTGGCCCCAGTGCTTCCCACAGGTCCCCTTCAGGGCTCCTTCGGGACCTTCACAATTTTCCCAACAGCTCCTCCAAGGGCATGAGATCCTCTTTGCCCCGCTCCCAGCACTGCTCCAAGAGCAGAGTTCCCTTCAGGCCCCCCCAGGGCACCCCTCGAGCCCCTCCAGGCCCTTCCTGGGGAGGGAGGTGCCCCCGGGACCGGCTGCTTCAAGGGATGGGAACGGGGAAAGCACCGGCCAGGGGACGGCGGGAGCGGGGTGCGCTGGGCACGGTGGCTCCAGTCTGGTGCTGGCCCCGGTGACCTCGCCAGTCCCAGTTCCCATCCCCGACCCGGTACCTATCGCAGCATTGCTCCTGCTTGCAGTACCGGTCCCAGTGACAATCTCGGTGCCGGTGCTGGTCCCGGTTCCTGCCCAGGTCCGAGTCCTGCTGCCGCTTCCGGTTTCGGTTTCAGTGCCGGTCTCGGTACCGTTACCGGTCCCGGGACCAGTTCCGCTACCGGTCCCTGTCCTCGTGTCGGTGCCAGTCCCGGGACCGGTTCCGCTACCGGTCCCCGTCCTCGTGTCGGTGCCGGTCCCGGGACCAGCCCCAGCCCCAGCGCCGATCCCGATCCCAGTTCCCATCCCCTTGGCGGTGCTGATGCCCGTCTCGGTGTCAGTGCCGCTCCCATTCCCAGTCCCGCAGCCGGGCCCGGTGCCGATCCCCGAATCAGTCGCAGTCCCGGTCGCCGCCGCGGGTGCTCGTGCGGGTGCCGGTGCCGGGGCGCGGGGCCGGTTCCGGTGGCAGCAGAGCGCGGCCAACGGCGGGGTGGAGCGGGGCCGCGGTGCCGGGGGCGGTCCCGCCCGGGCCGTACTTAAGGCGGCGGCGGGCGGCGGCCCCGCCGTGCCCATGGCTCTCCCCAGCGCCGCGCGGGTGCTCCGCGCCGCCGTTCGCCGGTGCGATCCCCCGAGCCGCCCTCGCTCCGCGCCCGCCGCCGCCGCCCCCCGCGGGTTGTCCCCGGCGGCGGCGGGCGCGGGACCCCGGCCGGGGCCGCCCCCTCCCCCGCGGGGCGCGGAGCGGGGCCCGCCGTCGCCTGCTGTGGATTTCGGGGACTCGCGCGAGGCGTTCCGCAGCAAGAGCAACGCGGAGCTGCTGCGGGGGCTGCTGGTGCTGGGGCTGTGCGCCGTGGAGCCGCTGGTGCAGCACAACCAGCAGGTGCGTGCAGGAAGGGGTCTGCCCTGGGGGGGCTGCTCCGGGACGGGGCTTGTCCCCGTTCGGGGGTCACCGGCTCTGCACCGGCGGGGCTCTCGCTCAGGGACGCCCGCTCCGGGAGGTGTCAGCCTCCTTCTGGAGGGGGTTCTTTCTCCAGGAAGCTCCATTTTGGGACTGCGAGTCCCAGGATGGGCAGTGCCCCTTCCGGACGTGTCGGTGCGGGATGGGAGTTCTGTTGCTCTGGGGGGGATCTTTCGCTCCGGGAGAGTGCCTGTTTTGCAGGATGTTGGTGCGTGCCAGGGATACTCGCACTCCGGGGGATGCCGGTCCTGGGCTGGGGGGCTCTCATCCTAGGTGTGCCCATTTCAGGACGTGTCATTCCCCTTCCGCGGGGACCCTCGGTCTGAATGTGCGAGTGTTGGAGAGCTCCCGGACCCGGGCCAGCGGGTGCCCGTTTTGGGGAATGCCAGTCCTGGATCGTGGGGACTTTTCCTACGGGAGTGCCCATGCGGGACGGGTGCTAAGGCGCCGCTGTCCCGCAGCTGCTGCAGTTGTGCCAGCGAGTGCTGGGGCAGACGCTGTTCGAGCGGCTGATGAAGATGACGTTCTACGGGCAGTTCGTGGCCGGGGAGGACCAGGAGGCCATCAAGCCGCTGCTCCGGCGGAACCAGGCCTTCGGCGTGGGCGCCGTGCTGGATTACAGTGTGGAGGAGGACCTGGGCGACGGGCGGTGAGTGCGGGGCTGGGGCGCGCCCTGGCCTCCCTGCCATTGGCTGCGTCTGCCCAGCCCCCCGCTCCCATTGGTTGCGGAGCCGTTCGTCACGGCCTCGCCCCCCGTAGCACCGCCCACTCAGTGCGAGGATGGCAGTGCCCAGAACGCGGGGGGACAGTGCCCAGAACGCGGGGGGACAGTGCCCAGAACGCGGGGATGGCAGTGCCCCGCACACGGGGATGGCAGTGCCCAGAACACAGGGATGGCAGTGCCCAGAACGCGGGGGGACAGTGCCCCTCACACAGGGATGGCAGTGCGCAGAACGCGGGGATGGCAGTGCCCAGAACGCGGGGGGACAGTGCCCCGCACACGGGGATGGCGGTGCTGGGAACACGAGGGGACAATGCCCCGCACACAGGGATGGCAGTGCCCCGCACACGCGGGGGGACAATGCCCCGCGCACAGGGATGGCAGTGCCCAGAACGCCGGGGGACAGTGCCCAGAACGCGGGGGGACAATGCCCCGCACACGGGGATGGCGGTGCTGGGAACACGAGGGGACAATGCCCCGCACACAGAGATGGCAGTGCCCTGCACACGGCGGGGGCTGTGTCCTGCACGCTGAGGTGCTGAGCCCCCACTGGGCTGTATCACTTCCCCCGCCCCTCTGCACATACCGGGTGCTGCCCCCCTGTCTGCTGCACCCCCTCTGTCCCCATCCATTCCCTTCCACACAGCGGGGCGCACCCGTCTCCGGCGGTGCTGTACACCGCGAACCCTCCTCACTCCCTGAGGGGGTTCCCACCTCTATTTTCCATATCCTATGGGATGCTAACACCCCCTCCCCACCCTCTCCTATTCCATCTTCCCTCTGCCAGCCAGGTCCTATTTTCCCTAGCCCCCTGGGGCGCTGTGTCCGCCCCACATCCCCCTGCACACAGACAAACACACAGCGCTGCTGTCACGCCTGAAGTCCCCCTTCCCCCTCCATCGGGATGCTGCCCCCCATTCCTGCCCCCGCCATTCCTCACCATACAAATGTTGCCTCACACATTTTGGTGGACACGATGACCTTGGAGCTCTTTTGCAATGTTAACAATTCCATGATTTCATGTTTCCACCCTCCATCATTTCCATCCCTCTCAAGCTGGGGTGGTGCCCCCTTTCCTGCACTGTCCCCCGGTCCCAGGCAGCCTTCACTGCCTCCCGCCCTTTGGCGAGAGCTGGCAGCAGCCCAAAGCCGCCGGTAACTTTCCATGATTCGGGCTCCAGCTCCGGTCAGCTGCGCTCTCCGGATCGATGGGCGGCTGGCACGGGGGTGGTCACGGGGGTGGGCGGTGTCCCCCACCCACAGCAAGGGTGGCCATTCCGAGGACACCGCTGAGGATGCGCCGTGCCCGGGGCAAGGCTGGCCGGCGGCAGTCGCTGCTGGCAGCTGGGGACACGCTCCGGCTGTCGTATGTTTGTCTCGTGGTGTCAAAAGCACAGCGGGAACGGCTTTTCAGGATGATTTGCGAGCAGGACGTAAGGCAGGTGCTGCCGCTGAGCGCCTTATCTCTGCTCCACACCCGGGAGCTGCTTATCGGGGATCCCCGTGTGCTTGCCGGGTGCCGCTGCTGCCGCTGCCATTCCTCCCCTGGAGTGAAGGGTCTGTGGGTCCCTGATGGGAGCAGGCACTGGTGAGAGCTGTGCCGGGGCAGGTAGGGCTGCAGCCTCCCAGAGTGGACTGGAAACTTGGGTTTTTTTCTAGAAAAGCTTCAAAACACCCTGCTGCTGCCAGGCAGGAGGGTGGCTGTTTTGTAGGTGTGTGACTGTTTTTGAAGGTTAGGTGTTTCTCCCCTGGACACGCAGCCGTGGTGCAGGCAGTGTTCAGCGTTCCTGTGGGGCTGGGCCAGCAGCACTGGTGCTGCCAGTCACTGCTGCCCTCCATGCCTGGCTGGGCCTCAGCCAAGGGCTTTCCTGTGGGACACCATGGAAGACTCTCAGGCAGACTGTGCCTGCAGCTGTATCCCTCCTGCTGATGGGTGCCAGTGCTTTGTGAGCTGGCCGGGCTGTGCTGCTTCCCCCCACTGCAGATTTGGGGTTTGCACGTGTGGTACTTCTGGCTAGGTGAGTTGTGTGGGCCATTCACATTCAAGAGACTTCCCAAGGCATCCCTGCCCAAGACCCAGTGGGATTTGCCTGGATATCAGGAAAAGGGTCATCACCCAGAGGATGGTCAGGCACTGAACAGGATCTCCAGGGAGTGGTCATGGTCCCAAGGCTGCCACTCGAGGACTGTTTGGACAAGCACAGGGTAGGATTGTTGTCCTCTGCAGAGCTAAGAGTGGAGCTTGATGTCCTCATTTGTCCCTTCCACCTCAGGATGTTCTATAATTCTCTGAACAGGGACCAAGCCCAGGATGGGATTGGATGGGTCATGTTGAATGGTGTTCCTTGCCAACCATCACTCTGGCTCCTCCCTGGCTCTGTTTGGGGTAAAATCCCAAATTCTCAGTGCTTCTGCCAGGGCTGGTGCTGCGTGGGCTGCACATGGTTGAGAGGGGTGAGCAGTCCTGCATTCATGGCTGCTGGACCCTGGAGCTGTGTCCTTCCCCTTGGTGAATGCTTTGGGATTGTGTTGCTGCCAGCCAGGAAGCAGAGTTACCAACCACAGCAATCAGTGAGTGTTTTGGCCTCTTGGTGCCATCTCCTGTTGTTCTTCTGGAGCAAGCCTGACATAATGGCAGGGAAATGCCCTTTCCAGCCCAGGAATGGGCTGTGGCACCTCTTGCATAGCCCTTCCGGCTGGGAACAGCAATGACACGTGGGCAAGAACCGGCTTATCCTGCCTGTTGCAGGGCCCTGCCTGCCCTGCTCAGGCTGGCATCCAGGGCTCTGCCAGCTTGTCCCAGGAGCCTCAGCCACGTGCTGGAGGCTGCTGCCAGGTCATGGTGACACAGCTGGAAATCAGTGTTCTGCAGGCAGCAGAGGTCTGGGGGCTCCAGCATGGCTGCAGCCCTGGCTAGGGGGTGGAGAGGCAGCACTGGGCAGGGGCTTCTGGTACCTGTGGGATGAAGCTGCAGCTCATCCCCATAGTGAAGGTGGCTGTAGGCTCCTGGCAGCCCTGGGGCCCTTGCTGGCACATGGGCATCCCAGGACTGCACGTGGGTTGGGGTTGTGCTGACACAGGGGAGGGACAATCCTGCCCCTGGCATTGTCAGATGCTCTTCAGGCTCTGCCGTGCAAAGTTTCGATTCGACTTCCTCTAGAAATTCCTTGTGTGGATATCTGACACCTGCTCCAGTGTGGGATCACTGTCCCCAGCCTGGGCAATGCTGCTCCCAGAGCTGCTGCCTCCCCTTCTCCTCCTATTCCCAGCTGCCATCCCTGCCCTTTGTCAGCAGAGGTGGCAGCTGGGATCATGGGGCAGCTTCTATTTAGCTTCAAGCTCTCCAAGACCAGCTCTCCTGGTCCTGGTCTGCTCTGTGCTGACAACTCTTGCATGGAGCATGTTGAAGGTCTATTCTGCCAAGAGCTTTGCTTTATTCTTACCTGCAGGATTTTAAGCACCACCCATAGCTCCAAAATGGACTTCATGTAACCATGAGTCTTTTCCTTGGATGTAGTAATTCAAGGACAGCTTCTCCCTGGTCCCTCATCCCTTTTGCCAGACCCATTTGTTGATGAGCGAAGCAAACATGCTGTGCTGCTGGCATCCTCTGGGTAACCTGCAGGGCCAGAGGGATTATTTCTGACAGTGGGACCTTTGTGCTGCTCCTGAGCTACTTTACTCAACCTGATCCAAAACTTCCTGAAAGCCCCATCTGCTGTGTCAGCTGGATTACCCTTCCCAGCCATCCAGCAAGTCCTCACAACCTGCTTTAGGCAAGTATGAGCTCCCAGGCCCCAGACTCAACCTTGAGGCTGTTCCTGTCTGGATACAGCCTGCCAGGAACATCCAGACAGTGTCTGGAGATGGGACCTGCTCTGGGAGACTTGTTGTTGGTTTGTAGAAAGGATGGTCAGGTATAAGCTGGGTTCAGTGGCACTTGGGGGTAAGGGAATGGCTTTGCTGGCCAAGATTAATATTGCAAAGTGAGCAGCTGATATCCAGGACAAAGTTATTTCTTCAGCTGGAAGCATCTTCCTTTATTTTGCTTCATGCAGAAGAACAAAGCAAGCACCGTGGCACTGCTTTGAATGCCCCCCTAGAGGATGAAGGAACAGCTGGTGCAGTCATGCAGCAGAAATGGTGCTGGGAAGGGTGTGTTTATCTTCAGGAACACAAAACAATCTAACTCCAAGGGCGCTGTTTGCTATTTGAGCTGTGTGCCTTCACTCCAGCCACTTGTCCCCAGTACCTTGGATGTGGTGCCCAGGGTGTGCTCAGAGCTGTCCCCTGTGCACAGGACCCCTGTGTGCCCTCCTGTCACAGCAGTGTTCAGCTGAAGCTGTCCCCTGTGCCATGCCACCAGCTCCAAAGGGAGCTTCCACCTAGCAAGGGCTTTGCTGACAAATCCCATTGCTGAGTGTGTGATCTCTCCTCCTTCCTTTCTTCCACCCTCTGTACTCAGGGACAGCAAGCTGCTTTCCCTGCCCTCAGGTGAGTGAAATCAGGGAGCAGAGCCTGCTAGATATGATGCCTTGTGCTTCCTATGGGCTCCAGCTGCTCCTGCCCTGTCTCATGCCAGGCTTTGTGGCACTTTGAGTGGTGTGGGGCTGGTGCTGGCTCCAGGGGCCAGAGGGAATGGCTTGTTTCTGGTTGTTATGCTTCCAGCAGCCCCTAATCCCTGTCACAGGGTTTTCATATGGTAGAGCGTGTCCTGGGACCCTGCCATGTGCCTCTCTGCTCTCTTGGCCAGCCTGCTGGCTCCAGATGGGTAGCTTTGCTCCTTCCTTCCAACTGTGCTTCTTTGCCATCGGGCATAGCCAGTTTGGGGACAGGGATGCCAAGGCAGAGGCCTCCTGCAGGGGATGGTTCTGCTGCCACCCAGGGCTGCTCTCCAGGAGCTGGCCCTCTTCCAGGTCATACCCTGGCTCTGCAGCTAGGTTTAGAGTGTCAGCAAGAAGGCTTAGCTACTCAAGCTCAGGAAGGATGTCGTGACTTGGCCATCATCCCCAGGCTGTCAGAGCCTTGTTATCTCCATGGCAGAGAGTTTGGGCTTGAAATGACATCCGAGGTCAGCTGGAGTTGGAAACAAGGTGTTGTTTGTAGTTGTTGGCTGAAGCAATGGCACAGAGGAGTGCGGGGCAGCATGCACCCTCGGCTTGGTGTGCTCAGGGTCTGGAGCAGCTCTGTGCTTTGTGGTCTGGCTGCTGGTGCCATCAAGGTGGGAAGGCAGTGGGTTGAGGTTTGGTGTCACCACAGCAAGGACCATGAGCAGGTTGCAGATGAAGCATGCCAGTCCCACCAGACTGACCTTATCTTTGCCATGGTGTGGGCTTTTGGAGAGCAGCTCTGAACCCTGGGACAGGCCATCCTCACTGTGCTGCCTCAGGGCTCCCAGGTCCTCCCTGGATGGATGGTAAAGCCCTGTTCCCTTCCACACGGGGGTTTTGGGCATCTGAACTGCCAGCTGGATCCCATCGGTGATGGGATGGCAAGGGAACAGCAGGGCCAGCAGCAGGATGGCAGCACAGGAGCCTCAGAGCTGTCCTGTCCATCAGCATAGGGTTGCAGGGGGTTGCTGAACTGGCCCTCATCTTTCCCGTTTCTCTTCTTAGCTCCCGCACCTCTGCAGCCGACAAGGAGACGGGAGGTGAGTGACGGGAGATGGCCTGGAGGTCCGGGCATAAGAGGCCTGGTGTTGTGGGGGAAGGACCCAGGTACCATGGCCTCAAAAAATGAGCTGGATGAACAACATGATTCCTGGCCCAGTCGTGACCTTCAGCAAAGACTCGGCCTCTGCTCAGGCACAGAGCAAGCAGGGCCAAGTTAGTGCTGGGGGCCCTTCTGAGGTCCAAGCCAGAGCCTCTCTCTCTTCACCCACACCAGGAGCTCCTGGGGAGGCTGTAGGAGCTTGATGGGGCATGGCCCATCTCCCTCCTCTCCCACCCCAGGAGCAGAAAAAAGGGAGAAGCAATACCGAGTGCATCTGGGATTTGGGGATCACCATGGTGGAATCACTGGGGCCCACTCCTATTTCTACGCAGATGAGGCCAAGTGTGACCGGCACATGGAGACTTTCCTCCGCTGCATTGATGCCTCAAGTGAGTGCTCCACATGTCCTGGACAGTCCCACTGTGCTGGGACTGCAAGGATCTCTGTCCCACCCTCACCATATCTCCCTGCCCAAGGGCTGACGGTCAGGTTGATGCTATTTTTGTGGTTCCATCCAGGGGGCTGCTCAGAGGACGGATTCTGTGCCATCAAGCTGACAGCGCTGGCCAGACCCCAGTTCCTGGTGAGTGCCAGAGCTGTGGCAGAGTGTGGTGGGGCAGAGCCAGGGTCAGAGATGATGCTTCTGCTGGGCCAGGTGCCAGGTGGCATCTCTAGTAAAAGCAGTGAGGAGTGGGCACCCGCAGCCTGTCCCCTGAGAGCCCAAGATCCCTGGAGACCCTGACTCAACTTTTGGGGAGACACAAAGAGCTTAGGACTTTAAAGGTGACATAAAGGTGGATATGTGGGGTCTGCACTGCCCTGCTCTGGGGCCAGCATCTGCCTTGGGCTGGGTATGATCTTGCAAAGTCCTCACAGGACAGGGGGCTCCAGCCTGGGTGTCTCACCTGGAGCCCTGTCCCCGCAGGTGTGTTTCTCAGAGGTTCTGGTGAAGTGGCGGAGGTTCTTCCACCAAATGGCTGCAGAGGAGGGCCTGGCCGGGCGGGCAGTGCTGGACAAAAAGCTGCAGGTGGAGAAGCTGCAGGTGAGGCCTGTGGGAGGAGGCTGTGCTGTAGGGATGCCCTGCTGGAGGTGGCCATGGATACGGAGGTGCCAGAGCAGCCCTGAGCTGTGACACCTCAAGCAGACAGACCCCTGATGCTTCTTTTGGTGGCAGGAGGCACTGGCCAACCTTGGCATTGCAAGCAAGGCAGAGATCCAGCAGTGGTTCACAGGCGAAAACGTGGGCACCAATGGGTAAGCTGCCTGGGAGCTGGGGGTGCTGCAGCACAGGGACACTGGGGGACTTTGTCCCTGTCCCTGGGCCAGCAGCAAGGGGAGGTCTCCAAAGGCCTGCTGTGGCTCAGCATAGCAATAGAACATGGGGGAAGTTCGGGTGGAGGTGACAAGACAGGACAGGTGACACATGTGTCCTTCCTGCTGGTGAGGGTTGGGAGCTGATAGAGAGCCCCCAGCCTTTGCAAGACACCAGCAAGGACCTGGCTCTCTGCCCCCAGCACTGTGGACCTGCTGGACTGGAACCGCCTGTTGGACAGCCGCACCAAGCTCTCCAGGCCTCTGCTCATCCCCAACAGGAAGGTGGGTGCCCACCTTTGCTACCCCCAGAGGGATCCCACAGAGGCTTTGTGGGAGCAGGGCAAGGGTCTCATGCTCTTTGCAGTAGTTGCTGGTGGCTGCACAGCTCAGCCATGCTGTGAGCAGTGTGCAACAACCAGGCTGGCACGGTGGGCACACTGTCACGCCCTGCTGGCTGCTGGGGCTGGGGGACTGCAGTCAGTCCGAGGGATGGGTTCCCTCCAGGGGTGGTTTTGTCCCCCATGGGCAGAGCTGGGTGCAGGCAGGGTGCCACAAATCTGTACTTGTTTCAGACTGGGCAGCCAGAGCCTCTGCTGTCGCGCTTCGGCGAGGAGGAGGAGCAGCAGCTGAAGAGGGTGCTGCAACGCATGGATGTCCTCGCAAGAGTGAGGGGGCCTTGGGGCTGGGGAAGTCACAGAGGGGGATACATGGAGCAGGCAGCCCTATGAACCAACCTGCATGTCCTTCACCCCAGAGTGCCATGGAGCAGGGCGTGAGGCTGATGGTAGACGCGGAGCAGAGCTACTTCCAGCCGGCCATCAGCCGCCTGGCAGTGGAGACGCAGCGCCGCTTCAACAGGAGCCAGCCCGTCATCTACAACACCCACCAGTGCTACCTGAGGGTGAGGCCCACGGGTCCTGGGCGCTGCTCCCTGTGTGGGTGGGGACCTCATCTCCCAAAGCCATGGCAGTGCAATGGCATGGCTGCTGCGGCAGTCAGGGGTGGCACTGCAGTAATGACCTTGTGCCATCTCTTCCACTGGCTCGAAGGAGGCTTACAACAACGTGACAGGGGACGTGGAGCTGTCCCACCGCGAGGGCTGGCACTTCGGCACCAAGCTGGTGCGTGGTGCCTACATGGAGCAGGAGAAGGAGAGGGCGGCTCAGATGGGCTACGAGGATCCCATCAACCCAACCTATGAGAAGACCAACGAGATGTACCACAGGTAGGGGACAGCCCCAGGCACACTGCTGCCTGTTGCCCCAGTGGAGGAGGCCTCACCAGAGGCCCATCTTGCCTTACAGGTGCCTGGACTATGTCCTGGAGAAGATCAAGCAAAGGTGGAAAGCCAGCGTGATGGTGGCGACTCACAATGAGGACACCGTGAAGTTCACCCTGCACAGGTGAGTGCTGGGCAGGCGGTGTGGTGAGGCAGGGACAAGGGGCTTGAGGAATGTGGGAGCCCAGCAGAGATGCAGGGAGATGTGCTGTGGTGTGTCAGGTTCCCCCTGAGCTCACCTGGGGGGACCCTGGCTCCCACGTGGTGCTCAGGGCTTTAGATGGGGCTTGGAGCTGAGGTACAGCACAGTGGCCCCAGTGGCTGCAGAATTGGTCCCATCACCAATTCAGAGGCTGTCGTAAAAACAAATCCCTCAAGCTCTACATCCCAGCATCCACTGGGACGTGGTCAGTGCCACAGTGTCCCACTTGGAGATGATCCCCAGCCTGCTGGTGGGACACACTGCCCTGGTGAGCTCTGCTGGGTCTGCTCTCCCCCTATGCTGAGGCTTGTTTTGCAGGATGAAGGAGCTGGGGATCCATCCCTCGGACAAGAAGGTGTGCTTTGGGCAGCTGCTGGGCATGTGTGACCAGATCACCTTCCCCCTGGGTGAGTGATGGCAGTGGGGGGCTTGGCAGAGGTACTCCAGCCCCACTGAGGCCCCTAAACAGCGAAGGAAGGAAGGAAGGAAGGAAGGAAGGAAGGAAGGAAGGAAGGAAGGAAGGAAGGCAGGCCAGCCTGTCATAGAGCACTGGCTGAGCACAGTGTGTTGCCATGGGGAATGCTGTGACTCCTGGGTGGGGGTTTGGGGAAGATGTAGATGAGGATATGAGTGAAGAGTGACATCTCTCTCCTGAGGCTCCATGAGCCTGTAGTGGCTGGCAGGGACATTCCCACTTTGGAGTCTGAGCAGAGATTGGGGTCTCAGGGTGGGGCAGAGACTGGTCCTGGCAGACAGAAGCCCTCTCCTGTACCTCCTCGGCCTGGGGGTGTCCCTTGGCTCCATGGGAGATGCACACCGAGTCCTGGGCTCCCTGCTAACAGGATGGCACCAGCCTCGTGTGGCCCTGTCCTCAGCCGCCAGCCCAGGCAGCAGAGCAGCACTGCCAGGGGCCTGGGCAGGAGGACACACAGGGGTCCAGGTACCCAGCCCAGGTCAGAGACTGATCCCCCTGCCCACACCAATGTCCAGAACAGAGTCCCAAGGCCAGCAGAGCAGCAGGAGGCAAACTGGGCAGTTGTCCAGCACAGATGCTGCTCTGTCCTGGAGTTCTCTTGGAAGCAGGGCTTGGCCGCCCATCTGCAGCCTCGTCCGGTCATGCTGGAAGAATGTGTTAACTTGATGTTTCTGGTTGAACGCTCCTTGAGCTGGCCCAGCCCCGGCTGCCGACATTCCCAGGGCTCCTGGTGACCTCGGCCCGCTCCCTCTGGCGCTTTCCCAAGCTCCCGGTGCTGAGCCGGGAGGGATGCGCGGCTGCTGGGAGCCCCTCCAGTGCCACCACAGCCTCCTGCACGGCCTTCAGGGCATGGTTGGGCAGGCAGGCAAGGGCAGGTGGCTTTTTTTTCTTCTCCCTGCCTTTTTTATTTTCCCCCTGTTTTTTCTTCCCCCCCTGTTTTTATTTCACTCCTTTTATCCTCACCCTTTTTCTTTGACCTTTTTCCCCCCTCCTTCTCCCCCTTTTTTTCTCCCCCTTCCTGTCCCTTCCTCCCCTTTTCCCCCTTGCCCCCTTTTTCCCCATTTCAAGTATCTTCCTCTTCTTTTCCCATTTTTTCACTCTTTTCCTCATTCTTTACCTTTTTTTTTCCTTTTTGCACATATTTTTATCTCTCGGCGATTCCCTGAGCCGCAGCCTCTCCCCTCAGGGCAGGCTGGTTTCCCGGTGTACAAGTACGTGCCATTCGGGCCGGTGAAGGAGGTGCTGCCCTACCTGTCCCGCCGGGCGCAGGAGAACCGGGGCATCATGCAGCGGGCGAACCGCGAGCGGGACCTGCTCTGGAAAGAGGTCAAGCGGCGCCTCCTCTCAGGAAACCCCTTCAGCCCCTGACCCCAGCCCGGGGCTCCTGCACCTTGGCCCTGAACCACTGTCACCATTCCCCAGACCGGCTCTGCTGCAGCTCCCCCAGCCCCCTTGCCCAGGAGAGAAGTGTCCTTGTTGCTGTTGAACCACTCACACCTTCGGTGGCCTCTGGGATTGCCCCCACTGGCACTGCCCCAGGGATGTCCCTGTGCCACCCCACGGCCTCTGGAGCTGTCCCTGGGGAGATGCTGGGGCTCTCCTGCCAGCCCACCCTGTGCCTTGATAAACACTGTCCCGGTGTTTTTTCCCTGGCAGGATTGCACAGGGTGATTTATCCACTTGCCTTGTGTCCATGGGCTCAAGTGGGCTGGGTGACTTGGGGACAGGCTGGCCTCAGCCAGAAGCTTCTCCAGCCTTTGCCAGGGTTGGAGTTTAGCCTCCACCAGACCTCTGAAGGGGCAGGACCAGGCCCTGTTGCCTGTCCCAGCTACCTGCCTGCTCACTGGCTTTGCACTGACCAGGGCTGGGCAGGTCCAGGCTCTCCTCCAGCCCACTGGGATAAGCTGCCTGGGGTTGTCCATCCTCAGGCACACATCCAGGGGAGCAGAAGGGGTGAGGGGAGTGGGCTGGCCCCATCCCTGCGCCATTCTTGCCCGCAGCCCCTGGTTCTAATGATGGACCATGGCAGTGGGAGGACCAGGAGCTGGACCACAGCTCATCTCTGCTGTACACTGGATTTGTAGAGAATGGAAATAATTAAATCACTACTGTTCCTGCTGCCATCTCTTTCTCTCTGTTCTTGGGCAGCCACATGTGCCCAGGCACTGCTGTGGTCTCAAGGAAGGGTTAATGCTGCATGCTTTGGCCTGAGCCAGAGCCTGGGGAAAGGAGTGAGACCAAACTTCTTGGGACAGGGGCTGGAGAAGCTGTGGAGCTTCCTGTGATGGCTTTGGGGGAGCTGGGAGCCCTGGGCCATCCCCATACATGCAGAAGAGGGGGCGGCAGCATGGGAGAGACCTGCTTTTGGGGGACATGCACCCTGCAGGATTTCATGCCTCAAATTAGGAGCAGTTTTTCTCGGGCTCTGCAGGACCACAGGCATTTCTGGGATTCCCTGCCTGGAGCTGTGGCAGTGTCTCCTTGTTTTGGGGGTCAGCCTCTATACTTGGTGAGCCATCCACACTAAAGGGGTGATGTTTTGACTTTCCAGAGCTGTTCATCTCCTGCCTTTTCTCTAGTTGAGACTCTTCTGCCTTAAAAAATAAACCTGGAGGGGAGCAGGGAGCTTTGCCTGGAGCAGGAGACCAGAACAGCACTGGTGCAGGCAGCAGCTGGGCTCCTGGAATTTAAAGGAAGATGGGAGATGTTCTAGATGTTCTGGGCTGCCTTCCAGCCCATGCAAGCAGGATGCTGTGACAGTGGCACAGAGTGCCCTGGTGCCCCAGGGGCTGAGCTCTGACGCTGCAGCTGCACCCAGGGCTGGCTGATGCAAAGACCCACAGACATGTGTAGGAGGGCAGAAGTCCCTCTTGGCCCTCTTTTTTGCAGATAATCCCCTCCCCAGCCCTGTTCCCAGGACAGGGCAGCTCTGCAGCCTGGGGCAGTGTGTGCCAGTTTGTAGGGGCTGTGTAGGGCTGCAGCTGCTGCCTCCTGAACACCCAAGGCACAGAATGCCCTTGAAACCCCCAAATCTCCAGTTCCCCACAACCTTTCACAGAATATCCTCAGCTGGAAGGGACCCACAAGGATCCAGTTCCTGGCCCTGCCCAATCCAGGGACCCGGTAAGCCCAACCCCTGTCCCTGCCCAGACCCCCAACAGCCCCACCCTGTCCATCCCTGGCAGTGCTGCCCAAATGCTCCTGGAGCTCTGGCAGCCTCGGGGCCGTGCCCATTCCCTGGGGAGCCTGGGCACTGCCAGCACCCTCTGGGGGAAGAGCCTTGCCCTGATATCCCACCCTACTGTCCCCTGGCACAGCTGTATCCATGCTCAGCCAGAAATTAGCAACTGCCACTTTTATTTCTGGATGTACTGACCCAACCAACACTCCCATGTCCCAGGCATTCCCCACCCTGCTCAGTTCTGGCTTTTGTTGCTCCTGTTTTCTGCTTGTCCTGGAGGAAGAGGAAGCAGGGAAAGGTGGGGGTGTGTGTGTGTGTGTTTGTGTGTGTGTGTGTGTGTGTGTGTCTGTGTGTGTCTGTCTGTCTGTGTGTGTGTGTGTAGGACCCTGTGCTGCTGCACAGGGGAGGTGCAAGGGGAAAGAGCCAAATCCTTGCAGAAAGGCTGAAATCCTGACAGCCTGGGCACACTGAGGATGGTGACAATACCCCACATTGTAGGTCCCACCTTGCCCTGCTGTGCAGTCCTGCCCATCCAAGCGGCCATGCGGATTTTTGAACTGACAGAACAGCATCTTTTTGCTTAGCTTTGTGTTCAGAAATACTATAGTGCTGGGGTTCCTTTCTTCTGGGATGATTTCCAAAACACAGAAAGACAGGAGACAGGCACCTGGCAGGGTTAGAAATGGGAACTGCAAATAACGGTGTGATGGAAAGCATGGGCCAAGCTCTGTATGGACAACAGCCTGGCCAGGACCAGGGGGAGAGGAGGGAAGGGTGGGTGCCTCCTGTGGGATAAGCAGTGCCCAGGCCCTGGCAGCACCAGCCAACCCAGAGCACTGTGAAACCTCCCCTTGCCTCTTGCCCACAGCATCCTCAGCTTCTCCAGCCTCTTATGCCAGCTGGCAGCATCTTCTGAGGGAACAGCTTATCTCCCTGGCTGCAGCCCAGCCCCTGCCCTGCCCTGGCTTACACAGGTAGAAACGGAGCAGTCAAGCTGCATTGCCTGCTGGCCAAGAGAAATACAAGTTAAGTTTATGGAAGCCAAAAAACCATACAAAAGCTGACATATCCTCACACAAAGCACCAGCACAGCGAAGGTGAGGCAGTGTGATCTTGCTCTGACTCATTGTGACTGGGACAGCAGAGCACAAGGCCTGCTCAGCACAGTGCAGGGGGATGAAGCTGTGGAAACAGCCTGAGTGAGCCTGCAGCTCCAGGTGGACACAACTGCCTGGGGGGGCACCACCACCAAACCCAGATTTCTACCTAACTTGTGAGCTGAACCTCCTCACCCCTCTTTCCTCAGCAGAAAGGGATGCCGAGCTCAGCCTGAGTCATCCTAAGGAAGAAGCAATTTGTGCCCCTATGGTTTACTCACTCCAGCAGCTGTGAGCAGGGTGGGGCAGGGGGCACAGGGATGTGGAGGCAGGGGGAGATGGGCAAGGGGTGCTACTGCCAAACAGGTGGAATGTGCCAGGGCAAATAGGAGGGGAGAGAGGGGCTGCTGTCCTGTGGTCACATTCCCACTGATAAGACCACCAGAGACTTTCCATTGGGAGTCACCTGTCTGAGCAGGAGAGAAGCCTTCACGTGCATCAGTATTGCCAATACTGAAGATGGAGAGAAGCCACCAAGTGCCTTTGCTCTCTGCTTGATGCAAAGATCCCAAGGTGCTCAGATCTCCCTGATCCTCTCCAGAAGGATGCTGCCCAGCTCTTGCCTAGAGGGATGGAGGCTCCCCATCCCCAGGAGGGTGTGTGGTGCTCAGAGGCAGCTCTTTGAGAGATGCACTGTCTGTACACTCCCCCAGCTCTATGCAAGCCATCAGTATTGAGGGGACACATGCAGCTGTCCAGCTGCATTTGCACTACCTTAAGGGAGATGTCCAGAATGTCCCATCCACATTTCCCCCATGCTGTTGTCAGGTGTCCTGGGAACTCAAAGAACCTTGAGCTCTCTTGCAAGTGACCATTGAGCTGAAAATTCAGCTGGCACAGGTTGCTGGCCAAGGAAGCCCTGGCCCATTCAGCGCTGCTGCACTGTCAGGCTGAGGAGGTTCATTGGCTGCCCACCCTGGTAGAAATGTGGGACTCGTGCAGGTGCCCAGGGTGTCCCCCCGATTCCCAGCTGTGTCCTTACAGTGGGTTAACCAACAGCTGCTCTGCAGCCTTTCTGTCGCTGTACATGGCCCTTGGCTCCGCTGCTGCAGGCACCATTTCGCTTCCATGGCTCCTGCACAGCTCCCGACAGACTGGTCCGGGCTGCCAGACACATGGAGATGCCGGATCACTGGCACCTGTGCAGGACCGCTGGACAGTGGGGCTGTCACACACCTGGGGCTACCAGACCTTTGGGGAAGCCACATCCTGCGCCTGTCTCCAGCATCTGGAGTTGCTGGATCCCTGGCTCAGGGGGATGCTAAGGGGCTTTCAGGCTCCTGAAGGCTGCCAAACTGCCAGGACAGGCTGACCCTGGGGTCTTTGGACCCCTGGAGCTACTGGAACCACAGGTCAGACAGATCTCAGGGCTGTTGTGCATCTCGGGCTGCCGGATTCCAGACACAGCCAGAGCCTGGGACTGCCGAACCCCCGGGACAATCAAAACCCGGAGCTCTGGGACACCCACGGCTGTCGAACCTCTGGAGCTGCTGGATCCCGGGAGACCCAGACCCCGGAGACCACCAGACTGCCGAAGACTGCCGGGGCTCTGCGGCTTCCAAACCGCCGCGACAGCCGAGCGCCGGTGCTGCCGGTTCGCGGGCCGTCCCCACCCAGAGCCACGGCACTGCCAGGACTCCCGGGAGCTGCAGGACCCCCGGGCTGCGCTGGAAGCCGGGACTCCGCATCCTCCCCGGTTCCAGCGGCGCTGCCCACCCGGTGGAGCCTCTCGGGGCCGTCGGGGCGGCGCTGCCCGGGGCCGGGGCGGCAGCGGCGGCGGCCCCCGGAGCCTGGCCCGCCGTCAGGGGAACCAATGCGGAATTTCCTGGCTGGCGGCGGAGCCCCTCCCGCCGCCGCAGAGAGGGGCGCGGGGGAGGCGGCGGCGGAGCGATCGTAGCTCGGCTTCCGCCCGCCGAGCGGCAGCGGAGACCGGCGGCGAGCGGGGGGCAGCGCCCGGCCCTGGCGGGGCTGTGCCGGCTGCGGCTGGGCCCCGGCGCTCCGCCGCTGATGGCGGCCCGTGGGCTGCGGCCGCCTCGCCGCGCCCGGGCCGGGGCCGCGCTGCTGCTGCTGCTGTCGGTGCTGGGGCGCGGAGCCGCCCAGGAGCTGAGCCCCCGCGGCAGGAACGTCTGCAGGGCCGCCGGGTAGGAGCGGGTTCGGGCAGGTGTGCGGGGCGGGACGGGACCCCGGCGCCGGGGCCGCGGGACGGGACGGGACGGGCTCGCCGGTCCATCCCCCATCGCGGGCAGCCGCGGCGCTGGGCGCCTTCCAAGACAAAGTCCGTCCTGTGCGCGGCTGAGGCGGGGGGAGCCGGCGGCGGGGAGAGCGTGAGGAGCTGAGCCCGAGTGGGGCAGGGACCTGGGGGCTGCTCCTGACACGCGCGGGGCTGCGGGGAACCGGTCAGGGATGCCCTCGGAGCCAGTCCTGGATGCCCGGGGCCGATTCTGTTGTAGGGAGCTGGGTTTGGGTGTCTCTGGGGATGGAGTCGTGAGAGGAGGGCAATCCTGCATCCCTGGGGCAGGATCTGCGCTGGGGAGCCCGTCCCGGGTGTCTCCGGGGATCGGGTTGCACTGCTGACCCTGGCCTGGTGGGATGCAGGATGCTCCGGGTATCATGGTAAAGCTGTCCCAGACTGCTGGGGATTGTGGAGTTGGCAGCCCCAAGACCCTCGTGTTTGGCTTCAGAAAGTGGGTGCTGGCACTGTCTAGCTGTCCCGGGGTCATATTCTGCCTGCCGGGCTGGGACAGGATCTCGGCAGATGGCACTGGCTTCTCCCGGCTCCCAGTGTCTCACAGGTCCCTTTACATAGCAGCATCACCTCAGCTGGGCTGCTCTGCAGCACTCAGGCTCGGTCTGCCCCGGCTCCCGGGCCAGGCTGGCCCCAGCAAGAGGGGAGAGAGCCCACAGTCCCTGCCTCCTGCCTGGGAGAGCTGGATCCCCCGTGCTTGATGGGGGGCCCAGGCCATAAATGCACCTTTACATCTCGCCTGTGAGGTCAGGCGAGTCCACAAGGAAAACATGTGCTTCAAGCAAGAGGGGCCGCATAATGGCTCCATTCAGCAGGGCCACAGGGCGCTGGTGCCCCCTCCTCAAATTACAGCCGGAGTTTCCTAAGGAGGCATTTCACGAGCCAGAGCAGGCGCAGCTCCCGCCGGTGCTGCTTCTGGACAGCAGGGAGCCGTCCCTCCTCGGGGAGTGATCTGCACAGCAAAGTGCCACTGCATCTCGGGGTGGCACAGGGAACTAGAGTGGTGTCCCCACCTTGCTCCTTGTATGCTGCCCCACGTGCTGGGGGTGAGGGGCCTGGCTTCTCCCCATGCACAAGGACCCCTCATCCCCAGGGATGAAGGCGGGGGAGGTGTGGAACCAGCACCATGGGCTCGGCCTCACTCACTGTGCCCCCCATGGGTGCCATGGCTGTGAAAGAGGCACTGGATGTTGGTTGTGTCCATCCATCCTCTGGCAGGACTGGGGCCTGCAGGCAGCCTAGGAGCTGGGGTGATGGGACAGAGACAGTCCCTAGGAAGCTCAGATGAAGTTTGCATCATTTTCTATCCCTCACCCTTCTGCAAACCCTTCTTCCCTCTCCACCCACCCCCATCCTTGCTGTGTACAGTGGACATGGAGGCCTCTCCATACGTTGCCATCCAAACCCACCCCAGTGGCCCCAAGGCCCTGATGCTGCCCTCCTGAGGCCAGGGGCTCTGGGACTGGAGGTGGCTTTGGGAGGAGGTCCCAGTATCCTCCACCCAAGGCTGTTGGAGCTTGTTGGACCCTTAGCTCTGCAAAGCCCCTTCAGACATCCTGTGGAGATGCCACCATGGGTTTCAGAGGGCTCAGGATTGTGTGACTTATTGGGGCCTGGGTCCCAAGTAGAAATTCAAGGAATAATTTAGGGCAGAAGGAAAGGGCATATTTGGGGCTCTTTGGGGTTTTGTGTTCTAAATTCAACTTATCCTTAAATTTGAAGTTCTTTTATAATTTGTTTCCCATTGGTATGACCAAAGGTGCCAGTGGTGACAGCCTGGACACTGCTTTGACCCTGTCCTGCTCTCTTGCTAACATTCTCTTTTCCTTTAGTCTTTAATTTTATTTCTCTGCCCAAAGGGTTTCTATTTATGCTCATGATGCTATTCCTGCCTGCACTGGGGATCTGTCTGTCTGTCTGCACCCTGAGGCTAGTGTCAGGGAGCTGCAGCTGGCATCAGCTGGGGAGTGCCAGTGCCTGGGACCCAGTTATCCCAGGCACACTGTGTGCCAGCTGGGTGGCACAGAGGAACATGAGCACTGGGGTGATGCTTGGAAGGAGCAGTAGGGCGGGGATGGAGAAGCAGTGGGCATGGGGAGGGTGCCAGTGGTTCTCTGAGCACCAGGGTTATGCTGGGTGTCTGCAGGGCTCCTTTGCAGCTCCATCCATGGGTTGAGCTGGGTGGTCTCACATGGGACCACATGCAGCAGCTCCCAGTTGAGCCCCGGAGTCCTGTTCCTGCTTCCAGGGATGTGAGCCTGCTCCTCATTGTTCAGGGCAGGCTGTGCTGGTCTCATTAAGGAGCCACCCCTCCTGCCTCAGAGGCCTCTCTGTAGGATACTAATCCACCATAAAAATATTCTACCTTTGTGAAAAGCCTGGGATCATTAGCTGAGACCCCAGTGATGCTCAGCATGAGCAGGACATGACTGTGGGGTAGGGGCAAGCCTGGCATGGAGGGCTTGTCCCTGCAGGTGACAGCTCCAGCTCTGCACACAGCCCACTCCTTTTCCTCCACATCAGCTGAGGTCTCAAGCCCTGGCCACAGCTCAGAGGCAGATTTTCATTGTTTTTTTCCCAGCATTTGTAGTGCTTTGAAGGAAAAAAAGTACTTGCAGAATGGATGTTTGCAGTGCCATGTCCGTGTGGATCAGGAACGAGCTTTTAAACACAACTCTCAGTTATCCTTTTCCAGTGGTCAGGGGGCATGTGGAACAAGCCCTTTGTCAAGGAGCTGAGGCCATGAAACACCTTTCAGTCCCCCACCCTGGTGAGCATTGGTGACCTGCAGCCTGCACTGTCCCTCTGTGGGCTGCCTGTGCTGGGACCAGTCCGTGTACCCCGCTGGGAGCAATGGCTTTCCAGTGCCACATCCTGGCTACCTCTCCTTGCCACAGGACCAAGTTTATTTGTTGTCAAAGCTGCTGATAAATGAGATGGGTGCTGAGCAGGGTGTGGGAGACCATCAGCAGGCACAGGGAAGGAGAGATAAGCTATCAGGGAACAGATAAGCCCAAATCCTGTGAGGCGGTGGGCTGGCTCCCAGCTGGGGTGGTTGTGGTGCCGCTCACCTCCTCCAGCTCATGGCAGAAGTTTTCCCCTCCTGCCACCATGTCCCAGCAACTCCCAGCTCCCCACCATCAACTCATCACAAAGGATATTTTTTGGCACATTTTAGGCAATGCCCATTTTGGTGGCCAGACTGAGCTGTTGGAGGCAGATTTCCAAGGTGGAAGGGTTTCCTCTGGTAAACCTGTGATGATTTCATTCTAAAGCCACCAAACTGAATTTCTAAAGGGTGGACTGGTGAAAGCAACCCCAGGTGCAACAGTGAGGCTTTGGCCATGCCGTGGGAGGGCAAGAGCACCATGGGCCCTTCTCCACCTCTGCCTGAGTATCCCAGCACAGCTGGCAAAGATTTTTGGGGGGCACAGCCCGAAGCCTTTTGCAGAGGACCTTGACTCCGGTCTGCCCAGTCCTCAGGGAAGCGATTTGGTGGTTGCCCCCCTTTGATATTAACCCCATGCATTAACCCTTTGCATGCTCGGGGGGAGCAGAGCCCCAAGGGTCCGTGTGGGGGGGTGTTTGTGCCGCTGCCATTGCAGCATCCTGGGGCCGCTTCCAGAGGCTGCAGAGATGGAGCTATTTTGGGCTCCGGCTGCAAGGCATTTTTTCCAGGCCTTGAATCATTTTTGTGGTTCTTTTCTGCCTCCTTTCCAGCTTTTCGCCGCCGGCCCCGCCGCGGGGTCCCGGTGGGTGCTGCGGGCGGGCGCGGCCGCGGGGCGCGGGGCCGAGGCGCCGCTGGCAGCCCCGGACGGGACGGGCGGTCTGGCAGCCAGACGGGTCCTGTGACCGCGCTGCGCTCCGGCGAGCGCTTCCTCGCTGTCTCCTCCTCTTCTGCATTTGTTACATATAAAGAGGAAAAGGGGAAAAAAAAGGAAAAAGAAGAAGAAAAAGCCAGATGCATTCCAGGCTGCAGCGCCAGCCCAGCCCGGGTGAAGTTTCCCTTGACTGCGGCAGCGGCCGGGGCTGTTTGCGACCCTTCGGCATCGCTCCCTCCCTGTGGGTCACCCCAGGGAGGAGTGGGTGGCTCCAGGGATGGACAGAGATTTCTGTGGGGTCATGGGGAGGGAGTGAACTCCCCACCCCCAACTGCAGCATCATGAGCCCCCAAACATTTGCCATGGGGGGTTCTTTGACAAAGTGTGGGTGGGATGTCCCCACGTGTCCCTTCCCAGCAGAGAGCTGAGCATCCCTGGCCAAGCCTCTGGGTGGGTCTGAGCCCCCATCCTGGTCAAGCTTGAGCCAAAAATGCCGTGCCTGATGATGCTGTGCCTGGCAGTCCCTGGAGGTGATGGCACTCCAGGACTCTCAAGAGCTCAGGGACACATTCCAGCTGCCTGCAATTGGCCTTCCCCTGCTTCTACATAGGGACACTCCCTGGGAGCTGGCTGTGTTCCAGCCATTCCAGCCAGGTGCTTCCAACCTGCCTTTGGGATTCCATCCCCGGGCCACAAAGCACTGGCCTGCAATTCAAGTCATCTTTTCCCCTGGGACATTTAGAGCCTTCCCTTTTTTCTTTTTTTTTCTTTTTTTTTTCTTTTTTGGGGGGGGGTAGGCCTTCGGATTTTTTTTTTATTGTGGAGGTTGCACACATGACTTTTGCTTTTTCATCACTCATTAATGGGAAAAACTGGTCCTATTCTTACTCCTAGCATCACCTTAGTGGCTGGTGGGGCATCCGTGGGATCTCCCAGCAGATCCATTAACTCTCTGTGTGCTGGAGGAGGAGCCAAGAGCTCTTCTTCCTCTTTGGAGGTGCAGAAACTCCCAGCAGGATCTCTTACCATCATGGCTTCAGTGCTCCTGGTGGGTTTTTGGGAAGGGCCAGGACTTTCTGAGGGTTGTAACTATTTGTGATACTTTCTTTTATCCCTGCAGCTCCTCAGCTTTCGTGTGCTGCCAGGGATGGAGGCAACAAGGGAGCGAGTGTTTAATAGGTAAACACCAGCATTTTGCTTCATTGGGCTCTGCCCATCCTTCACTGAGCCCTCCTGGCCTCACCACCACTGTCAGGGGCCACCTTGATGTGTCCTGTGGCTGGGACTCCCTGTCCTGTCTCCCTGCAGTGCCCCAGGCAAACACCGTGTGGATGGAATGGGTGCTCAGCTCCCCAGGGCTCAGAGCTGGGGGGGTTTCTTTCCTTGCCAGCCAGCTCTGAGTCTGAGGACTTGGGGGTGCTGCTCGGGGCCCTAAGGGACAGTGAAGTGTCCCCCAGGGTGAAGGTGCAGCTGCAGGGATGGGGCTGAGATTCCTCACAGATGCTGCAGCAGCGTGGGGACTGAGCCAGAGCCAGCAGTGAAGCTGAAGCTGCCCACACCAGGCACGTGGTCTCTTGTGGCCTCACTGGGAAGAGGTGTTGGGGCTGCCAAAGACCCCTGAGCTTGGGCTGAGGCCCTAAAAGGTGTCAGAGCTCTTAACTGGGGGCCACAGCGAGCCCAGCATGGATGCTCAGCATGGAACCCTGGGAGCATCATTCCCTGCATTGCCACCACAGTGGAGGCAGCTGCTCTGGGGCTCCCCCACAGGCTCAGCCGGCCACAGGGCCCACCACACCCCAGGGGAGCTGGAGGTGGCACTTTGCAGCTGGGACCAAAGCACACGTAACCAACTAACCCACTGTGCATGAGCCCTTAACCACTCACTGCATGCGTTGGGAGCAGGATGTGCCTGCTTGGAGGGGAGAAGGACAGGGTCTGGCAGGACAGTGGGGGGAGGATGGTGCCACAGTGAGCTGTTCTCATCTCCTGCCCCCAAACCTGCTCTAACCGTTAGACTCACTGCTCCTAACCTGTGTAATCTGTCTATTTTAGGGATTTCTATAATATCCATCACCGTAGGTCTAACAGCTCCCAGGTAAGGTGGCTGGGATGGGTGGTTGTCTCTCCCTGCCCCAGTGCCTAAGGAAGCTTGTCCAGGGCGGTGTGGGATCTGCCTGCACCACATCCTGTGCTTAGCTGGCTCCAGGCGTCGGTCTCAGCATGATCCCCTGGGCAGGAGAGTGGCTGGTGGCCTTTGGGGGCAAGTGGCCACATGGGAGAGGCAGTGTGGGATGACAGTGCCCACAACCCCTCTACCCTGTGTCCCCTTCTCCCCTCTAGCAATGCGGAGCTGAGCTGGGACAGCACCATTGGGTGCAGCCTCTGGCAGGGACATGGCTTGGCTGGGTGGCAGGAGGCTGGTGGCTAGGATGGGTGGCCTCCTCTCTTGGTGGCAGAGGTGGAGCTGAGCTGGGTGACGGGAGGCTGGTGGAATTTTTCTGCAAAGGGCCCCATCCAGCCCAGGCAGCTGCTTGCCAGGGTGGCACAGTGCCAAGCTCAGCAGCACTCAGAGGGTCACTGCACAGCCCCTTTTCTGCTCTGGGGGGGCCTGGGGGGCTTTAGGGCACAAGCACTGGTACTCATGGCTGCTGTCTGTCCATCTGTCCAGCCGTGTGCGAGGGGAACTTCACCTGCAAGGAGAACGAGGTGTGCGTCAGGCCCGGCGAGTGCCGCTGCCGCCACGGCTACTTTGGTGCCAACTGCGACACCAGTGAGTACTGGCGGGCGCCTCTGTGTCCTCAGGGCGTTCACCGGGGTGGACCTGGCTCATCCTGGGGTGACTTTCCAGAGCAGATCATCAGGGATGGAACTGTGAATGCTCCAGCTCTGCCCTTGCCTGTCCCCTGGCTCTGTTTCCCAGGGCATTGTCCTCTTGCCAGGGTCTCCTCTTAGATCGGGTGCTCTGTGGGGAGGAGAGGGAGGACTGTGGTCAAGAGGTGCTGGGGGGACTGGAGGGCTCCACTGGTGTCTGGCATGGGTTTGTCCCTGTGAGCAGTGCTGAGGCTGATGGCTCTCCCCACAGAGTGCCCCCGGCAGTTCTGGGGTCCCGACTGCAAGGAGATGTGCACCTGCCATCCCAATGGGCAGTGTGAGGATGTGACGGGCCAGTGCACCTGCAACCTCAACCGCTGGGGCCCCAAGTGCGAGAACATCTGCCTCTGCAAGCACGGCAAGTGCGACCAGAGGACGGGCAAATGCACCTGCGAGCCCAACTGGTGGGGCCCACAGTGCTCCAGCTCCTGCTACTGCAGCCACAACTCCCAGTGTGACCAGCAGACAGGCAACTGCCTGTGCCAGCCGGGCTGGTGGGGGCGTGGCTGCAACAACCAGTGCTCCTGCAACAACTCGCCCTGCGAGCAGTTCACGGGGCGCTGCCAGTGCCGGGACAGGACCTTCGGGCCCCGCTGCGACCGCTACTGCCAGTGCTACAAGGGCAAGTGCAACCAGGTGGACGGCACCTGCACCTGCGAGCCGGGCTACCGGGGCAAGTACTGCCGCGAGCCGTGTCCGGCCGGCTTCTACGGCCAGGGCTGCAGGAGGCGGTGAGTGGCCATCGCTGCTGGCTCTGATCCGGCACCGCTGGGAGGTGGCAGCAGGAGGATTTGGGCTGTGGTGGGTGATGGGTTTCCCTCGTTGCAGGTGTGGGCAGTGCAAGAGCCTGCAGCCGTGCACCGTGGCCGATGGGCGCTGCCTGACGTGTGAGGCGGGCTGGAATGGCACCAAGTGCGACCAGCCCTGCTCACCTGGCTTCTACGGAGAGGGCTGCGAGAAGCTCTGTCCCCCCTGCAAGGATGGCCACACCTGCAATCACATCAATGGCAAATGCTCCCACTGCAATCCAGGCTGGATCGGAGACCGGTGAGTGCAGCTGGGTGCAGCACTGGGCTCTGGGAGAGCAGTGCCTGACTTCCCTGATTCTCCCAGGGAACGGGGTCACTGAAGGGTTTTGCAGCCCTGGAACCGATCCTGGGCACGGTAGTTTGCAGAAGCGCATCCCAGTTTGAGAGCTGAGCCCCACTGAGCCATCCAGGGTCCGTGGGACATAGGCAGGGGTCTCGCAGACTCCCTCCAGTTCCATGGCCGTGTCAGTGGGCTCAGTCTATTCCTGTACCCCTCTCCTGGCTTCAGAAACCACAAGCCACCACGGTGATATACAGCCCTGTCTCCGTGCATGTGGAGGGATGCTGGAGGTCCCCAAGTGCTCCAGCCTCTTGCCCTCATCCCTCCCAGGTGTGAAACCAAGTGCCGGAACGGGACATATGGGGAGAACTGCGCCTTCGTCTGCAGCGACTGCGTCAATGGCCAGTGCCACTTCGAGACTGGGCAGTGCCTCTGCCACCCCGGCTCCCATGGCACATAGTAAGTGAGGCTCTGGTGAGCTTGCCTGGGGGCATCTCATGGCACAGGTGATTCTCGGGCACCTCCTGCCCCCTTGTGCCCTGTGCTGTTGCCAGCTGAGAGGTTTCCTGCAGCAGAAGTGCTCTTGGGCTATAGTTGGGATGATTGGTGAGCAGAGAGGGAAGGACAAGCTCCCAGAGCAGCAAGGGGTGTTGTGCTTTAGAAAAGGCCTGTTTGGCAAAAACAAATCAACAAAAAGTGGTGGTTTGTTGGGGTTTTTCAAGTCAAGGGTGGAATTTCTATCCAAAAACAGAGAGAAAACCACATCACAGAATTACAAACAGCCTCACAAGGGATGGCATTCCTGGAGGGCTCCCACTTAAAGCTCTGCCTCTGGCTGGGGTCTTCCCCAGGCCTTCTCCTTCCCCCACTCCAGGGGCACAGGGACCATCGAGGGTCTACTCATCCTCGGGTAGTTTTTCCCAGCATGGGACTGAAATGTTGTGTGAAAAGATGAGGAAAGCATTTTCCACCCAGCTGGGACATGCAGACAGCTCCCCCAGGTCCCACTGCGTGGTGCTCAGGTTTTCCCAGCAACTAACAGAGGGTGACAGCGAGGATGGGGATTTAGAGCTGGCATCTTGCCCATGCTGGCATTTCACTGAAGGCATAAAAACAGAGAGCATTTGCATTTTGAGGGGTGGTGTGGTGGGGCTTTTCCACCTACCTGTGGTGCTGGAACAGTTGCTGGACACTGGCACCAGTTTAGGATGCCCAGCCTGGGCATCATGGCCACCTTTGGTAGCAAAGGCAGAGGTGAGAGGGTCTCAGAGGTATTAGAATATTACTGAGGGGCCGTGGTGATGCTTTCATCACAGTGCCAGAGGGCTGAGTGTGGATTAACCTGTTCTGAGACCCTGGCACAGCACTGGGAAGGTGGGGATGGGGGATGCTCAGGATGCAGCCTTGGTGCTGGAACCTTGAGCTGAGCTGTGCCAAGTGGTGCAGTCAGGCAGGCTCAGGAATGTTCTGGGTGCTCAGGCAAATCCCTGTGACTATATCCAAACCAGTGGTTTTGTCAGCAGGGTACAATTTTGCTAAAAAGGGCATTTCTGCAATGAAGGCACAAGCAACGTCCTTGCCATACAACATGTCCTCTCAGCTCTGTGTCAGGAGCACGCTAAAGGAGCAGCTGCTGAAATATTTTTGTGTTCACAAAGTGCATTATCTTCTCTGTCTTTCCCAGAAGTATCAGGACTCTCCTGAAAAAAAATCACCCTCCTCTCCTTTCCCAAAATCTCAGCCTGGGGCAGAGCTGTGGGGCCAAGTGGTGGGGTGAGAGATTTGGCCTTGCTGGGGGCTATCTCTGCTCCTGTTCTGCTGCTTTAGCTGCCCCGTGCAGCACAGCAGATGTGGGAGCTCAGCACCCATCCTGGCAGGCACATGACAGGCACACAACTGGCACATGACAGGTGCACAGCAGGCACCAGGCTTGGCCAAGGTGGCACTTTGCAAGTTGTTGGAGTGTGAAATGGGCTGAGCAGCCTTGGGGCACGGTGCCCAGGGCTGGGGGCAGCTGTGTCCCCAGGGGAGTGGGTTTGGGCTGGGGCCCACTGGCTCCGTCCAGCTGCAGCCCCTCCAGCTGGGATGCAGCTGGCAGAGGATTTGGTGCCCAGCAACACTGCCAACATGTCCCAGCTCCAGCTGGGTCCTGCTCTGCAGTGCTTGGCCCATGGCTCGGAAGACAGGTTGGGATGGATCTGCTGACACCATGTTTTCCATGCTCAAGCCCTTGAGACTTGTGGATTGGTGCCCGTTTATGCTTGTCCCCATCATCTCCATGACACCATCAGGAAGTCATTTTACCAGTAGTGGAGATTTGGCATCAGGCATAACCAAACTGGAGGGGTCTTAGGGCTGCTCTGTTGTTTTTCCTTCTTGGAGGCAAAAAAAATGTCAATCTGGGCACTTTCCCAGCTTGTGGCCACTGTGGCTTTGCCTGGCTTGGTGGAGGGTGGGGTTTGGAGTGGCCACATCACCACTGAGCTGAGCTGGAATCCCTGTGAGTGACATCAGGGTGTCTTTAGATGTGACTGCTGGGTTGATGACCTTTCCTAATTACTGTGTCTAATGGTGAAGTGACGTGCAGAGAGCAGTAAGAGCGTCTGAGATCAGCAGGGGCAAATCCCTTGAGTGATGCAAAGCCATTGCATGGGTGATGGGCTCCTGGTGTCTGTGGGTTAAGGGTTCCCCAGGGTGTGGAGGAGCTGTGTCGGAGCAGGCTGGAGGCTGCTCCCTGGGACAGGGAGGGTTTGGGAGAAGCTGGCAGCCCAGGGCTCCCGCTGTTGTGCCTGGGCTGGGGGATGCACTGCTCTCATCCAGCCCTTCCCTCCAGCTGTAACCTGACGTGCCCTCCTGGGCGCTACGGAGCCAACTGTGCCGAGGTCTGCAGCTGCCATGATGGTGCCTGTGACCCCCTGACGGGCGCCTGCCACATGGGTGAGTGCCAGCACCGGCGCTGGGCTGTGCCACACGGTGGGCTCTGCCACGGGCTGGGCTGTGCCACGGGCTGGGCTGTGCCATGGGCTGGGCTGTGCCACAGGCTGGCCCCAGGCTGAGCCATGGGTCTGCCTTGCAGAAGCCAACCAGAGGATGGGGGTGATCGGGGCTGGGGCCCTCCTGGCGCTGCTGCTCATCCTGCTGCTCTCCCTGCTCTGCTGCTGCTGTGTGTGCCGCAAGAAGGACGAGGCCAGCGGGTGAGTGCTGGGGACAGGAGGGATCTCAGCAGGCTGGGAATGTGGAACATCAGTGGGTTCTGGGATTGACAGGGGGATGCAGAGACCATGCTGGGACAGTGGTAGTGCAGGGAAATTGAGGCAGAACTGTGCTGCTCACGTGACACCATGTGGGTACAGGGTCTGAGCAATCCTGCTGCATCATCAGGGTGATGGAGGGACTCAGGGTGAACCCTCCCAGGGGAACACCTTCCTGCTCTGACTTTGTTTCTCTCTCGTGGGCCATCATTTCACAGACACCTGCCCAGTCCCCTCCAGTCACTAGGGTCTGGAGCTGATCTGCAAAGGAGGCCCTGAAACACAGCAAGGGCTACACGACATGGTGAAAACCTTCAGAACAAATCCCTGAGCAAAGGGATGAGGCCTAGGGGACAGGGGGGATGCTGACTGTCCCACGTGGGGATGGATGATCAGAGCTGGGAGGATGGGTTCCTGCAGCAAGGTCGGGATGCTGACAGCATTTTAGAAGCACCAGGTTAACATCCTACCATGATAATAGGAGTGGGGACAGACTCAAGGCAGGGGGAAAGGTTTGTGCTGCTTAGCAAGAGATGAGAGGACTGTTGGAGCTCCTCCAGATGTAGAGAAAACCCCCTCATGCCACCAGTCACTGCACAGGAATTTTCCAGAAGCTTCCCCTTGCAGCCCTGCAAGCTCAATGCCAGCCAGGCACAGCTGGTTTGGAGAGCCTGCAGGCTGCAGGTAATGATCCTGCAGATAAAGCACAAACCCATCAGGTGAGGAACGGCCCAGGGAGAGGGCAAATGGCTCCAGACAGTTTCCTCTCTCCCAGAGTGCCCAGACCACAGTGTCCCCAGATACTGGGTGACCCGTGGAGCGGTCCCAGCGTGGTCCCTTGCAGATTCCCTTGAGTCAACTCACAAAGTCACTCACTCCCGTGGCTGTGGAAAATTGGTTGAAGGCGTGGCCCCAAGAGGCTTCAAAACCATAGAGCAAATAAAGAGAAGCCACATGTTTGGCTTTGGGTTGGGATGATTTTTTTTTAAGGTTTGGGGTCTTGACCAGACATTGCGGGTATCTTGGGGCTGCACTGCCAATGGCCGTGGTTGGATCCAGCCTTCCCACCATCCCCTGGCACTGCTCAACATCCTGGTGTGATGCAAGCTGGTTCCTGGGGCTGGCAGCAGCCTCTGTGGGTCCTCAACTCCTTCAGCCTGGGCACACCCCTGCTTTTCATCCACCCCATTATCACTCCAAAACCCCTTTGCACTTGCTGCATCCCTGAGCTGCTGCCTGTCTCTGTTGCCCATGAAGTCTGTCCCCACCCCTGGAGGGGAGCTGTGGGAACTCAGCACATCACTCCAGATGTCCAGAGTTACCGAGACAACCCCTGGGGGGCTCGGAGATCCTGGAATGTTGCCAGGAGTGCTTGGTGGCTTGACTTTGACCCTGCACGGGATGTGCCACCTGTGTGAGGACAAGAGAATCACTTGGGGATGAATGGTGTAATAATTAAGTATTCACAGGGTGGAAATACAGATTTTAGGGTTTTGGTACAGGGGGGTTATGGAGACAATATGGAGGGATCAGGGCATGTCTTGTCCTTCTTCTTTCTTCTTCTTGTCATCCATTTTCTGTGGTGATGTTGGCACTTTGGGATTGGTCCTTGGTGACGGTACACTTGCTAATATGGGTGAAAGGTATTGGGAAATAAAGGTAAATATGATGTACGTAGTTTTTAGTATAAAAAGAGACGACCGCCCAGTGGGAGGTCAGAGTGCCCTTGGCTGCCTTGCTGGTCAGACCTCTGTCAGGCTGGAAGAAAATTCTATAGAGAAGCAATAATAAACAATCTGAAGACTAAAAATCTGAAGAGTCCAGACTCCTCCTTTGGAGCGCAGGCTGTCCCAAGGCCATCCTGCCCGGGTCTGGGCAGAGACAAACAGCCGGAGCGGTCAGGGAGCAGCGCCTCTGACAGTGCCATTGCCTTTTCTGCAGCTCCAGCCACGACCCAGCAGCAGCCAAGAAGCCTCCAAGGCGTTTGTGTGGGCGGTTCAGCCGGATCGGGATGAAGCTCCCACGCATCCCCCTGCGCCGCCAGAAGCTGCCCAAGGTCATGGGTAAGGCCCTGGGGTTTGGGGAGGGTGCAGAGAGCCAGGTTTTACTCCTGTCAGGGCAGCACGTGTGGCTCAGAGCAGGGTGGTGAGCATGGCAGGGACACACAGATCTCTGGGAGCATTTCAGTGCTTGGTGTGAGCTCGCAGGAGCTCAGCCCTTTCTGTCTGCAGCTTCTGGATGTCCAAGCACGTTTTGCTTTGTGAGGATGCAAAGGCTGTACCGGGTTCTAGAGCTCTGCTGAGTAGTTTTGGGTTTATTCTCCCGAGGTTCCCCTGCAGAGGAATGGTCCCTGTCACGCAGCAGGATGCCTTGTTAGTGCTTTTGATCCTGAAGTAAGCCCAGGAGCTAGAGCATCTGTGCAGATGCCCTCCCTCCTGCCATGTGCAGCAGAGTTGAGGATGGAGGGGCAGACATTTGGGTTGAGCCTCACGCTCTGCCCAGGCACAGAGCTGGCTTGTAGGGAGCTGCTAATACCTGGCAAAGCCCCTGGCCTGGCCTGGCACTGTCAGGGCTGTTGGGGACCCCCTGCATCCCAGCAGCTGGGGAATGCTGTCCCTTGCACCCTGTACTCTCCTTGCAACTCTTCCTAGCATGGGGAGCTGGGGATCTGCTGCAACCCCATTAACTAAACTTTGTGTGAAGGCAGCAATCCCTGCCCTGTGCTGGGACACGTTTCAACCCCAGCCCCTTCCTGAGCCCAGCCCCTTCCTGAGGCCACGTCCTGGCACCAGTGGCTCAGCCTGAGGCTAAATCCCTCATCCCAGGCAGGACACAGAGGTGACGCCCATCCCAGCACACCAGGCACTACTCAGCACCAGGCTGGGGGGACAACCCACAGCAAAGCCCGACCTGGAGCAGGGTGTGCCAGGGCCCAAGAAACATTCCTGCTGCAAGGATAACAGAGGGTCACAGAGGCTGTGTTTGTGCAAGGGGCCAGGGAAGGGCTTGGGGAGGACAGAGGGTGCCTGTGTGCAGTGAGGGTGAGGGGGGCTGCCTGCAGGCGGCTGGCAGCAGTCCAGCTGCTCTGTGTACACGGGGCAGCAGCAGCCCAGGGAAAGGGGTTGGATGGTCTCAGGTCCCAGCAGGGCTGGGGCTGTTCCTGGAGTCTGTCATGGAGCTGAGAGTTGGCATCTCCCTGAAGGGAAAGGCTTTGCTTAGGGCTTGCCTTGCGTTATGTGGCACAGTGCAGTTCCTGTGGGCTCCAGCAGCTCCCAGTCCCACTGACACGTGGTCTGGTAGAGCCCCTACAGGCTCTGGGGACCCCGGGGTGACAGTGCTCTGTTGGGTTGCCTGTAGCAGCTGCCCCCCTGATGCCCAGTGACCTCCCTGATGCCCAGTGACCAGGCTGCCACATCATGACCCCACCTGGTGCTGTGGAAGCCACAACAGCCAGTGGCCACCTGCAGAGGACATTTGTTCCCCATGCTGGTCCTGCCCCAGCAGGGGGGTCCCAGGGTTACTGAAGTGCACCATCCCAAGGGTCAATGCTGGAGGTGCTCAGGACCTTGAGGGGATGTCACAGTGAAACTGGTGCTGGCTGGCCCAGGCACTGGTCACTCTGGATCTGCCCACAGTGCTGGCCATCTGTTTGCTGACACCAGGTAGGTTTTCTCTTCTGGGCTCAAACACCAGTGAGCACCAGCCTACTCATGGTAGAACATTCCCAGGTGGGACTGCAGGTCTTGAAGCCCCACTAGCGCTCACTGGGTGCCTGGAATCTCAGGGTCCTCCCTCAAAACTGCTCCCCAGCCTTGGCACCAGTTTTGGATCCACAGCATCTCCCCAGGGATTACCCCTGAGCTGGCAGCCTGCAGGGCCACCCTGGGCTGGCACCAGCAGCCATAGGGCCAGCTTTTGGGTACCCCTGTGTGTGGGATTTGCTCAGGTCACCCTGAAGATGCCAGGGCTAACCTGAGCCCAGCACCCCACCACGTGTCCTCCCCAAGCTGCAAAGCTCAGCCAGCCCCAAGAGTGATGCTGGTCGTGGGGAGCTTGGGATGAGTGGGAGGGGATGGCCAGGAGGACTCTGGGATCCCTCTCTCATGGTTTTTCTGCTGCTGTTCTCTGCCTCATCCCAGTCTTGAGACCAGCTGGCCACTGTGCAGGCAGGGCTGGGGTTTTTTCCTGATGCTGTGGCTCCGGGAGATTTTGGGGAGCAGTGACAGGTAGAGATCTGTGGGAAGCATCCACATTTCCCTCAGCCCCAACAGCCAGGGAAGAAAAATCCCTGGCAACCATGCTGGAGACCCCAAGCCTCCCAAAGCTTCCAGGTGCACTACATATCCTTATTTCATAATCTGGCTGTGTCATGGGTCTCCCTGCAGTCCTGGAGTCGCCTCGTGGCTGTGAGTCCCAGCCCCGGCACGCCTCCTCTCAGGAAGCATCTCCCTTCATCCGCTTCCAGACGGCTGCTTTTAATTTTCTCTTTTTGGTTTTTATTACAAGGAAAGCCATGTTGGAGCTGCTGCCTCCCCCTCTCTGGGCCATTTGCTCTTTAAATATCTCTGCTTGGGTTTTTGTTTCTCCTTGCTCTAAGAAGCCCAACTGTGCATGGGTGAGCGTGTAGCGCTGCTGTCATTTACACAGCCTTGCTTGTCTGAAGCCACATTCCCTAGTAAAGGATAAACACTCCAGTGAGCATCCAAATCACTCTAAAAGTTATTTTATTGTAAATCAGGGATGTGCTCCAGGGTTCAAACAGTCCAGGCAGGCCATTGCAGCATGACTGGGATGCAATTGGGATGTTCAAAGGTTAAAAATACCAGGCAATAGCCATGTACAGCTGGGAGCCTCTCTGTGCATGGGGTTTTCATGGAATCACAGACTATCCTGAGCTGGGAGGGATCCACAGGGATCATCAGTGCAGCTCCTGGTCCTGCACAGACATGCCAGCAGTCCCACCCTGTGCCTGAGAGCATTGTCCAAACAGTGCTGGAGCTCTGGCAGCCTTGGGGCTGTGCCCATTCCCTGGGGAGCCTGGGCAGTGCCAGCACCCTCTGGGACCACCCTTTTGCAACCCTTCATCCAAAGCAAGCCTCTGCTCTGCTTTGGAGGCAGCTTGTCACTGTCCCAAAAGCCAGTGGAAGGCGATGGGGACAAGTGCATCTCCTGCTGCATGGCTCTCGGGGAGGATCGGTCCCTCCTCCCAGCTGGGTGCTGCCTCAGTTCTGTGGGTACCTGAGGAGGCTGCTGAAGCTGTGGGCACCTGAGGAAGCACCTCAGGGTGTGTTGGGGCATGAGCTTATGCGGAAAAAACCTTAAAAAAATATCAAACTGAAAAAAAGGTCACTCCAGCACAGACAACTCCTAACTGCTCAACTTCTCTGTTTTGTTTTATGAACACAGTTTTTCCTCTGGTGGTTTCTCTCTTCCACTTTGCTTCTCTGTGGGTGGCCCCTTGTCAGAGGGGCAGTGCCAGGGAGTGAAGGGAGGCATGCTCCTACTCAGCTTCAGGAGGGAAGGAGCTGGCAAAGGGATTGAAAAATGGCAGAATAGGGAAAATACACATCCCTCTGCTGCAGGCTTCCTTTGATCATCCTGAATCCATGTGCAAAAAGCACATGAAAAAGGAAAATGCAGACAGTGATGCTGAAGTGGGAATTAGGGGAATTAAAGCCAGCAGCTAATTTTCTCCCTGGGAAGGGGACAGTCACAGTGCCAGGACCCTCTTTGCAGGGTGGCTGTGCTGGGTTGCATAGCTCATGGGTGACCACCAAGACACTCACCAAGTCCTCATGGGACCGAGGGTTTGGGTGGCTTGTCCCTCACCATGTGAATCCTCAATTTGGGCAGCTGGAGACGGAGACAGATGGAAGTGTGAGGCTTGAACAGACTCTGCTGCCCACAGCACAAGCACGGGGTATACTGGGCATCACCACTGCTGATTGATGGCTTTTGTGGACACTTGGCTGAGGGACCTGGTGGGACTGTGCAGCAAGAGGTGTCCCCATGCCTTGGAGGCTGTCCCTGTCCCTGTCCCTGTCCCTGTCCCTGTCCCTGTCCCTGTCCCTGTCCCTGTCCCTGCAGGAAGCTGGGCAGTGGGGAGGCTGTGCAGCTTCCACCCTCCTGGCTGGCAGCAGGGACTGGGGGGCTTGGCAGAACTGACACTGACAGCAGTTCCTTGCCCTCACAGTGGCCCACCATGACCTGGAAAACACCCTGAACTGCAGCTTCATCGAGCCACCCTCTGTGGTGGAGCAGCCTTCCCCATCCTGGTCGTCCCGCGGCTCCTTCTCTTCCTTTGACACCACGGATGAGGGGCCTGTGTACTGTGTGCCCCATGAAGGTGAGCAGGGTGCATGCCCAGGGGACTTCGGGGACAACACCAGGGGCCTGCTCTATGGAGAGCTGTCCCTCTTGCATGGTGGGGACCGGGTCACCCTGGCTCCTGGTGCCCCAGGAAGGAGTGCAGGTTCCAGTCAAGCCTCCTATGTGGTTTCAGAGCTCCCTCCTCCAGCATTTGCTGCTCAGGGTTAAGAGCCAGGATATCTCTGACTGGGAGCCTGACTGGTGGGACACTGTCCTGCGGGAGCATCCCAGTCCTTCCCCCCGCAGGCACATCCCACCTGACACTGCTGTGCTGTCTTCCCGCAGAGAGCATGGGCGACAGCAGGGACAGAGGGACACCTGCCGGTCCCGGGGACAAGCTGGTAGCCCCAGTCAGCGGGGAGGAAGCAGGAGAATACACGTTCCTGAAGGAGACGGGCTCCGTCAGAGCCTTCCCAACCGACAGCAGCGAGACCCCCCTGCTCAAATCCTCGGACAGCGAGCGCTCCTCCTGCGGCTCGGGCTCGGCCGGCGCCGCGCTCTACGCCAGGGTCGCCCGCCTCTCCAAGCAGTCCAGGGAGGAAGAGGATGCCAGCGCGGAGCCTCGCAGCCCCGGGAAGCCGCCGTCCCCGGAAAGGACCAAGCCCCGTCCTCCAGACCCGGCCACAAAGCCCAAAATCTCCTGGATCCACGGCAGGTACAGCTCTGGCCAGTCCAACTCGCTGCCGGCGCCCAGCCAGTCCCCAGAGCAAGTGGCCGCGCGCTCCGGCAGCCCCGAGCAAGGCCAGGGCTTGGCCAAGAGGAAGAGGAGTCCGAGCGAGACGTCGGCCCATGTGCAGGGCAGAGCGGAGGAGAAGGGCGGTGCCCGGAGCAAGGAGAAAGCGCAGAAGCAACCGAAGGAGCCCGGCGTCCCCGAGGGCAAATCCAGCCTCTACGGGGAGCCGCAGTCACCCACCAAACCCAAGCAGAGGAGCAAAGCCGGCTCCGAGCCCATGGAGACCATCAACGGGGCGGTGCAGAACGCCTTCCGAAAGATGGGCGCCTTCCAGCCGGAGCGGCGCGCCGGGGACGCCAGGGATGCTCCTTGCAGCCCCGGCACCAGCAAACCCCGCTCCGAGCCGCTGCATCCCCAGCTGGCCTCCGAGCTGGCCGCCCAGCTGAAGGAAAAGACTCAGAGCCTCAACAAGGGGGACGGAGGCATCCGGGCGAACGGGGTGGGTGCCCAGCGGGAGAAGCCCACCCCTCCGCAGAAAGCCAAGCGCTCGGCGGCCGCCGGCGGCCAGAAGACCAGCAAACCCTTGCTGCCCACCTCTCCCCATCTGCAAAAACTGATCCCTGCGGCCGCCGAGACGGCAGCCGGGGAGCCCAAGTGGATGGAGAAGCCAAGTGCCGGCAGCGGCCAGGATCAGACTCTCCCCACTGAGCAGACAGCCAAGAAAACCCCCATTAAGAAGCCTCCCAGGAAGAAGAGCCGGGAAGCGAGCCTGGAGCCGCCCAGGGCAGCTGCTGTGCCTGCTCAGGCAGTGCAGTGACCAGGAGCCGCACGCCGGGCAGAAGGACATTAGCCAGCACAACCAGCGAACGTGGGAGCCTGGACTAGGCTGGGGGCACTGGAAGAGCCTTGACCCTCCCTTTATCCACCTCACTCATCTCCCTTTCTGCCTTAGTGCCTCCTGCCCCAGGACCCGGTCCCTCACTCTGTGCCCTGCTCCTGCTCTCTGCCCAGGAGCCGGCCCGGCCGCCAGCCCGGGGGGGCTCCGTGTCTGGCGTGTCCCCCCCCTCCCCTTTTTTTGTAGCAGTATTATCGACCGCATAAGCAGCGCTTGTTGTACTAGAGTGCCCACGGTATATTCTGCAGTAACCGAGCCGCTCGCCTCCCGCGCTCCGCCCCGGTCTCTCGGGGTCGCGGAGCACGGGAGAGGGAGGGAGCTGCTGCTTAGTGCCCCGGGCAGTGCCAGAGATGTGCCCCACGCCATCGCTGGCAGCAGCTCCCCTGCCCCGGCGCCCTCCAGGCACAGCTCTCCACTGCCGGTGCCCGCCGGAGTGGGGTCGAGCTGGTTTCGACCGATGCCACCCTCCCTCCCTCCCCTCCGCCATGGCGCTGCTCCTGGCCAGGAGGAAGCACTATTTATGGATGGAGGTGGACGCCCTTGGGGTTCCTGCATCCCATCCAATGGAGTTGGAGGGATTCGTTTGGTATGAGAGAGCCTGGCACCTCTGCAGAGCGCTTTCCTAATAAAAATGTATTTCTTCCGTAGCTGGATGCCATCTGTCCCTGCCCCAGCCTTGCCGTGGGCAGGCAACATGCCTAGCCTTGCTTGGGTGCTCCCTGGTCCAGAGTGGGATGCAGGGGGGAGATGGATGACCTTGCAGCAGCACAGACTGGTGGTAACAAGCAGCAGACAAATGGGAGGCAGGTTCCCACTGGGGCTGCTGCTACACATGCTCACCTGCTGTGAGAGATGAGCCCTGAGGACAAGATGAGGAGCTCCCTTCCTCCAGTATCCAGTGTTATCCCAGTGCTTGCTGGTCCTGTGGTCAGACACTGCTCAGTGCAGCCTGGGTCAGGCCCTGAGGTTCAAGAGAGCAGAGCGCCCACCCCTGGGTGCTCAGGGTGCTGGGACACAAATGTGGGGGGCATGGGAGTAACCCCCTGCCCAGGGGTTGCCAGCTCTGTCAGCAAGCCCAGGGGCAGCCCAGAAGCTGAGGCTTCTCCCACACAGCTTCTGTCCAAGACTCCTAAGCAGGACTCTCCCTGACACTAGAATTGGGGCTGTCTCTTTCCAGGGCAGCTGGGAGCATTGGTGCCCACCATGGAGCCGTCCTGTTCCCACAGTGGAGGTTGATATCCAGAAAACCACCAGACCAAAAGGTCAATCACAGCAATCTCAGAGGTGATGAAGGCAGCTGGTGAGCACCAGAATGGGATGAGACCCCATGGAACCAGGACTGCCACCAGCCCAGTACAGCACTCAGGAGGGGATGGGGCTCTGGCCCACACCTGGGCATGGCTCAGCATTGTGCAGCTGCAGCCAGCACAGTACCTGACATGTCTGGAGAAGCATCATCACGTAACACAAAGCTGAAGAATGACATCACAGCATTGTTTCACAGGCTTCTGGTCACCTTTCAAAGTTTCTTCACTCTGTTTCCCCTTTCCTTCAGGTTTTATTTGGGAAGATGAAGGACAGTGGCTGAAACTAGTCCTGGGACATCACACAGTGCAGAAAAAGGAGTGGATGAATGAGCTCAATGTCGCCAGATACAAAACAGAGAAAATCAATAGAAAAATTGAGACACTGAATCCGTGAGACCTGGGATGGCATCCAAGCCCCTCCTTCCACCATAGAGGTTGTGGTTGGACAAACTGAAGAGGCTTCCAAGACACTCAGATTTATAACTACCCATAGGTCAGTAAAAGAAAAGTAAAGGAGTTGAATGCAGGCAATAAAAGTGCACTCTCCTGGAGAGGAATGTTATTCCAAGATTGAACCTGAATCTCCCAAGCTTCAGCTGGTGACTGTTTAGCCCATTGCATCATTCAGCACCACCAAGAAGGGTTCAACTTTATCATGAAGCTACGTTAGAAGAAATTTAGGCTGATTAACAGGGACTAACACCCCCAGAGGGTGATGGCACTGCCCAGGCTCCCCAGGGAATGGTCCTGGCCCCAAAGCTGCCAGAGGTACAGGAGCATTTGTGTGCTGCCAGTGCTGCCAGGGATGGACAGGGTGGGATTGTTGGGGGTCTGGGCAGGGACAGGGGCTGCACTGGATGGTCCTGGGGGTCCCTTCAGCTCAGGATATTCTGTGATTCTCTGACCTTAGCCACTGACTGTTCTCAGAATCCTGTCCCCAGCCCAGCCCTGCCCCCTCCTCCTGGTGCAATGTGTGCCAGCCCCACGAGCATGTTGATATTCCTTGTCCAGGCCTCTCCAGTTTCTTCACATCCCTCTTGAACAAGGAGACCACATCTGGACACCTCCTTCAGACATCTGCCTGTGCCCTCCCCAGCAGCTCCCACTATGGGCTTTGCCTGGCTCTGAGGAAAAACAGTAAACTGATGTCCACCCTGAGGTTCTCTGTTGCTTCCAGGGTTTTCTTAACAGGGTCCTTCCAGCTCAGACACTTCAGAATCTTCCCGTAATGTCCTGTGATGCCATCCATGAGAAGGACATGGATGAGGCATTGCCACACCTTGGTATTGGGAAGGGCTAATGAATCTCTTTTCCAGGTTCCAGGCATCCTGCAGACTTTCTTCCCACCACTGCACTTTGGATACCTCTGACTGGCAGCTCCTCATGATAGACACCAGTGAGGAGGTCTTGTTCAGGGGTTTACAAATCAGCAGAGGCTGAAAACCATCAAACAATTTTCCTGCAGCTGTGAGTTCCACCAGGAAATGATCCGTACTTGCTGTTCCGAGCTGCTTTTCAGGGCTATTTTGGGCAGGCAGAAAACTTTGACCTCAAGGAAAAGCCAGCTGAAACCAGTCATAATGTGGAGAAATCAGGTGTTGTGCTTCCCCAGAGACAGAGCAGGATCCACCTTCCCTGACAGACAGGTAGGGCTTTTGGTGACAATGTGGTGGCCATGGCTGAGGAGAAGTTGTGGCAGTGGCTGTGATGGAGCCACCAGCACCCCGTTCCACCAGCATATCATCCATGGGATCAGAGGAGCACAGTGACACTTTTGGCTTATCCTCTCCTCCACCAACACTGCAACACTGATCTTCCTCCCATTTCCTCCTGACTTCCCAAAGCAGAGAAGGAGCTGTTGGGTTGGACAACAGCACGTGGTTTTGGCTTGGCCAGCGAGCAGCAATAAAAGCCAGCCTGCTGCCAACAATTCATTTCCTGTTTCAGGCCCTACCAAAAATAAACCCAGAAGGGAAACTCCAATGAGAACGAAGCACACAGGAGACAGCCCAGAGCTCTCAAAACTATATAGGAAATTTCTCTCTCAGTGTTCACTAGCAAGGGGGATGGCAGTGTCAGAGGGAATTTCATGCTGGATGGGGGGATGTGAAGGGGTTTGGACAGCTCTATCAGAATTATAGGAATATAAATATATATGCAGCTGACACTTCCTGCGGCTATGCTATAGGTGCGGAAATGGCCATTTCCTTCTTTGCCTCACAAAGTGGATGCAGGGTCGTGACTGCCTTCCCCAGGACACTTGGCTCCAGGGATGGCCACACTGGGGACTCTGCAATGTCCCCAGGCCATGTGGGTGATGTCCCCATGCAGCCACCACCCAGCTGGCACTGGGCTCTCCGCTGCCAGGCTCCATGGGTCACCCCAGGGGGACCTCAAAGAGTCACAGTCACTGCAACATTGCCAGAATCGCTTCCCATCAGCACAGCCATCGGCAGCCTCATCAGCATCTCTTGGGGATAGTTGTTGTTTGAGGAGGGCTCTGGTGGTGTTTCAGTGGCAAGAAATAGAAGCCTTTCACGGGCCATCAGCTGCTGCTGTTGTGCTGTCCTGGTACCCACCAGCTCCTGACCCAAGCAGCACCAAGCCTGCAGAGCCAAGGACGGGCCCTGTGCTCCTGCAGGATGGCAGCTCCAGCATCAGCATCCAGGAGGAAGGACAAACCTGTGCCCCAGGGGTCCCTGTGAGCATGGCTGGTGGCTCTGGGACCCTGCAGCACCAGCCCTGGCATGGCACAGACACCTTGATCCAGCTCCTGCAGCCTTGCCTTGGGATGGTGGAGCCTCTGGGTGGGTATGTGCAGCCTTTTCCCTCATGGCAAAATGGGGCAGGGGGTGGGGAGAGCTTTGTCTCTGCACCCCGTGCCCAAGATGCCACAAAATACAGGACATTGATAGAAATACATACTCCAGGAGTATATTCACTCACATAAAAATATGTGTATATATTATAAACATCATTTTAAAGTCAATATACTTTCTATATTTTTTTTATTCCTGGAATGTATAGGAGTGTATATTATATATAATTTTTAAATATATATAAATATAATTAAAAAATGTATTTGTATGCACTCCTATACACTCCAGGAGTAAATGTTTTTCTATTTCTATATTTATTTTTGTATATAGACACCTACACTCTCCTAGATACTCCCACAGTACATGGTACATATACCTCCACATTTATAACATAGATTTATATACGTCTGTAGTTTTATGAGTACAGTAATATACATCTATACACACACAAACACAGTATGTATATATACACAAAAACTTATGTACTTACCTGTTTTGCAAAGCTCCAGGAGCTGAAGGTGTGGACATTGAGGCAAGACTAAGCCTGCTCACAGCACCCAGGTGCCAGCCCCATCCCCGCTGGCATCAGGGCAGTGCCACACAGGCATCTCAACACCGTGCCCACAGACCAGGTTTTGTAGTGCTGAATCCAACAAGGGCTCTCCTGGGTCCTTCCCTGAGGACCTGGCCTTCAGGGGGCTCCAGCACGGACTTGCAGGGAAGCAGGGCAGCAGGATGTCTGGCAGGGACTTCCCCTCCCAGCACCATCCCAGCAGCAGCTCCAGGCTCTTGGAGCAGGATCTCTCTAAAGCCGTTTTGTCCCCACTGATGGGCACTCAGGGCTGGTCACCTCCTCTGCCCTGTCCTGCACTGCCATGCATTGTGTAGGCTTCCAAGTGGGGACGCTCCTTCAGCTCATGGAGAGCTCAGGGGCCCTGTGGAGCCCCACGATCCATCCTGGGGATGGAGTTCTCATCATGGTGTGCGCTCAGGTGTGTGCAGGAGGTGAGCCCTGTGCAGCCCCGCCATCCATCCTGGGGATGGGGTTCCCATCAAGGTGTGCACAGGAGGCATGCCCTGTGCAGCCCCGACATCCATCCTGAGCATGGGGTTTCCATCAAGGTCTGTGCTCAGGTGTGTGCAGGAGGTGTGCCCTGTGCAGCCCTGCCATCCATCCTGAGGATGGGGTTCCCATCAGGTGTGCACAGGAGGCATGCCCTGTGCAGCCCTTCCTGTCCATCCTGAGGACCTGAGGATGGGGTTCCCATCAAGGTGTGCCCTCAGGTGTGCGCAGGGAGGGGCTGAGGCCAGACCCCTCTGCAGAAATCAGGGAGGGCATGCTGCACCTCCCGGCCACACTCTCTGCAAACCCCCCTCGGCTCCATTTTAGGCTCTCCCTCACTCATGGACCAGTGGAAGTGTTTCCACGTAATCCAGGACCCCAGTTAATCCCTGGCCGCAATGAGCTGCACAGAGCAAAGGAGCTTCTAACACACGGAGCCATCGCTGGGCAAATCCAAGAGCCTGAGCCTTTATTTCAGCCTCTGCAAGCATCATTTGGGAAAAATACATATTTTTGCAGGGAAAGCATGAGGGCACTCTATCCAAGTGTTTTGAGCAGGAGAGGAGGAATAATCAGGCGGAAATCAGGCAGAGGCTCCGGGTACCTGATTCATCCCCAGCCTGTGCTCCCAGCCATCGCTCCTGCCCGTGTTTAGTCTGGGTGGGAGCACAAATCACTGCTCAATGTCATCGCTCTGCCCGGATCTGGATTTCATTAGGAGCCACATGATCGGCCCTGGCTGCTGCTGGGGGCTGGCTGCGCTCCCCCCGAGGAGCTGCACAGGATGCAGGGCGGGGGTCGGGGCGTGGGGCTGAATGGGCTCCTTGTCTGCAGCAGAGAAGCCGCAGCCACCTCTCTGGGACGGGTGTTTTGTCTCCCTGGGGGGCTTGGAGACCCCGAAAATATCCCGAGGGGAAGGGAGTGCAGCCTGCAGCTGTCCCTGCTCAGCTGGTGACCGTAGGGGCACAGCAAGGGGGACCCTAGGACCCACAAACTGGGGTCCCTGCCCCTGCCCAAAGTCAGGCTGCAGACTCAGAGGGACATGGGGCCAACCGGGTAACCCCAGCCAAGGGATAGAAGGGGCTGGCTCCAGGCTGCTGCAACCCCTACATACAGTCATATCCTTTACATCTCTTGTATCCCGTGGATCCTTTACATCCCACTGCAAATCTTACATCCCGTTGCACTCTCTGAATCCCTTGCAGCTTGCTTGCATGCATTATTAATAGCCTGCTGCAGCCCTTTAAGCATCCTGTACATCCCTTACACCCCTTGCATCCTTCCTGAATTTCTTATGTCCCACTGCATCCTTCGTGTCCCCTGCAGCCTGTTGTGTCACTTGCATCCTGTACATGCTTTGCACTCACCCCTTGCAGCCCATGGCCCCTGCACACAACTCCCAGCCAAGTCCATACACTTCAGTCTCACCCGAGGTCATCCTTGCTTATGAAGCCCTGTTCAGTGACCTGGGAGCTCCTGCCCCAGCCAGCTGGGAGCCTCCCTGGCCAGCCCAGGGGAAGCAGCTCCTGCCCCTTGCCAGGCTCCCCAGGCAGGGTGTTGTCCATGGGGTGATACAGACCTGTCACCTCACCTCAAACAGACCTGACACATTTCTCTCTGCAGGTGGCAAAGACATAAGATGCTCCTGAGCTTCTGAGCCACAACCCACATGAATTTGCCCTGGCTGAACATCCATGTCCTATCCCAGGAATGATGTGCGCTCAGGACACGTGGCTGCCAGCATCTCCTCTGAGTCCCTATGGAGCTTGGCCCAGACAGCCAACACCTGGACATGTTTTCTGCCATGTTTCCAGTGATGCACGCTGCCCTCCCAGCCCGGGAGCCCTGGGTGTCCCAGCTGCAGCAGCAGCCAGCGGGCAGGAGAGCGTGCAGGCTTCACCCGGCACTTCTGCGAGCCAGCGACCACCTCAATCCAGGTCTTATTTTAGCTGCAGCTCAGGGGTGAAATTCCCGTGCAGATATTCAGCTCCAGAGGCCAGAGCAGGGGAAACACTTTTACTCTGAAGTGTTTAAATTGGAATAAATCCGGTGAGCCTGAGGCTGAGGCTCTGGCAGTCACAGCCATGCCCTCCCCTTGCCCGGGAGATGAGGTGAGGGCCCACAAAAGGTTAAAGTGGCCTGAAAAAGGAGGGGGCAAGGCTGGGGACAGGTGGCAAAGCCAGGGTGGTGGCTGACCGTGCATCCAGTGCAGGATGGAGTCAGAGGGCTGCTGCTGGAGTCCCTACCCCAGAGGGCTGGTGCAGCTCTTAGAGGGTTCAAAGAGGAGTTGGAGGAGACTTGAGGAAACCATCCAAGCCAAGCTGGCTGAGAGACAGATCCAGCCTTGAGGAGAGCAGCCCCCCAGACCTGGCTGCAGGGGGTTGCTGCTTCAGGAAAAGCCTGGCTCCAGCCCTGGCTCAGGCTCCAGCCAGGCACTGACTGCAGGCACTGTGCCTTGGCCTGCGCTCCTGCCACGGCCAGGCCAGCTCGGGCCACACTGGTGCCATGGCAGCAGAGCCACTGCTGGGGTGCTCACCAGCTCCCAGCCCAAGGACCAGCTATGCTGACCTGTCCCTGACTCCACAGGAAACACAGTAAAGCTATGTTTGGGGCAGAATTTGCAGAGCATTGGCCTCTTTCAGTGACAGCTGGCTGTCCGGTGACACCACACTCACCAAAGGCTGGGGAGGCCACTCCCAGCTCTGGAGTGGTGACTCAGAGCCATGGTGATGTGGCAGCTCTCCCAGGGACTCCAGGCTTGGGCAGACATCTCCTGCAGGAAGGTGTGTGCCCAGGGTTCTCAGGGATTATTCCCCATGGCAATGTACCCCCATGCACCAGGCTCCACAGACACTCCATTCCTGTTGTATTTCTTGTCCCCCTGCTTCCCCCCGGCCTCCTCTGCACCACCAGCATGAGAAAAACCCCACAGCTGGTTTGGGGGCTCAAGAAGCAGCAGCAGGACAAGATCAGCCACAGATTCCTCTGTGCCAAGGCAAGGAACATCTCATTCTCCCAGTGGAGAGGTCCTGTGGCCTTGAGTACACAATTGTGGCCTCATCCTGCCCAGCAGGGAGAGTCCCACTGGGCCCTTCCCCAGCCACTTTCTCACTCCGTGGTGGGGGTGACAGGGTGAGCAAGGACAGACAAGCTTTCTCAGGTCCTTCTATCACTTCATAGTTCAATCCGGGCTTAGTTAAGGCTCTTCCTAGGCATCACAACCCACCTGCAGGGTTGTTTCTGCTCTCAAGCCCCTGGGTCCAGCGGCCGTGGTTTCATCCTTGGTGCTGGCATGTTCTAGGGAGCTCAGGAAGCACCCGTGTTTCCTCCACCCATGCTGTGTCACCTGAGCTGCTTGTGGCACCACTGCAAACACTGTTAGCTGGTCAGGGACTACGCCACCTCAGCCTGAACCCACCCCCCAAGAGCTTCCTGCACATCCTAACGTATCTTGATGTACTCCCTGCCTGGACATACATGGCATGGGACACCCCAGGTCGCTGTGCTCTCCAGCCCCAGTCCCCATGTGTGCCACCCACCCACTTCTGCTAAATTCCCAGAGCCAGCCTAGGGCTGCAGATTGTCCCCAATGGCTGACCCAGCTGCAGTCCAGCTCACTGAGCTCCTTCCTCCAACCCCAACCCCACGTCCCTTTGTCCCCACGGCACTTGTGCAGGTCCCAGCAGAGGACCCTGTCCCAGCTCCATCCTCACAGAGATCCCTGCAGCCCCATCAGCATCCTGGCCCAGCAATGATGCCGGTGCAAAGCTCCAGGTACCTCATGGAGCATACACCAGCTCAGACCCCCGCCCCCAGGAGCCCCAGGATGGCCGCGTTTGTGTCGCCAGCCCCGCAGGCTGCAGCGGCAGCGCCCGGAGCTGCCGGGCTAATGAGAAATGCATGGGAGCCACATCTGGTAGCGATTGAGGCGGGAGCAGCGCTGGGAAGGGAGGAAGCGCAGATTTCCTGCGGCACAAAGGAAGGGAGAGGAATGTCCGCGGCAGAGCAGAGGCCCTGGCCGCCCCTGCCTCCCCCCTCACAGGGGTGCACAGGCACAGATGGTGCCGCTCCCTTGCTGGCACCGCTGAGTGTCCGTGGGCATGTGCCCTGCTCTTCCCCGGGCCGAGCCTCTCTCAGCTGCCTCGTTCCACCCACAGGGATGTGCAGGGATGCACCCACGGCCACAGGCACACACTGCCAGAGCTCCTGCACAGCCCCCGGCCTGCTGCTGCTCAGGGTGTCCACAGCCACAGCCATGGGCACGCACTGCCAGAGCTCCTGCACGGCCCCTGGCCTGCTGCTGCTCAAGGTCCCCACAGCCACACAACCCCATGGCCGTACACTGCCGGAGCTCCTGCACAGCCCCCGGCCTGCTGCTGCTCGGGTCCCCACGGACACAGCCACAGCCCCAGGCATGCACTGTCGGAGCTCCTGATCGGCCTTCAGCCTGCTGCTGCTCAGGGTCCCCACAGCCACACATCCCCATGGCCATGCACTGCTGGAGCTCCTGCACAGCCCCCGGCCTGCTGCTGCTCAGGGTCCCCACAGCCACAGCCATGAGCATGCACTGCCAGAGCTCCTGCATGGCCTCCAGCCTGCTGCTGCTCAAGGTCCCCACAGCCACAGCCATGAGCATGCACTGCCAGAGCTCCTGCATGGCCTCCAGCCTGCTGCTGCTCAAGGTCCCCACAGCCACAGCCATGAGCATGCACTGCCAGAGCTCCTGCATGGCCTCCAGCCTGCTGCTGCTCAAGGTCCCCACAACCACACACCTCTGGGCTTGAAAGGCCCCAAAACAGCCTCGGGCAGGGAGCAGGAGCCCAGCGAAGCCATGAGAGCAGCTAAGTAAAGGCAGAGGCTGGTTTTACTGTGCCATGCCCATGAGGCTGTGGCACTGAAGGGACAAGGCAGGTGGGTTTTACATCCTCACCAGTGCAGGCAGCCATGCCAGGGGAGGCAGCTGATCTGGTCGTGTTTCAGGGAAAGCCATCCCTGAGCATCACTGGCTATCAGTGGGATTTTGGGTTGTGCTGCTGGGGGTATTCCCCAGGACAGCAAAACTCTGTAACAGCAGGTGACACACAGCGGGGGATATTTAGCAAAAGCTGCCATCAAATCTTCATGGAGGAGTATGGCAAAGTGTTTGGCATGCTTTCATCCTGATCCAGGCCATTGCCCCAGTCCAAGCTGGGCAGCACAGCTCTCAGCTCTGTTTAAAGGAGCCGTTAGCCAGCAGCTCAGCAGAGGCTGCAGCACTCAGCCTCTCGCTGCTCCAGCACAGCAAAACCTCCTGGTGGCTCCTGAGGAAATCATTCCAGGGAGGTGTTGCTACCAGGCTGGGGAAGGACAGGCAGGGACAGGCTGGACAGATGGACACAGCACAGTTAACTCCATAAGGTCTAAGTAGCCCAGGCATAGAGATCTACAGTCAGCCACCCAAAGCCTCTCCAGCTCTTGGGATTTAGGGATCCTTGAATGGAAATTTAAGGCATTGATCTGGGGGAAAGAAAGTAATTTCCATTCAGGGATATTTTCAGGATACTCCATTTTGCTGGAGATGCTTTGTGTTCCCTCTTCTATTTCCAGTCTCCCTGAGCAGCAGTGCAGCATCTGTAGGCTTTGAGGCCCTATTAAATCCAGTATTTTTAAGGCATTCTTAACCCATTTCAATCTTTCCTCTTACTAATTGAAGACAGGAAGCTTTTCCTGTGCTTTGCTGCCATGAATGCACAGCTCATCCTTCTTCACCTCTCATCTCCCACACCCCAGCGTGCAGAAGGATGCATCACCATCCCAGCATGCACACTCCCTGTGATTTCAGAGACTGGAAGGGATCTGGGCAGCCGTGCAGCCTCATCCTTGCCAAGGCATCCCCAGACATAGCCCAGCATGACCCTGGCACAATGTCCATAGGGGATGTTCCTCACTTCATAGGTTGGAATTACTTCAGAGTGCAATCCCACCAGTGCTGGGGATGCATTTTTGGCCCTGGTTGAAGCCACCTTGTCATCCACTTTTGACTCATCCACTCCAAAGCGGACAAATTACGTCTGAAACGCTCCTGATAAAATAATTTAAAACATCTGTAGCTGCTTCCAAGCTGGAGCAGGGGAATAGTCCGAGATTCCTGCCCATGCATCCCATGGGATGGGCTGGGGTGGAACCGCCTGGAAATCTCCGGCCGGGGCCCGGGGTGGGTCCCGAGGCTGCCAGGAGCGGCAGGGACCGGGATGAGCGGGAATCGCGACAGGGAACAGGGGGCGGGGCAATGGGAGTGGCCATGCGGAGGAACTGGCTCGGGATTGGCTGCTTCTGGGAGCGGGGCTTGTGACGACTGGAGGGGCGAGGCTTGAGCGTCTCGGGGGCGGGACGGGGCGATGGAGACGTGGGGCGAACCCGCGCATGCGCAAAATGCTACAGGAGGCAGGGGTCGAGCGGCGCTGCGCAGCCGCAGATCGCAGGAGGGCCGTGCGGGAGCGCCTGAGGGGGAGGTAGCCGGCGGGGCCATGGCGCGGCCCGGCGGGTTCGAGGCGGCCGAGCAGCAGCAGCAGCAGCAGCAGGAGGTGCCGTCCCGGCAGCAGGAGCGGCACTACCGGCTGCTGGCCGAGCTGCAGGCGCTTGTCAAGGCGCTGCCCAGGTGAGCGGAGCCCGAGGGGGGCCAGGGGCCGCTGCCGGTGCCGGCGCCGGCGCTGACCCGGTTTGTGCCCGCAGTGCCTGCCAGCAGCGCCTCTCGTACACGACGTTGTCCGAGCTGGCGCTGGCGCTACTGGATGGGACCGTGTTCGAGATCGTGCAGGGGCTGCTGGAGATCCAGCACCTCACCGAGAAGAACCTGTACAGCCAGCGGCGGCAGCTGCACAGCGAGCACCGCGGTACCGGGGCCGCCGTGGGGGGACTGGAGAGGGGAGCGCTGGGGCGAGGGCCACAAGGGCGGCCGTGCTAGAGCACTTGGGGGGACAGAGCGGGTGGGCAACTCAGGAGAAATGGGGGTGGCACTGCAGGGAAGTGATGGGCACCGTGCGGGAGGAGACGGGCCTGGGGCATCTCTGGGGTGGGGAGGGGGTTCGGGGGATTCTGGCGGTGGGGAGACACCAGGGAGACAGGATGAGGGGGCAGTGGGGGTTTGGGGATGGCACTGGGGGGGGAGGGGGGTGACATTGAGGGGGCGGGGAGTGACTTTGGGGGGCAGGTTATGAGACAGTGGAGGACACTGCGGGTGACACTAGAGGGCACTGGGGGACTGTGATGGGGACACTGGAAGTGATGCTGAGAGGGACAGCTTGGGGGGGTTTTGGGGTGGTTTGTGGCGCCCTGGGGGTGGGTTGTGAGGGCATAAGGGAGCTACAGGGAATGACATTGCACGTTGTGGGGAGGGCACTGGAGGGAGGAAGGGGTGGCACTGGGGGCACCTGGCAGCTGTGTGCCTTCCTGAGCCCCCCATGCCATTGGCAGGGCTGAAGCAGGAGCTGTTCCATCGGCACAAGGAGGCCCAGCAGTGCTGCAGGCCCCACAACTTGCCATTGCTCCGTGCAGCCCAGCAGCGTGAGATGGAGGTGAGAGGGGCTGGGCTGGAGGTGGGGATGGCAGGAAGGCAGAGCTGTGTCCCTTCCCAGGACTCCTACAGCCCCGTTGCTGCAGGAGCTCTGCAGCATCTCCAGAGGGTTTGGCTGTTCCTATCCTGCAGCCTCAGGAGACACCAGCTGTCCTGGGTGGCCTGGAAACTAGCACAGACCTGGTTTCCCCACCTCAGTCTAGAGGCCTGCTCGTCTTGCTCTGCCTTTTGTCCTCTCAAGGTAGGGGTGCAGGCTCTTGCCATCCCTGGTGTGATCTGAGCATTGTGGAAGCTCAGGAGCCTGCTCCAAAGGCAATGCTCTCCACAGCACTTTAATGATCCATCATTATCTGATGGCCTGAAGCCTGTATAGGATAGGTGTACCTATCCTATGGGAGTACCACTGATAAGGAGGAAACACTTCCAGTTTCATAATTACAGTAAGAGTTTCTGAGAGCATCCCAAAGCATTTCAAAAAGATTCGGTCCCAGAGGACTTTTCTGTCACCTCTTGGTGATAGATAGAGGCAGTTTTGTAAGAAAATGGGAAGTAGCTGGTTATGTTAGTCAGTGGAGTTGAAATGTGGGGGTAAGCTACTTTGGTCCACATGAGGTGAATGAGAACAGTTTCCTGCCTTGGCCCATGGCAGCACCATTTCAGTGCTTGCTGTTGTTGGATTCGCTGGTGTTTCCACATTCCTCATTTCCTGTCAAGGTAACTAAAGCCAGGCTGGACCTCTGGTACCTGTCCTTGTTGCTTCTGTCTCTGAGTAACTTAGACTTCCAGCAGGAATCTCCACTGCCTGTTTTCAACACTTCCAGTATTTCATTGAATTGCCCAAGACTTCTCCTTGTCTTACATGCTGTGCAACTTCCTCCTACCTGCCCTCTACCTTTCTTCTGTTTTCCTCTCCCAGGTGTTAATAGAGTCACTTCTTCCTGTCTTTATCCTCCGACAGTTCTGCTGTAGAGCATTTTGGGAACCGATTGATCATCTCTGTTGTATCTGATGTGTGTAATTGGAGGTGCCCTCTGTGGTTAAAGGTTTCCATGCCCAGCTCCCATGGGATAACTTGGGATTGGTTTCACAGGACAGGTAATACAAGGTGTATGTTTTAGATGTTTGGCTCCTCAGTGAAGCCCATGGCATTTAGAAAAGCTTAGCCCATCATGCAGGGTCCATGGCCAGCAGGGCTGAAGCAAAACTTGTGTGCCTCAGATTTGTCCAAGATGTGGCACTTTTCTCTAACCCAGAATTAGATGCCAACACTAAGCAATGTGAGGCACTTAAGTTTGGTGTTTTGTTCAAGTCCAAAGAAAGTCAGTTCTCCAGCATAGTAAGTGAAGGAGGCAATGGCCCACTGAGGTGGGTGGGAGAAGGGAAAATCTGGGGAACGAGGCATTTTAATCTGTTGTGTCTCCCACAAAGGGATTAAACCCCTGGACTGAAGAAGGTGTGAGGACAGAGCTTGCTTAGGTTTGTTCCTCAGCATCCTTTGGTGAAGGAGCAGTCATCACTCTGCCTTGGCTTCTGTTGGAGCTGGAGTTGTCTTGAGTTTCTTCCCATTTATTGCCATGAGACCCTGCCCTGAATGTTTTCTCTGGAGCAGCTTTTGTGCAGTCACCTTCTAGGGGATCCAAGTTCTGGATCTGTGAAGGTTTCTCACTGTGACGTGCTAATTGTGGGCTCTGCATCCAGGAGATGTTCCACAGGTAGCTCCTGCCCCATGTGAGTGAGAGCTGCTCTTTGTTAGGTCACAGCTTGGTGCAGACACACCTCAGCCCTTCCCCACACTGTTCATGGCCAAGAGCTCTGTCACACAAATTCTGAATTTTCACCAGGAATTGTGCCAGGGTGGAGGTGTTCGTCTCCCCTCCAAAGCCATTTTAACCACCAGCCACTGGGGTTTGTGACTTCTGCCTTTCTGTGCAGTAGGAATAGTTTTAGCACATGGATGTTTCCAGCTGAACATATGCCTGAGTTCTCTATTACAAAGGGACAGCACTGCATGAATGAAATTATGAAAACTTGCGGCTTTTCACAGAATCACGCAGTAAGCTGAGTCAGAAGAAACCCACCAGGATCATCCAGCCCAGCTCCTGTCCCTGCCCAGACCCCCAACAACCCCACCCTGTCCATCCCTGGCAGTGCTGCCCAAAGGCTTCTGGAGCTCTGGCAGCCTCGGGGCCGTGCCCATTCCCTGGGCAGCCTGGGCAGTGCCAGCACCCTCTGGGGGAAGAGCCTTGCCCTGATATCCAGCCTGACCCTCCCTGACACAACTTCAAGTCATTCCCACAGGTCCTGTCACTGATCACCACAGAGAACAGATTAGTGTCTGCCCCTCTTCTTTGCCTTTCAAGGAAGTTTTAATTTTCAGTGAGTCTCCCCTCAGTCTCCTCCAGCTGAACAGACCATCTGCTCCTCATATGGTTTCCTCTCAAGGCCCTTCACCATGTTTGTTGCCTTCCTTTGGATGCTCTCTAATGATTTATTTATTTCCTGCTTCTTGCAGGAGAAAAGCACAGAATGATGGAATGGTTTGGTTTAGGAGGGACCTTCAAGTTCATCCAGTCCCACATCCTGCCATGGGTGGGGACACCTGGCACTATCCCAGGTTGCTCCAAGCCCCATCCAACCTGGCTTTGGACACTGCCAGGGGTGGGGCAGCCACAGCTTCTCTGAACAACTTTTGTCATTGTGTCACCATCCTCAAAGGGAAGAATTCCCTCTTAACTTCTAGTCTAATTCTGCCCTCTCCATATGAAGCCATTCCCCCTTGTTGTGTCTCTCCACCCCTTGCCCCAAGTCCCTCTCCATCTCTCTTGGAGCACCTTTAGGCACTGGAAGGGGCTCAAGGTCCCACAAAGTCTTCAGTCCTTGGAGCATCTCCTTGCCTTCCTCTGGACTTGCTTTAGCAGCTCTGTGTCCTTGCTGTGCTAGGCCCCCAGAGCTGGAGGCAGCTCTGTAGGTGCGGTCTCACCTGAGCAGAGCAGCAGAATCTGCGCCTTCACTCTGCTGCCCACCCTACAAAAATGAGCCTGTCATTGTTCTTTGATGGGGTTTGATGATTCCTGGTGTTCCCTGTGGCTTGCAAAGGAAGTCTGCTGTTCAGTGCAGCCTGGTGAGGTTGTATCACCTCTGCACACATGGGACTCTTCACTTGATCTGTTCTCTGCTTGTCCCCTGCAGTGCTGCTCGCTGCTTCCACTCCTGATTTCCAGCATGCCTTTGTTTGCTGGGCTCCATTCTTCTCTGGAGGCATCACAGAATGACTCTGCTGGAGCTTGGGCAGATGTTGGTGAGACAGGAGTGGCCATGTCCTCCTGGTTGGAGCTATTCTGGCAAAGTTCTTCTTTCATAATGTTTTCAGTCTGTCAAAAATAGAGCCCAGCATTCAGATCCTTTCAGAAATAAATAGGATCTGTATGGGGTTCACAGCCCCAGTACCATATTAGTGTCCAGGGAGCCATCTTGATGAGCTTCAGTGGCCTAGGTTATTTCTCCAAGGATTCCTTCAGCCTACCTGAGAGGGGCACATAGTTCTTGGGCTGAGCTCAGCCATAGCTCAGGTGGTGACTCATCAGAGAAAGTGATTCAGATACTGTAGTCTTTCCTCATGGTCTTTCCTGGCCTCCAAACACTCAGAGAGCCGGCTGTTCCCATGACTTCCTTGCATTTTCTAGAGTGGCAGCTTTGCAGGTGGAGGTGTTAAGACCTGGGGCTCTGCTGGTTTTCCATTGCTGTCCTTGGACTCATCAGGAGAGATTCAGGGCCTGGTTGCTCTTTGAGTTCCAAGTGAAAATTTTAGAGATGAGAAAGAGATGGGAGGAACGCAGATATTCCACTTTCCCATTGACTTTTAACGTTTTTCAGGCTATGGAGCAACAGATCCGAGAGGAGCAGCGAATGATGGATGAGAAGATAGTCTTGGAATTGGACCAAAAAGTAATCGACCAGCAGAGCACCCTGGAGAAGGCCGGGGTGTCTGGCTTCTACATCACCACCAACCCCCAGGTCGGTGTTTGAGCACGGCAGGGGAGCTGTTCTGACCAGAGCTTGGAGGGACAGGACAAGGGGGAATGGCTTCCCACAACCAGAGGGCGGGCTTAGGTGGGATATTAAGGAGAAATTTTTTTCTGGAAGGCTGGTAAGGCACAGGTTACCCAGAGCAGCTGTGGCTGCCCCTGGATCCCTGGAAGTGTTCAAAGCCAGGCTGGATGGGGCTTGGAGCAGCCTGGGATAGTGGAAGGTGTGCCTGCCCATGGTAGGGGGTGGAAAGGGATGACCTTTAAAAATCCCTTCCAACCTCAACCATTCCATGATTGTTTAACAGTGCTCTTGGGTTGGTATCTTTAATTTTTTTTAAAAAATCTCGCTGTAGATAAATTGGGGATGGGTGTGTCAGACAGAACAATCCATCCTTTGCCTCCCTACTGGTGGGTGGTGTGTGCTGGACAGAGCTTGTACTCAGTTCATAATTAAAGAGCAGAAACCCAGGTACTCTTTGGCAGCATTCCCAACTTCCCGCAGTACTTTTTTCCATTGTGGGGGACCAAAACACTGTGCCAACAGCCTGCAGTCCTGTGAATCTCAAATGGGTCTGAAAAGCACTAAAAGAATTCATTTACTGCATTTATATTCAGCTTAGCTATGAAAACTGACTTCAAGACTGTTTATTAGGCACCTTGTTCATTCTTGCATGTGACTTGCTGGAGCTGATGATCTCAGGCTGTGATAAAGAATTGTTCCCAGTTTCCCCAGGGCATTTGCTCTCACATTATCTGAGGAGTCACCTGGGTTTGTGCACATTATCCTTATTTATTTATTCCTTTATGTCCTTTGTTCCTGCCACCACAGGAACAAAAAACCTCAAAATTCCCAAGTCTTGTTGTAAAGCCATACAAGTTTGCAGGGAACACAGAGACAGGCTGTTCTTAACTCTGTTTTTTCAGCTGATTAAATGTCACTTTGATAAAAACCTACTGCTGAGAAAAGACTGCTTAAATGAAGCCAAACAGGCATTTTCTAACACCCACCCGCATGATTCCCGGTTGTGGAGCCTTGAACAAGCCTGTCCTTTTTTCAGTGTTGCTATTCCCTGGTTGTATAATGCAGAGAGCCTGTTCTCTCCCTCCTGCCCTGCCCTTCATGTTGTTTTTGTAAGCAATAAGCCTCATTAGGGTTCCTCTTTGCTGTGTTTGTGTATGTTCACCTTTGGGATAGATGCCGAGACCAACCCGGATCTTGGCTTGTGCCTGTGAGTGCCACCAAGAAATCCCTGCTGGAATCTGTTCACACGGTTCCCATCAGCTGATGTGTTTCCCCCCCAGTCTGTATGAAATGCTTCCTTGTGCAGGGGATATATTCTTACAAAAATAGGTTTTTATTTCCATAGCTCCGTGGCTGCGCGGCTGAGTCACAGACCTACACTCACAAATTATTGGCTCCACCATGTTGTCTCTGAGCTAGATGTAATTAAAGAACAAGCAGGTGGCAAAGGAACTGTGAGCTGATGTTGATGTCTCCAATAGATTGTGGTCCTGGAAAAGGGAGTTTTCCAGAAACAGGGAATGAAATGCTTGCAGGGAATTAGATGCACCAGCACAGCCATGTGTTGTGCCTGCCTTGGATCCCACTCAGAGGGTTCCCAAAGTGATCCCTCCTCTTCCTGCCCTTCTATGCTGGGAAGGGGTCAGGAATTTGGAAATACTACAACTCCCAACAGCGTGTGGGGAGGGGCCTGGAGAACCTTTACTGGGGCTGCTGGCCCTCCTCAGCCTGCCAGCCCTCATAGCCCTAGCACATTTATCATGGTCAAGAAGAAAGATCCTTAAGGAAACCTCAAGTGCTGGGATTCTTAAGACAGCCACAGTTTGCAGCAGGTCTGGTAAGATGTCACTGCTCCATGTTTTAGAGAAACACCTGAACAAGATGAAGCATTTGGTTTTTAGCTGCCTGGTTGATTTTTTTTGTAATTCCCTAAGAACAAGAAGCTCTTGGGGAGGTGGTACAGGCCAGTCCTTTCTGCTTCCTGCAGCAGGGAGTGGAATCATCTCTTTCCACAAACATTTTTCTCCCTTTGCAGGAGCTGACTCTACAGATGAATTTGCTGGAGCTGATTCGGAAGCTGCAGCAGAAGGAAGCTGAGGCTGAGAAGACTTTTTCCTGAAAGAGCAAATCTACTGTTCACCTCCCAGAGTTTTTCCTCTGACTTCCCTCTAAACAGACTGTCCATGCATTTTCTTTGTTTTGTGTCAGGAAGAGGCTACAGGAGTAGAAGAAATTGCTGAGACACTTAGATTAGAGCTGGGGTAGGCAGAGCCCAGCACAGGGGATGGTTTGGAGCCTGGGGATGGCTCTCAGGTCCTCAGAGCAGTGTCAGCTGCATCTGGCTCAGCTGGGAGAAGATGGAGCATGGTCACCTGCCAGGAGTGACCTCAGTGATGCTGAGGCCATCACTGAGCCAAGGCTGGGCTGAGAACTGAGCACACAGAGCCCCGCTGTGTGAGGCTGGCCCTGTGTTTAGATTATATAACTGGGGAGGGGGGAACAATTCCAAGGATGCTTCTGTGTGTTGTTAAGGCAGGAACAACCTCTTAGACAGGCAGACCCTTCCCAGAGTCTCCTCCAGGCTGGTACCAGCATTATCTGTATTCATTTATCTGTATACTGGCCAGCATCATCTGTATTAAAGGAGGATTTCAGGCCTCAGCCCAGAGTTACTGGACTGGTGTTTGCAGTGTTCCCATTGACTCAGAAAGCAGAGCTTTTGCTTTCTTCTTTTAAACCAGTTTCCAAATTAAGAAAAATAAAACACTTTCCTTTTGGGGCTGCAGCTTTCTGAATGCCAGTGGTTGTGTTTGTCCTGTCCTCAGTTGATGAGTGGGGCTTGTGGTGGATTAGATGGAAGCTGGGGAGGAACCTGGAGTGTTTCTGAGATCTTTCAGGGTGTTGGAAGAGCTTGTGGGTGGCTTTATGGTGGGGAAAGCTGGTGCTGGAGGAGACCAACACAAGATCAGAGCTACAAGGACCAAGGAGGTTTTTGGAAATTCAGGGCTGAGGGCCCCTCCCATTTCCGTCATGTGTGGGTGTTCCCTCCTGCTGTGATTCAAGAGCTGGAGACAAGACCTACTGCTTGTGTGGAGTCTTCACCTCCTGGATGAAAGTCCCCATCTGGAAAGCAGGCTGGTATGGGACCTGCAGCACTGCAAAGTCCCCACAGACCTCCTGGAACTGTGTTGCTCCTGGACCCTTAGGTGGGAGCTCTGTGCCACACTGCTGAGCAGTGGTGAGGGGCAAGGTGGGCAACATTCCCCTCTGGAGACACCTTCATCCTCCTGGGAAGACACAGGGTAGCCACTGGTGCAGGCTGGCTGAAGTCAGCATCTGTGGTCAGGTTTGTGACCAGAGCAATTGGCAAGGAAATTGCTCCCTGAGGTGAGGCTGGGGAAGGCAGGGGTGAACAGTGGGTTCTGTTGCAGGAAAGGATGCCCAGGTGCTGGGGGTGTCACGTTGCCTCCCAGAAGCTTCCCTGTCCTCTGCACAAGCTCTCTGGAATGGCTGGAGCAGCCGCAGAGTGAGGGTGTGCTTGGAGGAGCTGGGATCAAGGTTCCTGCCCTGTGGGGTGAGGGATGGAGTCCACCTGGAGGCAGAGCCCCTGGGACCCAGGGCTGCTGCTGTCTACAGAGAGAGCGGGTGCCAGGGACTGTTCTGGCACTGCCATGGCAACAGCAGCTCTCGGGCTTCCTGCTTCTGCCATCTGTTTGCAGATGGCTCTGCCAGGCAGCTGATTGCATCCAAGCTGAAATTTTCCATGCCTGTGCTCAGGTTGGGTTTCAGAAAGGTCAGGGTGGAGAGCTGCAGGGGGTTACACATGGGTAGCTGGTGGGAAAGGTTATCCTAAGGGAGCAAAGCCCCTGGGATGTGATCAGATCAGCAGGATTTCAGGAGAGGAACACTTGCTAAGCCCCTGAAGCTGAACAGTACAACATGGAGGATACTGATATTTTTCCAAGGAGTGTCATTGTGTCACCAGAGGGGGACACCATCCCACAGCACTGCTGTGCCCCAGCCACTGCAGTTGTGGTGCTGCCAGTAACACAGGGCAGCCCTGGTGAGAGCAACCCAAGGGGGCTGGAAATTCTGTTGAGCTTTGGCTGGCACTTTGACCTGTGCAGCTCCCAAACTCTCAACTGGTGTTCCAGGAACATGTGTTTGGCTTCAGGCATCCATAGACCTGGACCAAAGGTGCCTGCCCAGAGCTCCATGTATGCCAGAAATTACATGGAGAGGGGATGCAACCCAAGGATCAAGTTCCCTGTTCAGGTGCAAGGTGACTGACATGAGAGCTATGGCTCCAGGCCAGCCCCATGTTCACCCAGGAGCTGGTGGAAGGTGAGTAATAGGTGGCAGGAAGGGACAAATCCTGTTTATTCCTTCCTTTTCCTATATTTTGGGCTGTTGAGGAGAAGAGCAAGGTCCCCTCCACATAGGAGGTCAATCCAGTGCGATAAAGGTGAGTGTGTTCAGGTGAGAGCCCTCAAGAGTTGCACTGTGGGCTCTGAGTTGTGGGTGCAACTTGAGGGTGACATTTGGGGTGGTGACTGGTGGGTCCATGAAAATGTCAGCTTAAGTGCCTGGGAGCCATCAGAAAACTAGATGAAACATGAGAAGGGGATCAGAGAAAAAATTAAAAACATGTTGCTGCTGTGAAGCACCTAAATAAATTCCTTCACCCTGACAAAGGCACAGTAGGGATGGCACAAGCTCTGCAAAGGCCCTGGGGACACCAGGGATCTGGAACACCTTCCAGCTGAGCTGGACTCCTCTATCTTTGACAAAGGGCACAAGAGGGGGCAGGGTGGAGATAAAAGGGTGACATGGAGAGGGACTTCACTCTCTAGAAACACAAAAGCAGCAGCATTGCAGGGCACCTGTAACAGGCAGGTTTGGGAGGAATGAGTGACTGCCTGGGAAACTCCTGCCCCAGGGGGCTGCAGAGGCAGAAGGTTTATGGAGGTTCAGGAGGAGGTGAAGCACTTCTGGAAAAGAAACACCTTTTGACTTAGAGATGGATAGAGGTGATTCCCCTTCACTGCCCTGCAGAGCCAGGGGGAAACACCACAGGCTTTTGCTCAGGATTTGTGCTCCTGGCCAGGCAGGAGGACTGTGAGCTGGAGAGGCCTCTTCAGGAGCTCCTCCTCCCACAGCTTTCTCCACACCTCAGTTTCTTCATGACAAACACCTGAGCACAGAGGATGTGCCTGCCCTTCACGTAGCTGCTCCAGAGCAGAGTGAGTAGAGGCAGAGGAGCAGAATCTCAGCCTCTCGCTCCATCCAGAACTGCATCCAGGGGATGGGATTTGGGATAACTGCTCCATTACAGAATCACGGAGTAGTTTGGGTTAGAAGAGACCTTGGATTAGAAGCTCATGAGCAGGAACACCTTCTACTATCCCAGGTTGCTTCAAGCCCTGTCCAGCCTGGCCTTGGGCACTTCCAGGGATCCAGGGACAACCACAGCTGCCCTGGGCACCCTGTGCCAGGGCCTGCCCACCCTCATAGCCAAGAATTCCTTCCTAATAACCCATATAATCCTGCCATTCGTCACTAGGAAGCCATTCCCCCTTGTCACTCCAGGTCCTTGTCCCAAGTCCCTCTCCAACTCTCTTGGAACCCCTTTAGGCATGGGAAAGAGCTCTAACGTCTTCCTGGAGCCTTCTCCAGGCTGAACACCCTCAGCTCTCCCAGTCTGCCTCCGGAGCAGCCCAGGCTGCAGCCTCTGGAACGTCTGCATGAACACCCTGCATCCCGTTTCTGTGCGGCTTCAGAAATCCAGACTCCCTGGGGGTGCCCACCCTGGGGTCGCGGAGACACCCCTGTGTCTGCCCCTTCCAGGGGCTGGAGGTGCCGCCCCGGTACCGCAGGCTCCGCTCCCCGCCCCGGGAGGAGCCGCGGGCCCGCCCTGCCGCCGCCCTTCCGCCGGGCCCCGGGAGGCGGAGCCGGCGGCGGCGGCGGCGCGGAGCAGGTGAGGCCGGGGCCGCTGCAGGGCCCCCGCCGCCCTCGCAGGTGAGCGACAGCCCCTGGGACCGGGAGCCGGGCTGGGATCGGCGCTGTGCGGAGCGTCCTGGGGGAGCGCGGCCGGGATCGGGGTCGGGGCTCGGCGCCGCCCGGAGCCGGCATCGTGGCGGGGCTGAACAGGGGCGAAACTGTCGCCTCTCGCCGCCCGGGATTAATCCGGAATCCCTACACACCTTCCTCGGTCTGGGGGGTCCCCACCCTTGGCCGCCGAACTCCGTGGATGCTCCGTGTCCAGTGGGCACCGAGCTCCGCATCCTCCCAGCTGCGCCTGTTGCGTTCCTTGGGATTGGGGACCCCGGTACTGCCAACGCCTCCGATCGCGGGGACCTGGATGTGCAGGGCTGGGAGCCTCAGCCAGCACGGATTGTGCACGTTGTCCTCACGGGCCATCATCGGTGCTGTCATTCCATCTCCTCGTGGGCTTTTCACGACCTTTTGGCCTCCGAGATGTGGACTCTGCTGTGGGGCTGCACCAGCCCTCCGTGCAGGACATGTTTTTTTACGTAGGTGTGGGGCTTCTGACACAGGAAGGAGGGCAACTGGGAGGGGAGACTGTCCCCAGAGTCACCAATCACATGGAGCAGCTGGGAAGCAGCACCTGAATGTCCCTAGTGCTGTGTCCTCCCACTGTCATGATGGCAGTGCCAGTGTGCCTCGTCCCTGGCACTGCCTGGTTCTTGGTCTCCCTGGAGACTCGGATGGGAGCTGCTCTGGACTTCTGCAGCAGCTTCTGGGGAAGCAGCAGGATTCTGGGAGCAGGGAGATGCTGCATGCCCCCGTGGTGGGGTCCTGGCACAGCAGGGCGAAATTCAAGTAGATGTTGGATAAGGTGCAGAGGAGGCAGCAGGGAAGCCTTCATCAGGGCCAAAGCAAACTGGTTTGGGCTTTAATGGGGAGATGCTGCCCTGCGAGTGCTGTGGTTTGCCTGCCACCTGGCACACTGGCACATGTCCCTGTCCTGTGCCACGCCTGCATCTCTGCTGAGCTCTGTGCTGGCTGAGGAGCCAGGGACGCCTGGAATGCACCCTGGTGGCTTTTCCACCCTGTCCCCAGCACTCGATACCTCACTACCAAGGGAATGTTCATCTCTCCCTCCCCCTCTAGCAGGTCGCCAGGCAGGATCTCACTGCTGAGGACCCCTCACTCTGCTGAGGGCAGGGCCCGCTGCCTCCACGATGGCGAGATGGCTGCCCCGCTCCACCGACCTGACCCGCTTCTGCCAGAAGCTCAACCGGGTGAAGACCCTGGAGGATGACATGATGGAGACATCCTTTAACAGATGCCTTTCCACCATCGACTTGACGCTGCTGGGCATCGGGGGCATGGTGGGCTCTGGGCTGTATGTCCTCACGGGCACCGTGGCCAAGGAGATCGCCGGCCCCGCCGTCATCGTCTCCTTCATCATCGCCGGCTTTGCCTCACTCCTGGCTGCTCTCTGCTATGCTGAGTTTGGAGCCCGTGTACCCAAGACAGGCTCTGCCTACATGTTCACCTATGTGTCCGTGGGTGAAATCTGGGCTTTCCTTATCGGCTGGAATGTGCTGCTGGAGTACATGATTGGGGGGGCTGCAGTGGCCAGGGCCTGGAGTGGCTATCTGGACTCCATCTTTAACCACAAGATCAAGAACTTCACTGAGACCCATGTGGGTGCCTGGCAGGTGCCATTCCTGGCCCACTATCCAGACTTCCTGGCAGCTGCCATCCTGCTGGTAGCTACTGCCTTCATCTCCTTTGGGGCCAAAGTGTCCTCCTGGCTCAACCACGTCTTCTCAGCCATCAGCATGGGTGTCATCCTCTTCATCCTCATTATGGGTTTTGTCCTCGCACAGCCCAAGAACTGGAGCACCCAGGAGGGTGGCTTTGCCCCATATGGGCTGTCGGGCATCATGGCTGGCACAGCCACCTGCTTCTATGCCTTTGTGGGCTTTGACGTCATTGCAGCCTCCAGTGAAGAGGCCAGGAACCCACAGAGGGCTGTCCCCAGGGCCATCGCTTTCTCCTTGGGGCTGGCCACCGGTGCCTATATCCTGGTGTCAGTTGTGCTGACACTGATGGTGCCCTGGCACACGCTGGACCCTGACTCTGCCCTGGCTGATGCATTCTACAGGAGGGGCTATGCCTGGGCAGGGTTTCTGGTGGCTGCTGGCTCCATCTGTGGTGAGTACAGGCAGTGGTGGGAGGGAGCTCCCCACCCTCCTGCCTTGGGGGCTGGGAACAATCTCCAGTTTGGGTTTGGGTCTGATGGGGTCTTCCTTCTTCTACTCATCCCTCAGCAATGAACACAGTTCTGCTGAGCAACCTCTTCTCCCTGCCACGCATCGTCTACGCCATGGCCGAGGATGGGCTCTTCTTTCAGGTCTTCTCCCGAGTGCACCCCCGCACACAGGTGCCCGTGGTGGGCATCGTGGTCTTTGGGCTGCTTATGGCCCTGCTGGCCCTTGTCTTCGACCTGGAGGCCCTGGTGCAGTTCCTGTCCATCGGCACTCTGCTGGCCTACACCTTCGTGGCTGCCAGCATCATCGTGCTGCGCTTCCAGCAGCACAAGGGGGATGTCCCCGCCGCGGGGGCTGGCGGCCGGCCCAGCGCTGAGCCCCACGAGGGCCTGGCCGGCGGCGAGCTGAAGGAGTACGAGTCCTTCTCCGACAAGCTGAACCTGGTGGACAGGGACAAGGGCAAAGAGCAGCGGGAGCCAGGGCAGCTGAAGGCAGCTTTTGAGCCCTACCTGGAGTTCCTCAGCGACTTCTACCCAGGTGAGGTGGTCACGGTGGCTGTGGTGACCTTGATGGTGTCTGCCATCTGCCTCTGCTCCGTCTTAGTGTTTGGCAACACCCACCTCCACCTGCCCACCTGGAGCTACTCCCTGCTGCTGGTCCTCTTCAGTCTGGGCTTCCTGCTCAGCCTCCTCCTCATCTGGGCACACGAGCAGCAGCACAGCACCCAGACTTTCCAGGTATGCCCAGGGCCCAGGCAGGAAATCCCTCTGCAGGGGTGAGGGGAGGTGGGAGCAGCTCTGATGGACCCGCAGGGCTCCCAGGCACAGCACTTTGTTGAAAGCACTACAACTGCTGAAGGAGGAGGAGAGAGGAGAGGAAGAGGATGTTTGTGGACACCCTGTGTGGGGAGTGTTGGTGCCTCTGCTGTTACTCTGTGTGGCCACTGGTCCCCAGGAGAGGACATCCCCAGCAGTTGTGTCCATCCCATTGGATGGATCCCAGGGATTGCTCCTGTCCACCCTGGGCTCCCTTCTCTTCATCCTCACAATTCCTCTGCTCCTCTCCTACCTCAGCTCCTTACTTTGGCTGCCCTTCAGCTATGTGATGGAACCCATTTTCAGCCTCCAAACCACTTCTATGCCTCTTGTGCTCCCCCTCTCCTGTTTTCAGCCCACCTGAGCCCTGATTAGTCAGTGCAGCTTCATAACACCAGTGGTGATACCACTTCCCTGCCATGCCCCTGCCCTGGCTCCTCTAGCAAGGACCACGTTGGCTCAGGATCACTCCAGGAGCTTGTTTGGTCCTCATGATGATGCCTGTGCCCACCCTGCCAGCATGGCTCCCAGCTCCTGGCTCCATTGTTTCTTTTCCTTAAAAAAAGTGCCACTTCTAGAAATCTCAAGGTGACAGTCCCTTTGTCCCACGCATTTGCCAGTGCTGTGTTTTGTCCCTATAATTTTAAAGGCTGAGAATGTGGTCCTGCAGGTGTCACCCCCTGCCAACTCCTTTTCTCCTGCAGATCCCTCTGGTGCCCCTGTCCCCAGCGCTGAGCATCATCCTCAACATCTACCTGATGCTGAAGCTCAGTTACATGACGTGGCTCCGCTTTGCCATCTGGCTGCTCTTGGGTGAGTGCTCCCATGGCTGCTCCAGGGAGGGGGAGCAGGGTTTGTCTTGGACTCTCCAGCTCCTTTGGCAGTTCCTCTCCCCCATTTATGGGTCAGTAAAGCGTATCCCGCCCCTTTCTGCCTCCAGTTCCCCTTTGGAGACACAAGGTGAGGTCTCCCATCATCTCCTGAGCCTCTCTGTTTCCCAGATTGTTACAGCTTGTTCCTGTTAAAAGTTCAAATCCTCCTTAAAGCCCTGGGCCAGAACCACCCCCTGCTCCTGCGGCAGCTCCCTGGGGCTCAGGAAGTCCTTCCCTTTCCAGGGACTGAGGGTGCTCCCCTTGCTCTTAACATGCTTATAACCTTGGGCAGGACACTTTTCCTCCTGCATGCGGCTCAGTTAAGCCCCCGTGGTGCTTTATCTTCTCGCTCTGCTGGGTTACTGGCCACATCCGTGCCACATTCCGCTGTGGTGCCAGCCATGCTGGTGCCAGCAGCCAGACAGTGCTGGAGCCCCTGCTGTCCCTGTCCCCGCTGCAGGCTTGCTCGTCTACTTTGGCTACGGCATCTGGCACAGCAAGGAGAACCTGCGGGAGCCGCGGGCCCAGCGTGTCAGCGCGCGCTACGTGGTGTTCCCGGGGGGCAGCCTGGAGGAGCGGGTGCAGGCGGTCCAGCCCAGCTGCCAGCCTGCCGCCGGGCTGCCGGACACCGACACGGATGATGGCAAGAGATGACAGCCCTGCCAGCGGGGGCACCTGGAGACGGGAGTGGCGGAATCTTCTCCCGCAGTCAGGCGAGAGCCCCACGCCCCTGCTCCTGGTCCTGCTCCTCTGACAGCAGAGCCACTGCGGCTGCCCAGGCTGTGGGGCTCCACCTGGAGAGGATGGGGATGCTCACCCTTCCCCACACACTTCTGACAGGTTGTGGAGGGGCTGGCTGCCTCCTTCCCCATCCCCTGCACTTGAGAGCTGGGTCTCAGCCCAGTGCCTGCCCTGCTCATGAGGAGCTGTGTCCTTGTTCACCTCTCCCCGAGCTCACCCTGGCACTGTGCCGTACATCTCCTGTCTGCCAGCACATCTGTGCAGCTGGGCATGCAGAGGTTCCCCAGGGACCAGGACAGGCAGCCCAGTGCTGCCCATGCTGACCCTCATCCTGAGTGCAGCCCCCCTCCTCCTGCACAGTCCCCTTGGGAAGGAGGCAGGGGCCAATCCTGCATCCCCACAGGCACCCCTGCCATCCCTCTGCCCAGGGCTGCTCTCCTCAAAGGCTGGAGCTGAGGGAGCTGAGGGGCAGCTGGAGACAGGACATGGAGAAGGGATATGGCCAGAGTGGGTGGCTGGGAAGGCACCCTGGGAAAGCCAGTGGAGGCTGGCACAGCAAAAGCCCAGCTGCATCTTCCCAGCTGCTCGAATTGACTGTCTGAGGGGTGGACTGGGGGCCATGCCCACAGGAAGATAATGCCATGGCCAGGCTCTTGCCCCAGTCCTGAGCAGGGTGTGGATGCTCAGGACCCCAGGTACATTGCCTTGTCCCTGGAGGTCCCCAGTGGCATCCCTGGGCCGGTCTGCCTGGAGCCAGCTCCCTACTTCTGCACCTCAGCAGCACCACTTGCCCCACCATGGGGACTCAACCCCCCATGCTGCCCCTTCCAGGCTCTCTAGGGCCTGGGACAGGCTCAGCAGGTGCTTTTTTGGTATTGCCCCCTCCCCAGCAATCATCCCCATGCTTTGGGGTCACCCCAGCTGCAAGGATGCCATGGTGGTGTCCCCAGCAGCCCTGCTGGAGCCACCCCTGGCTGTTTTGCCCATGAGCCCATGGTCAGTGAAGCGTGAGGCTGCCAACTTGACAGGCCTTGCAGCACGGACACCCTGCCCCATCCTCATCCTCTGCATGCTGCAAGGGGCTGGGGCCTGTGGGCAAGCTGTTCCATCACTTCTTGCAGGCCAGTCCCTGGGGGACCCTAGAGAGACTGTGGTTACCCTCAGTAGGCTACGCTGGCTCTGGTGAGCCCCTCTGTCTGCCAGCCCTGCTCTGTCCCACCTTGTCCCTGCACTGCCGCCACTGGTGCTGTGGCCCCGCTTGGCACCTCTGTGTCGTGGCTTGTGAGCAACAGACTGATTTGATCACCTCATAAACACTGTTTCCTGCCATGGCTCTGACTGGTTGTGATCTCTGTGTCCCCAGGACTCAAGGTGGGAAGCACTCCCCAGCTGATGCTCAGGAAAGCCCCCCCAGAAAGCAGGGACAGGGAGGGTGCCCCCTGCCCCCCTGCTGCCACCGGGGTTCCAGTCATGAGGACAAGCTCCAGCCAGACCCACAGAAACCAGGACCCCACGGGGCTGGGGTGGGCTGGGGCTTGATCCTTACAGTACACAAATACCCTGACACTGACCCAGATAGGACTGAACCCCACTGTGAGCAGTAAGGACAGTGCTGAGTCAGCACCAGGGCAGGGTTACTAAAGCTGCCAAAGGATGTGAGAACTGGTGCAATTCATAGGAATTATTTATAACCCACAGTCACCCCCACACTGTTGTTCTCTAGGGAAATGTCCTTCCTGGGATAACAGAGTCCTTCTTCATTAAAAAGCAGGTGTTCAACAGGCACCCAGGGAGGCACAGGCTGAACTCTCCTTAGTGACTCAGCTTTAATCCCCGTAATAAAGCCATTGTCAGCAGGACAAAGGCAAGTAAAAAGATCCACAGGACACAGAAGGAAAAGGGAGCCCAGTGCAGAGCTGGGGAAGGGCAGGAAAGTCCTCACAGAGAGGGATGGGCTGAGGGTGACTTTTATGTTCCCCTGTGGAGGAAAGTCAATGGCAGTCACATCTCTCAGCTCTCCTAGTAGGGGTCTCAATCAGCCTCTTAAGCTGTAAAAGGCCAAAGAGTTATTGAATGAGCCTTGTAACCATTGATATTTATTCTATTTAAATCTATTCATTTCTAAAAATGCACAGAAATCCCTGTTAGGCTGTGGCACACAAAGCACAGGGTCCTCCCCAGCAGAGCAGGAGGTGCCAGGGATGCAGCCAGCAGGGTATTAAAGGATTGGAGTGTAATTCTCTGGCACCTGGAAAGCCGGTGGGGCCTCCCAAGCACACTTGGGGGTTTTTTTTGTAATAGGATTACAAAATTGGTTGTTTCATGTGTCATACACTATCCTACAGTGGTAACATGCTCTGCACAGAACATTTATTAATTAATTTTTAATTGACTACTCAGTAATGTACACAGAAGGGGGATGGCAGCAGCCATTCTACAGGAATTTGTTCCTGAAAATTGTATTACCAGAGAAAAAAATCCAAACTAATCAGCAAAGAAGGCTTTAAGCAACAGGCTTTAAAATGGCAGCCTGTTGTAAGAGACAACACTGGCTGCCCAATCCATACTCTCGATTCCAAACAGATGTAAAATGAAACCAGTCCCATGTGTAACTCCCAGAACTCTGTTTCATGGAGCTCCAGGAGCAGCTACTTGCTGCTTCCCTGTGGCTGACCACACACTTGTTTTCCAGAGCAGTACCCTTCTCCAAATTAGCTTAAAAGTATAAATAAAGTCCTCTATTTTCTGGAAGCCATGCAATGATGTAGTCAGGCTGCAGGAAATCAATCTCTTTCCAGAGCTGCAGGGAGCTATGTGGGTCAGTGCTGGTGTGGCCGGTGCTGGGGCTCTGGGAACTGGGAAGGGCTTTATGGGCCATGGGGCAGCAGCAGCTCTGGCACACGTGCTCTGAGCTGGATTAAGAGGGTTAATGTGAGTCCTGGATGATAATCCCCACAGAGAGCATGGGAGTGGACAGGCAGTAGCCAGGGCTGGCTGAGCCTCTCCAGTGATGCTGCTGGACTGGGAGAGTAGCTGGCAGGGCAGTGCTGGTTTGCTGTGCCCTGGGAGGACAGTTTCCATAAGGCAGCTGCAGCAGGACAAGGAGAAATGCAAATCCAGAGGGGAATAAAATGGGATTTGTACTAGAGAGAAAATCAGTGTTGGGGCTGCCTCCTACCCCCTTTAAATGGCAGTGAGTAACCAAGCCTGTGGCCTTTAGCCCTAGCTGCAACTCAGGGGTGCTCCAGGGATGGACACACGGACTGAGACAGTGATGACTTTGGAGGCTTCAGGGCACAGAATCACTGCTGCAGCCCATGCAGCCCCAGGGATGGGACCAGTAGAAGCTGCAGAGATCTCTGGGCTGTGGGAGCTCTTACAGAGATCACTGGGTTGTGGAACCCACACAGATTGCTGGGCTCTTGCTTGGGAAAGCACAGGGGAGCAGGAGTTGCAGGTGCACAGTTTAATAACTGGAATAAGCAGCTGCCTGCAAAGTTGAGCCTTGTCCATGCCGGAGGGAAGAAAAGGGGAACCCCAAGCACTGGAAGGGGGTGGTGGTTTGCACCCAGGAGAGAGCATCTCCACATCCTAATTAAATGACTTCCCAGCCTCATGTTTCTAAATTATCCCTCCCCCCCCCCCGCCTCCCCCAGCTCTGAAAGCAGCACAGATGAGCTGCAGGGCTCGGGGAGGCTGGCCGTAAGTAATCCTCTCATTATCCTGCCCTGCTCCCCTCCTCCTCCTGCAGACACAGCCCGAGGATGAGGTAAGCACCACGCAGCATTCCAGGCTGCCAGCAGCGGTGTATCTGCTCCTGCCACCAGCAGGGGAATGGCAGGTGGCAAGGAGGTCGTGTTGTCCCCTTGTCCCTGCACGATGTGCTGGTGGTCAGGCAGGCAGGTGCCCAGGTCATTCCAGAGTGTTTGTGCTGTGTCTCAGCAGCCCTGCAGCCACAGCTGTTCTTGTCTCAGCCCTTTCCAAGGAGCTGTGCAAGCAAGGGCACAAATGCCGTGGGCCCATCCCTGGGGCACAGGCTCCTCCAACACCAGATGGATCCGCTGCCTCTGCTTTGGGGCAAGGCAGGAAACGGCCATTGCCCCACATGTAACACACCACACACACACAAAACTGCAGCTGCTGCCCTCGGTCATCTTAGCAGGTTTTTCCAACCTTACAGATTCTGTAAGAGGAGAATAAATCTTCCCCACATACACAGGAGGCATGGAATGAAGCAGTGGACTGAAACTGCCATGAGGAAGATTTAGGCAGGAGACCAGAAACATTTCCTGAGGCAATGACAGCTTGGCCTGAGGTTGTGAAACATCTGTCAGATGCTGGCAGGAAGGAGCTGCAGCGAGTGACTCCTCTGGAGCCAGGATGGCTGATTTCTCAGTACCCCACACCTCTCTTGCTAGGCTGGAAGCATTCTAGGGCAGCCAGTCCTTGCTGGAACAAGAGCCAATGCACCTCTGGGCATGGCAGCACACTCAATATCCTAAAGGAATGAAAGTGCTCAAGAAAAATACTTGGAAAACACAAAAACCCCTTTGCTGTGTGGCAGGAGCAGCTGGAGCCATGCTGGAGGCTCCACTGCCCAGCCCTGCCTCCAAAGTTAGTAAGTGCTACAGGAAGAACTTTGGGATCACCTCTGTAACTTACACCAGAGAAGTTCCACATGGAATCAGGCAGTGAGCTTCCCTGGAGCAGTAATGCTCATTTTCCAGAAACAGGCAGCTGGAGCAGCCCAGAGCACTGCAGCAAAACAAGCTAGCAGATCCTTCTGAAAGGTGACAGGGACATCAAGGCTTCAAAAGGCCACTGAGCAAAGTGAGAGCTACTCAAGAATTCTGGATAAATACCATTAGTGGCAATCAGTGTGGATTTGTGTAACCTCTGTGCTCCGACTCAGGACCTGGAAAGAGGCAGCAGTGCCGGTGTGCTGTAACACCTTCATGAGGCATCCAGCTGCTATCTGTCACTTTTGCAAAGAAAACAAAAAGGAACAACATGGAATTGACACTTGGACCAAAAAAAAAAAAGGCTCAGTACTAGAATCATTGAATCCCTTGTGAACAGGGATTCAACAAGTCTTCTGGTGAATTATTCCAAGATTGGTTTCCAACATAGAGAGAACACAACTGAATTTGAGGAAAGAGGAACAGTGATTCCAGCAGGGGAGATCAGCAGATAAATTTGGAGTAACTGTTATTTCAGCCTAACAGAACTACAGTTCTCAGAGTAAGTCCCGACATGTTAATTCCTCACAACCCTTGGCAGCAGCTGCCAAAGCACAGCAAATTCCCACACAATCCTCCCGGGCAGCTCCAGCTCCAGCTCCCTCTTCTCCTGGCAGCCCTCTGAAAGGCAAACCCCCCCTGGGAACAAGGCAGGCCTGTGCTCGGTGTCCCTCAGGACAGCGGGATGCCCGAGGTCCCCATCCCAGTGACACTGCCCAGAATAACACTGCTGGCTCATCTGGTGTGTTCAGGTTCTCAAGTGGTTTGCTGATAGGTTTGCTGAGGCTAAAACCACACAGTTCTGACTCTAGTGACAAGTTAATGTGTCAAAACATGGGCAAGTGGATCTTCTGCAGCTGGTGAATAAGGACAGACTTGGAGTGTACTGTTTCATAGGATTTTAATCTGCATCTCTTGTTTGGAGAGCGCAGGGAGGGCTAGGGGCAAAGGACATAACAGAAGCAATAAATGATAAAAAATATTTTAAAATATAAGTACTAACACTGATTTAAACCAAGCCCAAAAAGCTTCTGTGTTCAATACAGAAAGTTTTCATCTGGAGACAGGCAGTGTCAGGATGGTTCTGATGTTTTTAGAGACAGCGCAAATTTAAAGCCTGCAGCCTGTATTTATAAATTACATTTGCAAATGGTTTGGACAGACAGTTCTGAGACCAAAGCACAGGCTTGATTTACTAGATACATAACTATAAAATGATTTGTACATTTATAGGACAGACCCTGCTGGGTAAATAATATCATTATTTTCAACTAAAGAAGATAAACTTTATAGAATCACAGAATGTTTTAAGTTGAAAAAAACCTCTAAGACCATTAACCCAGCACTGCCAACTCACCACTAACCACCAACATGTGGTCTCTTTCAGCCTCAGAGGCTGGAAGAACTGCTTCTTATTTAGGTGAGTAAAATTTTTGTAGAATAAAAACAATATACAGACTACAAAACAATAACTGTATTGATTTATGAATCAGAAATTAAAACCATTCAAAACATTCATTATAGTAATTTTGACTCTAAAAAGGAAAAATCTAGAAACAGAGAAATGAAAACATCTGTGACATGCCCATAGATACTGGATGATTTTCCCCTCTTAATTCCAAGGTCCATGTGCTCCCAGGTCATAAATGACTCTTGGACAGGCACAGGCACAAGGCCAACAGCACATCAGCTTCATGTGAGCTTTCACAGTTTAACAACAGGAGTGAAAACAATTCCCTGCTCCAAGCCTTTGGCCAAGACACCTGACCTTGGCTATGGAAATGGTTCCAGCTGATTCTAAGTTTAATCCAATGTTTTCTGCTACAGCCTTTCCAAAAATCTCCCCTAAGAAAAAATACATGAAACCAAACAGCTTAAGAGTTAAAAGGAAGCTTGGGTTGGTTAATGTACTTCTCTGCAACTGTCTGTATTACCTCTAGGGGATTAAAACATCCTTTCCTACTTCATTTACCACGAGCCCAAAGCAGAAGCTGCCAGACAGTGAAGCATCTCTGTTCTTTGACCTCGTGTTGCCAAGGCAGCAAAGAGGGACTGAAAGTGTAACAAAGCCAGGGGCTGGTGCTTACAGGGCAACTGGGACTGCGCTGCTCCTTCTCCTGCTGGTGGGGCCTGCCAGGGAGCTCCTGGTCCTGGAACCCCTCCCAGAGATGCTGGAAATCCAAATAGGTTTGCTCAGCAAGTGTTCTGTGAGTTTCCAATGGGGCAGGAAAAAAATAAGGGTGTGGGCAAGGACAAATGAAAAGGACAAATGAAAAGGAAAGCATGTCCATGCCTGAAGCCAAGCCAGCTGAGGAGAACTGTTGGACTGTAAAATGACCAGGAGGTGAGGAGGACAGGGGTGGTGACGAGCAGCCACTGCAGCCATCAAAGGTAAAGCCAAGGAAAGCAAGCAGGAACTTGGAATGAAGGAGGTGGAAGGCTGGGCTGTTCCTGGGGGCCAGAAGTGGGGAGGATTAAGGTTGTTTCCTCTCCTGTGAGCCAAAGAAGGCCACTGAAGACATAAAGGATGTTCAAGGAGGAGGCTGTAGTGGGTGAGATATGTGAGGACTGAGGATTGTAAAGCAGTGGATGGAGTGGACATTGAATTTTGCATGAAAGACACCCAGGGAAAACATGGATCTGGCACACAGCATTTCAGAAATATTTACAGTTAAACAGAAGCATGGCCATGACCTTGTGATTATACAAAAGATACTACAAAATCAAATTATTTTCTCCATCCACAGATAGTAGAGACAAGAAAATTAACTGTAAGGGACCTCAGAGAACTATTCCAGAAAAAATAAACTTAACAAAAAAGTTTATCATCAAAAAAAAAGGTTTACCATCAAAAATTAGTAGGAAAGACTGTACTCTTTTATGGTCCAAACTACACATTTCTAAGAATGCTGTGCCTGCTGAAAGCAACTTCAGGTGGGACTACCTGTCATGAATGTACAGAAGGTTTATCATTTCTTCCTAAAAATATTAATTTAAAAATGTGGAGTACTCCAGGGGAGATGACATAAAGAAAAATTCTTTCTGAGATGTACTGATCCATTTACACATCCCATCCCACCTGCATCCACGGCAGGAGACAATTCTGGTTCCTGAGCACTTCAAAGCAGTCTGATAGCAAATCCCCTCTGCTGGCCACCATCCATCTCATGTGGTGAGCCCTGGGCTCTGGAAGGTCCCCAAAACTCCAGCAGGGCAGTCTGGAATGGGTCCTTGACGTATCCTTGATGTAAAGCTTGGGCTGCTCCACCATCCAGAGGAATGACATCATTTTCATTAGCTGGAAAGAAAAATTGTCCCTCCCTTGGTCGGGAACTGGTCTGTACTGGTTTAGCACAGCCTGGGAGAGCTGGGGGTGCTCACCTGGGGAGGAGAAGGCTCCAGGGGAGAGCTCAGAGCCCCTTGCAGGGCCTGAAGGGGCTCCAGGAGAGCTGGAGAGGGACTGGGGACAAGGGATGGAGGGACAGGACATAGGGAATGGCTCCCAGTGCCAGAGGGCAGGGATGGATGGGATATTGGGAATTAGGAATTGTTCCCTGTGAGGGTGGGCAGGCCCTGGCACAGGGTGCCCATCCTGGATCCCTGGCAGTGCCCAAGGCCAGGCTGGACATTGGGGCTGGGAGCAGCCTGGGACAGTGGGAGGTGTTCCTGCTATGGCAGGGGTGGTACTGGGTGGGCTTTAGGGCCTCTTCCAGCCCAACCCATTCTGGGATGCTCGTTTTGGGGAGAGCCCGCGGCTGGAAGCGGCGGAGGCTCGCCCGGCTGTCTGGCAGGCCCCGCGGCCGGTGTGTCCCTGTCACGGCCGGTGTGTCCCGGCCCCGTCCCGGTGTGAGGGCTGCAGGCCCGGCCCGAGAGCTCTCCCCGTCCCCGCCGCCATGGCAACGGGGAGGGGCGGGGCTGCGGGAGGGGAGGGACGGGGCTGCGGGAGGGGCGGGACGGGGCTGCGGGAGGGACGGGGCTGCGGGAGGGGCGGGACGGGCCTGCCGTGACTGCGGCCGCTGGTGCCGGGGCTGCTTTTCCGTCCTGGTGCCGCTATCCTCACCGTGCTCCCCTCTGCCCTCAGGGCCGCTATCCTCATTGAGCCCCCCTCTGCCCTCAGTTTCGCTATCCTCCCCGTGCCCGCTTCTTCCCTCAGTGCCGCTATCCTCACCGTGCTCCCCTCTGCCCTCAGTGCCGCTATCCTCACCGTGCCCGCCTTTTCCCCCGGTGCCACCATGCCGGGCCCACCCTGCGGGTCCCTGCTCGACTACAAGACTGCCAAGTTCTCTGTGACGCGGAACCGGCGGGTGGGGCTGTTGCACCGGCTGCTGCAGCTGAGCGCGCTCGGCTATCTGCTGGGGTAGGGCCCGTGCCCTCGGGCTGGCCGCTCCCCGCTGGGACAGGGACATCCTCCCGGCCCTCGGGCAGGCCGGGGGTCCCTCAGAGCCCCCCGCACATCCGCAGGTGGGTGCTGCTGCTGCGGAAGGGGTACCAGGAGCGCGACACAGCCCCGCGTGTCGCCGTGGTCACCAAGGTGAAGGGGGCGGCCGTCGCCGAGGCCGCGGGCCGGCGGCTCTGGGACGCTGCGGATCTCACCTGGCCCCCGCAGGTACGGCCGGGCCCCGGGGGGGACAGGGAGGTCACACATACGGTCAGTCATCTCGACAAGGAGATGCCGCGGGTACCACAGGTCTCCCAAGTCCTGGCAAGTCCATTATTGCCTGTTCTGCCCGTGGTGTCGCAGGGCGTCCCCTTGGACCCACCCTGGTGTCAGCCTCCCTTTGACAGCACCTTCTTGCTTCCCAGGGAGAAAATGTGCTTTTCCTGGTGACCCATTTCATCGCCACAGTCCAGCAAGCCCAAGGCACCTGCCCTGAGGTGAGTGAATGGACCTGCCCCAGCCCAGCCTCATGAGGGTGAGATGGAGCCGGTGGTTCTGCTGCTCAGCAGAACCCAGTGGAAGACCAGATAAAAGGGAAAATGGATTTATATTCCCACAAAACCCAATACCCCTCATACTCACTCAGTCGTAGCGCTTCCCCAGCACATCTGAACTTGCTCTGTCATACCTTCATTAGCCAAGATGTGTATGCATATGCTCTACCAGAACTGTTTCTGTTGGCCAGGACAGGGGACATGGGGCCTCTCCAGCTCTGAACTCTTTGTGTGGTGGCACTGTATGACCATTCCAGGCTTTCTGCTGCCCTTGAACAAGAGGATGCCTTGACACACAATCCATGGATACCTGTGTCATGTTTCCTTGATAGCTCCCTGCTGCAGTACTAGTGTCCATCTTAGTGTCCTATTTTTAGGGGGAACAGAGCACGAGGTCTAGATGGTTTTCCAGCTATGCCACACTTAATTGTTAATGTTCTCTGGAAGAATTCTTCCCTTTAAGGCTGGAGTCAGGCCAGCTCCTCTGCTGAGCAGATGGGAGCAAATGTCCTTTAAGCTGAACCGCTGCTGGCACTTTGTACCCGAGTCAAGCACCAATTGTCCTAAGGGTCCTTTCAGCTCCTGCTGTGGCCAAATGCTGCGGAAGAGGAGAAACACTGGGTTTGGGTTGGGGAAAATGGCACCAATGATCCATCTTTAAAATGCTGAGAAATCCTAAGGTCCCAACAGGGAGGAAGACAACTGCTGTAGGGCATTTCAGGGTTCTCCCAGGCAGCCACAGGCACCTCCAGGTGCTGGGTTTGCAGTGTGCAAGCCGAGGACATGCAGAGCTGAGGATCTCATTCTGTTCCAGAGCTGGGGTGTGTGTGGGTGCCTGTACCAGCCTACACCCCATGCTAGTCTCCAAGAGCTCCTCAGTTCCTGGCACTGGGACTGTAGATGACATTCATATTTGGAAAGCTTTGAATATTTGGCAGTGGCAGCTTTTGGCTTTGCAGGGAGTTTGACTTGCCTTAATATTCTTGATGACCAGAGTATTTGGTGCTGGCAGATGAATTTGTCTGTGGCCAGAGGCAGCATTGAACATGAGCCGAGCTGTTTCAGCAGCTGTACATGCACTTAAGTCTTTGCATCCTTTTATCTCTTTATGTTCCTTTTCAGACTACCAAGTTCCCTCCTTCCCATGCCTTCTCTTCCTCCCATTCCCTAAACACCTGGTGCAATCCCCAGATGTTCTCCTGCATCCCATAATGATTCCAGATCCCTAGCAGACCCTACCCAGCCCAAAGATACTGCTCCTCTAAGATCATGTTGGTGGGTTTTACAACTGAACGAATGGCTGTGCTGGGGCAGCCCAGGGAAGGCCTGAACAGACCCCACTGCTGAGCACATAACTGAGGGTTTCCCTTCTGCATTTGGGCCTCTGTGCCCTCAAAGCTTGGGGAGTAGGTTTTTGATGAGCTGGTGACTCCTGTTATGGCCTGGGCTAGATGGGGGAGGTGTTGATGGTGTTTCCCCATCTACGATCATCTTTCTGTGTTTGAATTAGATCTTTTACTGCTCCTGACAATCAGGTAGGTCCAGAGTAAGGGTGAAGGTCTCTTGAAAAACTCGTGTCATGCTAGGTTTAGGGTCTACTAAGCTCTTCCCCAGGGAATTCATCATGGTACTTTACAAGGTGCTTAAGGGCTCAGTCATTAGGGCCCTCCTGAATCCCTCTGTGCTGGTTCCCAGCTCCATCTGGAAGGTCTGAGGTAGCTCCTGAGGCTTCCTCTCCCACCAAGCAGCAGGACACAAGTACTCTGGAGAGGAGAGATTGCCCTTTGGACATGCCTCTCTTCTGACTGGCCAGAGGCTGCTGGATGTTTATGTCTGTCTGGGAAGCAGCAGGAGCAGCAGTGCAACAATGCAGGGGAGTGACAGCATAGCCTCAGGCAGCTGCACAGCACAGTGACAGCACCTCTCTCTGTCTCTCCCAGAGTCCCTCTGTCCTCGACGGGATGTGCAAAGAAGATGCAGATTGTCCCATGGGAAACCCTGTGGTTCATGGCAATGGTACTGTTTGATTTTCTAAAGAAACAAAATCCTAGAATGGTTTGGGTTAAAAAATAACTTAAAGCTCATCCTGTTCCACCCCCTGCCATGGGCAGGGACACCTCCCACTATCCCAGGCTGCTCCCAGCCCCAGTGTCCAGCCTGGCCTTGGGCACTGCCAGGGATCCAGGGGCAGCCACAGCTGCTCTGGACACTCTGTGCCAGGGCGTGCCCACCCTCACAGAGAACAATTTCTCCCCAGTATCCCATCTGAACCTGCCTCTGCCACTGGGACACCCTTCCCTGTGTCCTGTCTCTCCAGGCTCTTGCCCCAAGTCCTCTTCCAGCTCTCTTGGAGGTCCTTTAGGCACTGGAGGGGGCTCTGATATCTCTCCAAAGTCTTCTCCTGGTGATCAACCCCAACTCTCTCAGCCTGTCTTATATTGTCTTGTTTCTAGGGATAAAAACTGGGAAATGTTTGATGTTCAATGCCACCCATTCCACCTGTGAGATCTATGGCTGGTGTCCTGTGGAGAATAGCACCCTGCCCAGGTAATCACACATGAGGAGACAGCAGATATTGGGAGCTTTGGTTCTCTCCCTCTGTGTTACCAGGAGTCTGACCACATGTGCCCAAGGGACAACCAGGCTCTGGGAGACCTCTGACATTGACTTTCTGGTCAGTTAAACTCAGAGGGCGTCACCCAAGAGCATTTTTTGCACCTGTCCATTGTAGCCAAAATCTTGGGGTTGCAGGAGAGACTGCAGAGCTTGGGAAATAGGGCCTTGGCCACTGTGCAAGACTTGACTTTGTTGGTGGTTGTTTTCTAGGAAACCTCTTCTGGCTGAGGCAGAGAATTTCACTCTTTTTATAAAAAATACTGTCCACTTCACCAAATTTAACTTCTCCAAGTAAGTACAGTACTTCCCAGCTGGGCTGAGCATGCAGCCTGGTCCAGCCTTGGCACTGAGCCTGCGATGGGGCTGAGGAGCTGAAGCACTCATGGAACCAGTGGCACCCAGGGCAGGTGGTGCTGGGGCAGTCAGGGCAGGACAGGTGTTGAGGTCACTTCAGCTGTCCTGGGTGTGCAGCTCTAAGAGCAGTGGGATGGGGACACCTCAGAGAGAGGGACGGGTGTCCATCTGCACATGTAGAGCACTGCAGAGAGCTGGACAAGACCAGCCATTCCCAAGCTCTCATTTGGAAGTGAAACTAATAGTTTTGTCTTTTAGTCCTTGCAAAGTGGTTTCACAGAAGGTAAGTAAAGGGCTGCACTGGCCCCACAGTTCCAGGCACGCTGGCTGTGCTGCCTTACCGTGGCAGGAGATATGGCATGAACTGTCCCTGCTGTTACCCGTAGCAGAGACCAGAGCTGGGTGCTGGGAAGAAACAAAGGAGCACAAAGAGGTGGAAGGGAAGGCCATGGCACATGCTATAGAGGATAACTCCATGTGAGATTCCTCTGGGCTGGTTTGTCTCCACCCTCTTCCATCTGAGGCTTTAGGCGAGGCATTGACTGTCTCCCCATCCTGATGCAGGAGCACTGGCAGGCCCAATGCAATGGGAGGGTCCCCTTTGCAGTCCCACAGCTGGGCTCCATGACCTCCCAGACCCCTGCCTCCCCTCTCTCCTGTCTCAGGTGCAACACTTTACAAACCAGTGACCCCAGCTATTTCAAGAGCTGCACATATGATCCAGTCTTCAACCCCTCCTGCCCTGTGTTCCGTGTCCGTGACATGGTGGAGGCAGCTGGACAGAACTTTGCAGACCTCATGCTGCTGGTACTTGTTTTTTATACAACTATGGAAGGCAATTCAAAATTCCCCAAGGATGCAAGCAAGAAGCAGAGGACTGACCTGAAATGCTAAGGGAATATGTGATCTGGGAATGTCTGAACAGTTAATGACTCATCTAATCTGATTCCGTGCTTCTCCTGGAATAAAATGTGTTTTGCAGGGGGGAAGCATCAGAGTTCTTATTGAGTGGAACTGCGACCTGGACCACCCCGCTACCCAGTGCCAACCACAGTATTCCTTCAGCCTGCAGGACATGAGGTACAATTTCAGGTGAGGATGCTGGGACAGTGGCCACATAGGCCTGTGGGATCAGCACATGGCAGTTGTTTGAGATTTCAGTTCTGATGGATGCTCTGAAAGGAGCAGCAGGGACAGGCAGTGTGCCTCGGTCAGTTCACAGATGACACTGAGCTGGGTGGGAGTGTGGATCTACTGGAAGGCAGGAAGCCCTGCAGAGGGAACTGGACAGGCTGGATCCATGTGCTGAGGCCAGTGGTGTGAGGTTCAACAAGATCAAGTGTCAGATTATGCCATGGAATGTTCTAGGCTGGGGCAGAGTGGCTGGAAAGGTGCAGGCAGGAAAGGACCTGAAGATGAATGTGAACCCAGGTGTGCCCAGGTGGGCAGGAAGGTGAAGGGCACCTGATCTGTGCTGGCACTGCTGGGGCATCTGCAGTCCTGGCATATCTGGACCCCTCCTGACAAGAGAGACCTGGAGGGGCTGGAGCGTGTCCAGGGCAGGGAATGGAGCTGGGAAGGGGCTGGAGCCCCAGGAGAGGCTGAGGGAGCTGGGAAGGGGCTCAGCAAAGGAGGCTCAGGGGGGCCCTTGTGGCTCTGCACAGCTCCTGCCAGGAGGGGACAGCCGGGGGGTCGGGCTGTGCTCCCAGGCCCAACAAGGAGCCTTATTGGAGGGAACAGCCTGAAGTTCCACTAAGGGAGTGTTTAGATTGCATGTTAGAAAAAAAATCTTTTCACTGAAAAGTTTATCCAGCCCTGGTGCAGCTACCCAGGGCAGTGGTAGAGTCCCTGTCCCTGGAGGGATTTAAAACCTCTGTAGATGTGGCACTTGGGGACGTGGGTTAGTGCTGGGTTACTTGTTTGGACTTAAAGATCTTAGAGACCTTTAAGGCATTGGGAAATGGCAGCTCAGGGCAGGGCCTGTCAGTGCAGGGTTGCTGTGGCAATTCCCAGGCTTTGTAGCTCTTTTGTGTTTGCAGAGGAGCAGGGCATTTTCCGCCTGAGGGCAGGGACCTGTGACTGTCCCCACCTGGGCTGGGCACACTGAGAGCTGCGTGCTCCCAGTGACCCAAACTGGATGCTGAGGGGATGCTGATGCCCCGCTGTTGGTGCCTGTGAGTCATCACTGCACGTGTATGCCCAGTCCCCAGCCTGTAGGACACGCAGGAACCCAGAGGTCCAGCAGTCCTTTGGCATTGGCACCCCCTTCCCTCCGTGCCTTTCTGAGCCATCCCAATGTCTCCCACAGAACAGCCTCCTACTACTGGGGCTCGCAGCGGCAGCTCTACCGGAACCTGCTGAAGCTCTACGGGATCCGCTTTGACCTCTCTGTGCACGGCCAGGTACCGGGAGCTCTCCGCCCCAGGGCTGACTCCTCACACCACGGCTCCCACCCTGCCCCCGTGGTTTCTGCTGCCCTCACTTCTCCCCACCTGGGTGAACTCTTCACTTCTTCCCAGAGTTCTCTAAGCAGAGCAGGAGAAAACAGTCTCTCCTGTTTGAAGAAAAACCTTTTGGTAATGCCCTGAGGAGGGGGAGTTCCCTCTCTGAGGGTCTGACATGGGGGCCATGGAGTGCTCAGTAGGCAAGGTGAACTGGGATTCACGGTGTCCCTCTGACAGTCTTTTGGTGGGAACACCCTGACAAAGATCAACGTGAACTCTGCTGAACCTGGACAATTAATCCCTTCTTGATTAAAAGTACCCTCGGGGGGAAAAGGTGTGGTGTGATTGAGGCTGGATATGCCCCAGCCATGTGCACTGAGAGCCTGGAAACTCCCTGTGCCCTGCACTCCTCCTCAGCACTGTGGGCAGGAGGTAAAGGGGGATTCTACTTCTCTGCCCTGCTCAAGTGCAGTGCTGCACCTGCTCTGGTGTCCCCAACAAAAGGATTTGGAGCTGCTGGAGTGAGCCCAGAGGAGGCCATGGAGCTGCTCCAGGGCTGGAGCCCCTCTGCTCTGGAGCCAGGCTGGGAGAGCTGGGGGTGCTCACCTGGAGAGGAGAAGGCTCCAGGGAGAGCTCAGAGCCCCTTGCAGGGCCTGAAGGGGCTCCAGGAGAGCTGGAGAGGGACTGAGGACAAGGAATGGAGGGACAGGGCATAGGGAATGGCTTCTCAGGGATAGTTGGGATATTGGGAAGAAATCCTTCCCTGTGAGGGTGATGATGCCCTGGCACAGGTTGCCCGCAGAAGCTGTGGCTGTCCCTGGATCCCTGGAAATGTCCAAGACCAGGTAGGATGGGGCTTGGAGTACCCTGGGGTAGTGGAAGGTGTCCCTGCCCATGGCAGGGGGTGGAATGAGATGAGCTTTAAGGTCTCTTCCAACCCAAATTATTCCATGTTTCCAAGATTGTTGATGCTACTCTGTGCAGCATCACTTACAAACTCGGTGCTTAGCTTTCCAAAGAGGGAGCTGTGCTGAGAGCACTGCCCACACTGAGAGATGTCCACAGCTGGTCTTTCATGTTCAGCAGTGCCCTTTGTACCTGAAGAAGGTGAAGCACACAGTGCAGGACAGGGTGTACCACTTCTAGGCTGAGAGAGCAGGTCCAGGAGCTGTGGAGCAGGAGAGAACAGCCAGAGGAGAAATCACCAGACTGCTTTGTGAAGGGAGGGAAACATCACATCAGGGTTGTGTTTGCTGGGATGTGGTTCCATAGGTGGCAGCTGCAGCAAAGGAAAGTTCATGCTGTGCCTGCAGGAGCAGGTGGGTCACAGTAACCTCTGCTGCTTCCAGGTCATCAGGCACCTCAGTCCCTTCTTTGACTACCAAAGGGGGTTGGAGTCAGTACAACAGCATTTCCTACAAATCAGCATGGGGAAATATCCCTGGATCCTTCCAGCACCTCCTGACTTTGAGCATGCTGCCCCGCAAGCTTCTCACCCTCTGACCACTCTTCATACTTTCTCTTACCCCTGCACTGTTTCTCACCAGGCTGGGAAGTTCAGCATTATTCCTACTGCTGTGAGCTGTGGCACCAGCATCGCCTTCTTTGGTGCTGTGAGTACTCCAGATACACTCTTCTCCTTTGGTCCATGCCTTGGGAATTGCCACTTCTTAGTTGTTTCCCTGCCTGCCTGCCTGGCACAAGGCTTCCTTAGTGGTAGCCAGCACAGAGGGGAGATGGTCTGGCAGGGTGTCAGCTCAGGTCTCCCTGTGACCATCAGGAATGACACCACTGCATTGGGATGCTGAGTGCTGGCAGAATCACGTCTCATGGTGGTCAGGTTTATGTGTGGATCCTGGGACAGAGCATCACTGGGATGCTGCTGGCAGGAGAGAGCAGCTCCTCTCTGCTTCTCCTCTGACTGAAGGGATGCAGTGTCCTGTCACTATGGTGGGGCAGAAGCTTGTGGAGCCCTTCTGTGGCTCTTCCCTTCCAGCAGATAACAGGGAGGTCCCCCACCTGTGCCCCTTTCCCCCCTGACATGCTCATCCCAGTCCATATGTGACTGTGAAGGTGCTGGAACAGCCCTCCCTGCCCATCCATTGCAGCCTGGGGATCCTGTCTGGCCTCCTGTGCAGCTCCTGGGAGCCGGGTGGGTCAGAGAGGAGCCAGTGGAGCTGGCTGGAGGCAGGCCTGGCTCGCTGCCCTAGCAAATGCCCACAGCTGGCTGCAGAGCTCAGGGGGAGCCAGGATGGAAGGCCAGGCATTGCTGTGGGAAGGTTCCCATCTTCAATGTTTGTCTGTCTCCAGGCTACAATGGTCTGTGACCTGGTTCTGCTCTACCTTGATGCAAAGGCTGACCTTTATTGGAAGGAGAAGTTTGAAGAGGTAAGGAGAGGGCCACATGGGAGAGAGGAGGTTTTGAAGTGACTAATTTTGGATTTAATAGTTTTCTGCCATTTGGTTAAAACCCAGTTCCCAAGATCAGGGGAAAACCTGGTGGAGCAGCTCTTAGTTTTCAGCTTTTGGACTTGGTTGCTAGTCTGAACTGGGAGAGGGATCCAGCTGGTGCTGGGAGTCAGGGAAAGTTGCACCATGACCTCAGCTACTGTCAAACCATCCATCAGTGGGTCACCATGGAGACCTTACCTGGAAAACTGACCCAGCTCTGTGCTTTTCACCCTCTTCCAAAGGGGATCCTAGGGGACTCCGTGCAGAGAGGTGCCAGCTCCTCAGGGCACATCCTGATCTGTGGTTCATTGACAGGTTCATGTGCTAAGCATGATTACATTGTGGGAATTCACTGCCCTGGTGAATCAGGGAGTCACAGGGAGGCTCCTACAGACCAGAAGAGCTGGCAACCCTGCCTCAGGTCATTTCCAGCTTTGTCTGGCCAAGTCTTTGGAGCCTCTGAGGGCTGAGATCCCCCATCTCCTGGTGAACTGTCCCAAAGCTGCTCCATCCAATGAGGGGGGAAACTTTCCTAATGCCTGATCTCGAATCCAGAGTGGGGTGGGCAGTGAATCTGGTTGCATGGAACCAAGCAGAGTAGCCAAGGGCCACCTGGGCTGCCTCCATGCCTGTTGTATACTGATGTCCCTGTTCATTTTGCAGGCAAGACCCCCTAAAGGTAAGCCTAAGGCCACAGCTTAGGGACATTGGGAACGCTCCACCACAAACGCCCTTCCCTGCAGAGCCACCTGCAGGGGGATACAATGGGGACACGGCTGCAGCCCTGGTGGAGGAGGGCCGTGCTGGCCCAGGTGGGCACTGCTGGGGTTGGGGTCTGCCTTCCCTGCAGAAGCACTGGCAGCAGCAGCAGCAGCAGTTGTTGGCTCCTGGGGCACCAAGCTATGCCGGGGCAGCTCCCAGCACTGACAGCCGGTGCTGGAGCAGAGCTGCCCACAGAGCTCCCCCAGAGGGGACTGGGGAGCAGCTGCTTAAAGCATTTTGCATTTCTCCATGTTCCAGTGATCATGGGCCTTGATTTCCCTTGAAAAACAGGGATGCAATGGAATAAAGCTGTTCTTGAAGTGGGAAGAAGTTTTGCTCTGTCTCTAGCCCTGGAGGGACTGTAAAGTTGTGGAGTGCTGCTCCTGCACCTTGTGGCACCCTTCCAGCTGGGACAGCTTCGTGTAGGCCACTGGGATCCTCAGAAGCTCTCTGGGAAGCTCAGGGAGGGTTTAGGAGGCACGTTTTAAGTTCCAGCCCTGGGCTGGTACTTCCTAAGGGTGTGCAGTGGCTCCTGCACCCTGATTGCTGCCTCCTGTCAGGGCTGATGCTCAGCAAGGACAGGCACAGCCCTGGGGTGAGCCGGAACATTTCAGAGGTGCTGACCCCTCCCTCCACTTTTCCCAGGCTGCATTAGCTGGTGCAAGGCAGGGATCAGCTGGGCTGTGCCTGGGTGCTGCTCTGGGGCCTCCACAAAGCTCACAAGCAGCATCTGTGGGTTTGAGCACTGTTTAATGCTCCTTACCAGGACCAGCTGTGTGGGGTGGAGGGGTCATGCAGCATCAGCCCATCCCGGCTGCCTGTCCCCCTGTGCCCCCAGGCTCCAGCCGGCCCCTGCCACCCTCCTGGAACTGCCGCAGGTAGAACTGTGCCGCCAGCTGCTTGGTCATAGTCCTCAGCACCAGGAAGGCAGCCACGATCTCGAGGAGGAGGAAGGCCAGGAACAAGCTGTGCAGGGGCACCTCCAGCGGTAGGTGGATGACCTGCCTGTCTGACAGCAGGAAGAGCAGCAGGGGCAGCTGGATCAGGAAGGAGAGGAGCAGGAACCCAGCCAGCTCAGGCACCTGCAGGATCAGAACCTGCTGAGATAGGGCAAGGAGGCAGTGGTGGCCTGGGGGGACCCTCTCTGCCCCTGGAGGCTCCTGCCTTAGCCTCTGCTGCCCTTGGAACACGGGCACCAGGGATGTCCCTGCTCCATTGAGCTGTGGTCACATGCTGTCAAACCCCCCCCCGTGGAGGGACACAGCAGGAGGGCAAATGGGTCCCCTTCATCCCTCTCTCCAAGTCATGCCTTTACCCACGATTCTCTTCTAGCACAGCTCCAGGTAGACCTCCAGAGAAAGGACATTGACGGGCACATGGCTCCTAAGCGAAGGGATATCCAGTGCTTACCTTCTCCTGGAGGTTCCCCAGGTAGCCCAGGTAGAGGCGGGAGCCCTCAGCCAGCGAGAGGATGAGGAAGGCTGTGACCAGCAGGAACTGATAGTGCCACGGCAGCAGGTGGTACTGTTATGGGGGCACAGCCTTGTCCAAGTCCAGCTGTCCATGCTCAGCTTCCCGCTCCCTGTGCCCTCCTCCCCATACCCAGCTCTCCATGCTCTGCCAGCTCTCACCATGCTAGTGCCCAGCTCCGCCTACTCTTCCCCCCCATTTTGACCATTCCTGCCTGGAAAGTTCATGATTTCTATCTCTAGCAGAGATGAGCAATCTTTTCTCCTGGGGGTCAGGGCATTTTGGGGATCCATTAATTCTGAAGAGTCTCCTCTGTCTGCTGCCCCCTTTGTCCCCCACCCATGCCTAGGGAGACATGGCAGGAGCAGCTCCCCCCATCCCTGCGTGCCCCATGGGATGGTACCTTCAGGTGCAGCATAATCCCCTCAGCCAGGCACCAGACTGGGAAGTAGTAAACGTTGAAGTAGAGCATTACCTGGAGGGGCAGGCTGGACAGCACCTTGTGAGCTAGGCAGGACATGCAAGGATGGGCAGGCTGCTCACCAGCCCCAGGGTCCCCCTGCCCAGAGGGACCCCCCTCACAGCTTGAGGGGAGCGACAGACCCTGGGTCCCACAAGCAGCTGATTGCAGCAAATGTTCTTATTTTTGCTCCCCTCCCCCATGGGTGGGTTCAGGGACCCTTTGGGTGCTGCTGCCTCAGAGGCACTCAGGGGCTTTGTTGATGTGCAGAGCAGGGCCATGGGGATGGACAGACAGCCCCTGTTCCCAAGCCCCCCTCCACAGAGCCCCGTGCCCATACCTGGCTGGGAGCTGGGGGCAGTGCCGCTGTCCCACGTCTTGTTGTTGATGAAGAGGGAGCCACTGAAGGCCACCAGGCCCCGGCGCAGGCTCGGGGGCAGTGGGGTGGGCACAGCCATGGGCAGCAGCCGAGCCCTGCTCAGCCCAGCCCGACTCAGCCCGGATTAGCCAGGAGGGAATCAGTGAGGTGACGGGCCAGGCTAATGCGCAGGGCCACGCTGCCATTGGCTCCCTGGGGACAGGGCTGCTGATCTGGAAGGGGGACCTGGGAAAGAATTCCCACCTTGGAACACCAAGCCCATGCAGGAATCACAAGGTGGAGTTGCCTGGAAATCACAAGTCACAGAGCATCTCCCCTCAACAGCATCTCCAGGGGGTGACAGCAGCTTGTACCTGTCACTGTGACTTGTAGCAACTGCACCCTCTCCCAGCCAGGCTCTATCAACACAAATATTGCTCAAAGACCCCTGACAGATGAGGGTGCCTCATGAGAGGATGGTACTATTCACCTGAAATGCTTCCTCAAGGCCTCCAGGTTCATGGAGCATTTACCAATCACTGTGAGTTCCTCAAGCCCCATCCAGGCTCAGGGGTGCTGGAGGGCAGTGTGGGATGACGTATTACGGAGTGGCTGAGCCAGAGGTGAATGAGAGGAAAATGTTCTTCAGGAACTTTAAGTTTAACATCACCAAATTATAAAGGTGGGAAAACCCCTTTAAGATCATCAGCTCAAATTATTATCCCAGCACTGCCAGGGTCACCACTAAACCATGTCCCCAGGTGCTACATCTACACATTTTTTGAACACTTCCAGGGATGAGGACTCCACTGCTGCCCTGGGAAGCCTGTATAAGACTGGACAAACCTTTTCATGAAAAAATATTCCCCAATATCCAACTTGAGCCTGCCCTGGCCCAGCCTGAGGCCGTTCCCTCTGCTCCTGTCCCTGTTCCCTGGAGCACAGCCCGACCCCCCCAGCTGTCCCCTCCTGTCAGGGGCTGTGCAGAGCCACAGGGGCCCCCTGAGCCTCCTTTGCTCCAGGCCGAGCCCCTTCCCTGCTCCCTCAGCCTCTCCTGGGGCTCCAGACTGTTGCCCCAGCACTGTTGCCTTCTCTGGACACACTCTGTAAGTGTCAGTTAGTTCTACCCAACAGATCTGGTCTCACCTCATGATATTCAGCCTCCAACTCACCCCATAAGGTGTATCAGAGAAGCTGCCTCAAATAGTGGGAGCAAGTGCTATAAATGAGGTCCTTAAAGGGCCAGGAATTGTCAAGGAACACAAGAAACCAAAAAAAGAGAGGATTCTTTTCCTGGATAAAGCTAAAGTGAAATTGCAGAGCTCACTGCCATATGCTGCCAAAACCAAACCATCTGGGGCTGAAAGCATGGTTAAACCAGCATCTGACTAGCTGAAGTTGTAGGATCACAGAATGGTTTGGCTTGGAAGAGACCTCAAAGCCCATCTCATCCCACCCCTGCCATGGCAGGGACACCTCCCACTGTCCCAGGCTGCTCCCAGCCCCAGTGTCCAGCCTGGCCTTGGGCACTGCCAGGGATCCAGGGGCAGCCCCAGCTGCTCTGGGCACCCTGTGCCAGGGTCTGCCCACCCTCACAAGGAAGAATTTCTTCACTATATCCCATCTTCTTCCCAACATTCCAACCTACTCTTGTCCTGTCCCTCCATCCCTTGTCCCCAGTCCCTCTCCAGCTCTCCTGGAGCCCCTTCAGGCCCTGCAAGGGGCTCTGAGCTCTCCCTGGAGCCCTCTCCTCTCCAGGTGAGCACCCCCAGCTCTCCTGGCTGGGCTCCAGCCTTCAGAGGATCTCTGTGGCCTCCTCTGAAGTTGTTCCAGCAGCTCCAGGTCCTTCCTGTGCTGGGACCCTAGAGCTGGATGCAGTTCTCCAGATGGGGTCTCACCTGCATGGGGCAGAGGCAAAGCCCTAGCTGTCCCCCAAGTCCTGCCAGCACACAAGTGAGACATGGGCAGGGTGACAGGCACAGCCCCAGAATCTGAGGAGCAGAAGCTGGTGGAGAGCTCAGCATCTGGGGGCATCGGGTCTGCATGGGCAGGCAAGGTGAGCAACCGAGATTATACCTGGGCAGTCTGGTGGAGGTAATGACACGGGGCATGTGCCCCAGCTGGCCTCTCATTCCTCATGGGAACAGGCAGTTTATTAAGAAGAGATGGAAATTTTCTGTCCTGGCATTAGAGATTGCAAGACAGGCCTGGAAAGGTGGCAGAGAACACAACCCAGGCTTGCCCAGCTCCAGGACAGACTCACCACCAGGAAGCATTTGCCAAGGCACTGGATAAGGAGTCCCAGGTTCAACACCACCCCACACCTGTGCAGAGGAGCAATCCCCATCTGAGCCAGCCCTGCCCATGACCTGACACACGTCCCAAGGAAAGCTGCAGTGGTGACTGGCATTTCTTGAGTCATGGGTGATATTACCAGCCCTGGCTGAAACAACTTCTCCGTAAAAAGCAGGGAATGGGACTTGTTACCCCCACTGCAGCTGTGGGCTGGAACAGAAGGTCCTTCCTCAGCCCCTGAAGGGCCTTCAGCCCTGTGAACATGGCGGTGATGCCCATTTTATGCAGCTCATGCCCAATACTGGATGAAGCCCCATCAGAGGCAAAGGAGGTCAAAAAGCATCTTCCTGAAAAACATCCATGCTGCCTGAAAAAGCATCTTCCTGAAGTGCTCTGCCACTGTGTCCCCAGCGTAGCAAAGTCGTGCTGGGGGAGCTGCCAGTCTCACCCAGCATGGAGAATATGACAGAGAACTTGGGGAAAACACACAGCTGAAGGGAATGCCACCCTGTGGTGCCCCAGAGTCTCCTGGCACTCACGCTGGATCCCCTGGGGAGCTACCAAAGCTGAGTCCAACTATCCCACCAGCAGGACACAGGATACAGAGCCAGATCTTTGTGGGTAGTGGGGCAGAGCTGAGGCAGCACCTGGGCAGCTGCCTCCATCTGGGCAGTGCCCCCACCCTAGGCCACTCTGGAACAGCCCTGCCTGGGGCACCAAGATCTGAGCAGCTCCAGCCACCCCTGCCCTTGGAGGAGGACCTGTGGACAGGAATACTGACATTTGTCTTTCGGAGCCTGAGACGAGACTTGCAAGTTCCCATCGCTTTGTGGATCCAGCAGACACACAGTGGTCCCTGTTCATCACAGGATGTGTGCTGGAGTGTGCACATCCTGCTACCACCCTTCCTGGTCATTCCATCTGGGAAAAGCTCTGCAGTGAAACCAGGAGAGACCAACCAGAGATGTGATAGATACTGGGGCATTTCTACCCAGCCAAGATCTGAAATACTGGAAATACAGGTGAGCTGGACACAGGTGGGAAGTCTCCCGAGAAGAGATTGTTGAACCTGGCCAACATGCAGAGGTGACCCAAGGTCTTGGAAAGAATCAGAAATGATCCAGACCCCAAGAATAGTATTGCTTTAATTCACAGGGGGTCAATCAAATTAAAAATATAAATCCTCTTGTTTGGGACGCAGGGTAAAACACTGCTGGGGAAGGAGCTGCCCCCAGAACAAAGCACTGGAGTCTCTCCTAGGGGGACTCTCAAACCCCACTCTGCTGGGCTGATGGACTCTGGACTGGCCAGGTCCACTCCTGAGCTGGAGACATGGCTCTTCTTCAGCATGGGGCCAGAAACAGGACAGCAGAGTACGAGCATGGTGGGCTATGCAGGATTGTCACTACACTGGACAAGTGCCAGAGAATGGACAGCCAGAAATGCTCCCCCAGCTACTTTTCCTCAAATAACACCTCAGCAACAGCACTGATCCCATGATAGCATTAAGGAGAGATATCTCAAGGCTGGCTGGAAGGGTGGCCACCCAGCCCAGGGCTGCAGCTGAGCCATCACAGCTCTCAGGTACCCCTGCAATGCACTCCGGTAATGGGCCCAAGAGCTGCCAGTGCCCCAGCCCGAACCAAGCCCCAGGAGACAGGGAACGAATCCCAACCCCTTGGCTGCTCCAGGACAGGAGATTCTGGGATGGGGACTGATGAGCTCCAGAGCCCTTAGCATGGACAGACACCCACCTCTACTGGTGGGGCTGCACAGGACCAGCCTGGACAACACAAGCAACAGCTGCACAGAGATCACCCAGTGTAATCTCCTGGCCCACCCAGACGCCCCTGGGGTGGGTGGGCACAGGGAGAGCTGTGGCAAAAGCAGCAGCCATGCAGGCAAGGAGCGGATGTCAGGCTCCGCAGGGATGCGCGCTGGAGCTCTGCTGGGAGCAAAGAGAATTTGGAAAGGAGCATCATGCATGAAAGCACAGGAGCAACCAAAGGCACTCGTGCTGCTTATGGGAGTGAGGGACATGCATGGGGCACACCCGCCTGGGGACCCTCAGCCCTATGGCAGCATCCAGAGCCGTATGGCGCCCATGCCCACTGCCAGTGCCAAGCCTCACGCTCTCTGTGGGCTGCTTTTCCAGCATTCCACAGCAATTGCAACAGCAGAGCCCCATCCCCAGCCCAGCAGGCACAGGGGCAGAGGAGCTGTGTGAGATCCTCCTGGAAGATCTGAAGGCAGGTTCATCAAGGTCTCAAAGGGAAATGGCTGAGCCATGGGGTTCCCACCAGGCCATGGAGCTGCTGTCCCATCTCTCCACGGCGAGTGCAGCATCAGGAGAGTTCAGCCATCCATGGCTTTAGGTGCCCTTCCCTGTTAGCCACGACATGTCTCCAGTTCTAAAAGAGAGAAAAACAACAGTGCTGTGAGGGGTTTCTCAACGTGCGCAGGAAAATGCTCTTGGTGTGCCTTGGTGCTTGGTGTCCATCCCAGTAGTACTTGGTGTCCATCCCAGCAATCAGCTGCCTCCTCTGCCCTCACATCTGTCACTAAACTGTCCAAAAAGTCACCTGCAGGTCCTCAAATCTGTGTAAAACTGAGTTCAAACATTTTATTTATTTATACTTAAAAGCTGCCCTTCAGCTGGAAATCCATGGAAAGCTGCCAAACTGCAGCCAAGCAAGGTGCCAGCCAACAGGATCTGTGCCACGTGTGGGTCTTTGCAGCCCCAGCCCTATCACCCAGCATTGCCCCACATGTGAGGGGGATGCAAAATGAGGACACCCGCCCCTTAACCAGTGTCTCCACATGGGAATTAGGGATATGGCCCAGTCATGGGGGCAGCTGTCCCTCCTGCCAGCCCCTCACATCCAGCACACTCAGGACCCCAAACCAAACGTACTTGCCGTGACGAACAAACAGCCTAAAGTTGTGAAAGCAGCAGGAGACAAAGAGAGAAAAGACATTCAGGTTTAATCTGGCTTCCTCGAGCCCCCGAGCCCCACCACAGTCCCAGCAGCTCCTCCCCACCCCCAGGATAGCCACAAGATACCACCTCCCTCCCAGCCACAAAGTAGGACACCAGCAACCATTTCCCAATGTGCCGGGGTGATGGCACAAGAAATTCTTCCCTGTGAGGGTGGTGAGACCATGGCACAGACTCCCCAGAGAATCTCTAGCTGCCCCATCCTTGGAAGTGTCCAAGGCCAGGTTGGTGGGGCTTGGAGCAATCTGGGATAGTGGGAGGGAAGGGTGCAGGGGGTGGAATTGGATGTGCTTTAAGGTCCTTCCAACCCAAACTATTCTGTCATTTTATGAACCCTGTCTCAGCTGAGGGAGCCCATGACATGCTCCCCATCCCAGGGATGCCCAGGGAGTCTGAGACACAAAGCTTCCTGGGGGTTGGGAGTGCTCCTCTCCCTGAGCTTTTGAAAATATCTGTTTTTATTCCAGATATGGAAACACCCCTGGAACAGGGACGCACATTTCCTCAGCAGCTCTGATTCCCACTCTAAAGGCCTCTTCCCAGCTGTTATCACCTCCCTGGAATTTGCCTTCCAGCACCCACCCTCAGCACAAAGCTATGCTCTTTCCTCTGCATGGTCTAAAAAACACAGTGAAGGGAGAAAAATGTCCTTTGCCTATGAGGTCCGCTCCAAGGAATTGGAGGCTGAGACACCACAGGCCAGCATACTGGCAGCACTAGCTCTTTGGGCTGGGTTGTGCATAGGGGGCTATGCACAGGCCACACACTCAGTCCCTCTCTGCTGGTCTCCTTGACCAACTGGGTGCCCAGGTGCGCCCCAACATCCAGCATTGCTTCCTTGATGATGTGCTAATGCCCAAAGTCAGAGAGTATTCCCATCCCATCATGTCTGTGCAAGGATTTGGGTCCTGGTGTTTAAGACAAACCCCATGTGTGGGGGATGCCAGACCTCGAGGCAGCTAAGAGGTAGCACAGGGGGGTGGAGGAAGCAGAACAGGAAGGGAGATGCAAGAGGGGTGTGGAGACAGATCAGTGTGAAAGGCTCAGCTCTGCCTAGCACCCCATGGCCGTGCTTAGCCTCTGCCCTGGCACTGCCACTTCCCACTGCCTGTCTACTTACTCCACATCACGCTTCCGGATGGTCCTGCCCGCAGCCAGGACCTCAGCCACCTTGGACACGATTGGGTCGTAGTTCATGCTGGCCACAGCCACCACCTCGTCACTCCTGGGGTGGGCAGAGCAGAGCAGTTAGGGCAGCCTGGATGGGCACAGTCCCACCACCCAAAACCCACCACGATGGAGAGAAGAGGGAGGCAAAGAGGAGCACCCGCTCCAGAGCCAGGCCTGATCCCAAGGTATGAGCACCACAGGGACTGGGAAAAGGTGGCTGGAACAAGGATCAGGAGAAGGTATAGAGTGGCACAGCAGGCCCCACTGGTCCTACCAATGCTAATGGTTATGTCATGAGCATTACTAGGGTGCCTGGGTGATGGACACAGTTCTGCCATCCCGGCATCTGTGGGAAATCACCACCAAAGGTACATCTGATGGTGGATAAAAACCTGGACAACATGAAGGATGCCCAGCTGTGATCCCTGCACTGCTGCCCTGTGCTGAGGGAGTGGAGAGGCAGGTGGTCAGGATTTCCCTGTGGAACAGTCAGTTGGGATGCTCCACATCCCCTTCCTGATCCCTACCTGTGAACAGGCAGAGTGCCCCGCTCTGAGCTGCTCCATGGGCACTGGCACAGCTGGGGTGTCCAAGCCCTGGGTCCCACAGCCCCAGCAAGGACGTCCCCGTGTATATGGGATGTCCAGGCTGGCTGACTGTTCCCCTGGCAGGATCCCAATGCAGCCTCAAAGGTTGAGAGGCAAACAAATGAAGGAGAAGGAAGAGGATGTAAAACTGCTGGAGGAGCTTTGGCTAAAGGTCACAGGCAAATAAGAAGGGTGGTTCTGGTTTGGAGTTTGCCGAGGTCAATCCAAGTGTAAACCTTCAAAGCCTGACCATGAAGAGATAACTGAATGCACAATGTGAGATCAGGGAAGATGTGTGGGTAAGATCTTAAACTCTGGTGATATTGTTGAATAAACTGAAAAATAGAAGCACCCACTAAACCAAGATTTGCTCTTAAATCAACTGCCAAAGAGCTCTGGGATCAACAGAGCAAAGAGCAGCTGGGGTGGGGAGGGATATCCCTAATTCCCAGGACAAGGAGAGCAAAAGCCATGTTTCAGAGGACACTTCAGCCCTGTGCAGCCACGAAAGTTAATGCTATCTCTCACATCTGTCTACAAAACCATGGGGCAGCTCCATCACAGACTATTTCAAAAAACTCCCATTCCTAAATAAGCTCATAGCAAATAAAGGAGAGCAGTTTCCCAAGCAGAGCCAGCTCCAAGCTGGGAAACACCAAGTGGTTGGAGAGACCATCAAAACCAGGGACAGATGTGCTGTTCCAAGCAATGAATAACCAAGGTGTGCAATGGAACCAGAAGATGTATTACCACCAGCTGCCCACTGGCTCGCCCTCAAACCCCAAAAGGGCCAGCCAGGAAGGTGGATGCAGCCCAGACATTTCTGTCAGCAGGACACAGGGTAGCTGCTCCTTTTGCAAAATAGTTCATGGTGAGCTGGAGCACCCTGCATCAGCAGCAGCTTTTGAACTCTTTGTCAGACAGATGGGGGAAGCCAGGAAGAATCCCTATTTTTCAAAAGGTTTTCAAAGGTAACAAGAATTCCCATCCTGAACCTGGGATTTGGAGCAATCAGAAATCTTTGTGAAGACATAGGGAAGAGGGAAGCACAGTGAATGTATCTACCTGGTCTTCCCTTCTTCTGCAGCGTTGAACGTAACAGAGATGGGGAACCATGAATAAGACAACCACAGCAATTCCAGCAATTCTCGGGTCTCCAAGATCTTAGGGGCAGGAGGACATCAGTCTGTTGTCAAGGCAGTGTGCCATGGGGACATCTGCAGAGTGCTGTCCCCTACACCTCCCAGCACAGAGCGTTTTATTGGCCTCTACACAGCTCTGAGAAAAATGCTTTCCTCTTCAAACTCTGGGGCAGAAGCAGCCTTATTGTGAAAGCCAATGCTGAGGACAGGCTGAGGAGTGGGAACCACCAGTGGTTCCTGCAACAACCAAGGAGGACCAGGGGGAGAAGAGTTCAAACACGGGGTGGGCACAGCAGAAGGAAGCAGGAGGAAATGGTCAGCTTGGGACTGTCCTCTGTCCAAGAGCATTAGCACCAACTAGAAGAACCACCACCAAAAAAGAAAAGAGAAAGAAATGCTCCAGCGGCCTCTCACAAACAGAGAGCCAAGCTGGGGGGGGCACACTGGCTGACCCCCACCAGCCAGTGCTTCCCAGTACCTCTGGCTCTCAGCATGGAATGCCGTCCTGGTACCCACACGCCATCTCCGGGAGACCCTCCTGGGTGGCAGAACAACACAGCCTCAGCAGGGACCTCCAGTCTGCCCACCAAGCCCAGGTCCCCTGGCAGCCCCTGTCCCTTGCAGCCACCATGGCACACAGAGCAGGGATTATGTACCTTGTCCAGGGCATTCCCTCTGAACAGCCTCCTCAGATGATTCATTAAAGCAACCTGATGTTTCCTTTCAAATTAGGGTTGGCATAAAGAGGTAAAAGGCTCTCATGTGGAAAGGCTGCAGGAGGGGAACATCCCCACAGCAGCTCTCCCCAGCACAGGTGGTGCCTTGGCACGAACCCACCCCTTTAGGCAATTTTGACCAAGGTTCCAGCACACTCTGAGCTGCATCCAGTATGCAAAGGTCCCTGGGTGCCAGCTGGAGCCCCATCCCTGCAGCAGGTGTTTACCCAAGGTGTTCAGGTACCAGGGAGAGGAGGGTGAGCACTGGGGATCCTCAGGGTGATGCAGTAAGCCCCACACCTCTTCAAGCCCAATGCACACATCCAACCACCAGGCTCTGTTCTGAGCCACATGGGCAAGTGGGCCACCCTCAGGGAGGGACAAGGCATGGGGTACCTTGGAGATGGGACAGAGGGACAGGGAGATGATGTCTGCAGAGCCAGAGCTGGCTCCTGTCCTGAGCTCCCTCCTGATTCCTGCCTGGATGCTGTTGCCAAGTGTTTGACAGCTGAGCTGGGCAGCTCTTTGCTTCCTTGGTTTCCCTCTCCCTATCCTTAATACCAGAAAGCACTTAGAGAAACCCCTCTGGCTCCAGCAAGAGGATGTTCTGTGGCCACTGGTGTCAGACTGGGATGGACAAAGGAAACAGAAGAATAAACAGCAGCAAATATTTTTGGGATAAATTCATGGTGCAGTGACTTTCCAGTCTAAACAGCCAGCATGGCTCCAGAACAGCTGAGGTAACACATCCCAGCTGCCAACACATCTCAAGAATGCACTCCCAGGGAGGGTCCCAACCTGGGGGGGGAGCTGGATTTCACTACAAATATAACAAAGCTCCCAAGTTCCTTCAAACCTTCACAGCTTGTGATAGACAGAAGAGTTTTTTGAGCTCAATTTGTCAAACCAGAAGTAGAAACAGTGATGCTTGAGCACTCTGTCCAGCACTGGTCTCAAATCATTAACATGGTGATTAGATGGGAAGGAAATATTTGATAGGGATTGCCAGTAGAAGCTGTCATCTGCTCACAGAGATTATGAGAGCAAAGGGCAGAGACACCAGGCCCAAAGACCAGTTTAACTTGTTGTACAATCAGAACGTCATTTCTCCAGGGTCTTGTATAAGTGTCCCACACTCATTGTGCAGAGGTGAACAAAACTGACTGACAGAAGCTCTGGCAGAACTATTTTCCAGCCTAGCAATCTGATGAATGCCTGTGTAGGAATACGGACAAGACAAACACTTACTTGGTATAAAATGCCACAAACTTCAGTTCATCCAGATCTCCCTGAATGACAACATCATCGAATCCTTCCCCATGACCTGGAAGGCAAAGCAGTGAAATCAGCAGCAATTCCTCCAGATCCAGCTCTAAGACAGGGTGTTTCATTCCAGCACTACATGGAGAATGTCCTGCAGTGACCAAGAGACCAGCACCAGGAGATGCAGGTACCAAAAACCACAGGAGAGTTTTGGGTTGGAAGAGGCCTTGAAAAACACCTTGTTCCCACCCTCTACATGGGCAGGGACACCTTCCACTGTCCCAGGTTGCTCCAAGCTCTGTCCAACCTGGCCTTGAATACTTCCACAGATGGGGCAGCCACAGCTTCTCTGGGCAACGTGTGCCAGGGCTTCATCACCCTCACAGGGAAGAATTACTTCTCAATATCTAATGTAAGTGAATCCTCCATGCTGTTTAGAGAAGTGCACTTCATGGCAGATGGGTTTCAGAGGAGACTCTGAACCTCTACGGAGGCCAGGCAGGGAAGCAGCCCTGTGGCAGAGGTTGGTGGGGAGGGTTCACATTGAAGGAGGTGACCCTGGATTCTCTATGCCAGGGCACCTCCAGCAGCACAAACCCTCAGCAGCCCCAGGGAGCCCCTTACCCGCGTATCGGATGCTCTTGCCAAACATGGCTGTCCACAGGTACGGGACAGTGCTGATCTCCGTGCCATGGGCCAGCATGTTCAGCGCGGCGATGCGGCCTGCAAGAGAGCACGGGATGGGGGAACTGCCACCCCAGGGCAAGCTCCAGGCTCTGCACTCAGGCCACAGCATCAACACCAGCAGTCACAGAATACAGGGAGACAAAAAACTGCTGCTGAGAAAACCCACACAGCAACCAAGACAAAGCAGGAAGCACACACGGATGGGCTCAGACTCCGTCCCATGGTGCATCTCCTCCTTATCACCTCCACTGCCATGAGCCATGGACCCATGAGACTCTTTCCCCCCAGCTTGTGCAATAGTGACAGGGTTGAGAGTGTGCTGAGCTCCTACCCAGATGGGGATGGGACGGACAAACCCTTGGAGGGCAGGGAGACTGCTGGGGTACGGCCCTTGCTGCAGAAGCATATCTGGTCATGGGAGAGGTGTCCAAAGGCTGACTTTGGAACTGTGGTTCCAAAACCTCTCTGTGAGACTATGGCCATGAGGGCAGCCCATCACACCAGGGGTTCCAGGCTGACGAGAAGGGCTGGAGCTCTGCTGAACACTCCCAGGCCAGCCTGGCAGTGTGGGAAGCCCAGTGGGAACCTGAGCCCAGCCTGGCATTAGGGTGTGAGCTCCCAGGTGTCCTGGGGCAAGGAATAGAGCAGGCTCCTGCAGCAGTGCCAGGGAGCAAAGGGAATATGGGAAAGAAAGCCTGTCTCTGGGCTCCTCTGTGCTGGCGATGAGGCATTGTTAGGCAAAGCTTGGCAAGAATGCTGACACATGAAGGCATAAGATACACATGCTTCAAAATGTTCAATACAACCACCCAGTCTCTCTGCTGGCTGTTGTCTCATTCTTGCCCTGGAGGGTTTGGAAATTTCCTGAGAATCTGGAAAAGGCTCTTTTCTGCAAAGTACCTACCATGCATGTGGGCCATCTGCCAGTGAGGGACATTCACCTTCTTGTTATTCCTCAAGGCCAATGGAAATGTGACAGCATCTCCAGCAGCAAAGACCCCTGGGATGTTGGTCTGCATCATCTGCAGGGGAGAACAGAGGTGGCATTAGTGGGGTTGGCACCCTACAGAAACTCCACAGCTGGAGTGGCCCAGAGCTGCCACAGTCCCTCAGAACACAGGGAAAACCTCTGCTTGGTTGTGGGACCCCCATGGGAGATTTCACTCAGCCTTCCTCACTTTCAAATAAGAATGCACATGCAGGGACTGACAGTATCCCTCAGCCAGTGGGTTATGCAATAAAAAGACACATGGACTGGTGTCCTGGAGTCTCTCTCAGAAGTCTGGGGCTCGTTGGTTTTGGCTGATAGAGCACAGCTAATTGCAGGGATGAACACTGCACGGCACTGAGCCCCAGGCTCCCGACATGCTCCTTGGCCCAAGGCACCAACACCGACCAGCTCAAACATTGCTCCTCCATCACAGTCCCTGGTGGTGGGGAGAAAGGATGAGTTCCTTTAGGATCCTTGAAAAGATGGATCTATCTCAATTTTTTCCCCTCTAAATATCCATACCACTCCAGGACAGCTCAGAGCCAGACCCAAGCCAGAGCATCAAGGTCTGGGGTTTGCACAGCCCCTTGCACAGGGGGTTCCCAGGCACTCCTGGTGACGCTTCCAGAATTTCACCTTCTCACAGAATATCCTGAGATGAAGGCAACCACAAGGGTCATTGAGTTCAATTCCTGGCCCTGCACAGGCCAACCCAAAGAATTAAATAATTCCAATTCTGCCAATCTTGGCAGATAAAAAGCCATGAAAAGCCCCTGTGGCAGCAGTTTGGAGCCCCAGGGAAGCTCAAGATCAAAAGAGCTGACCCAGCTCCTCCTGCTCTCCCTCCCACCGGGGCTGCCCCTGGGCTCACCTTGTTGACCACGATGAAGCCCTTCGAGTCGATGTTGATGCCACTCTGCTTGAGGAAGCCTGTCGCTGGGACTGCACCTGGGGGGAGCCAAAGGCTGCTGCTGCAGTGTCCAGTGCTCCACAGCCCTGGGGCTGATTCTGAGGCCTCTCCTGGCCCCAGGGACAGGCAGCAGCTGCTCTGGGAGTGTGGAGCAGGGCCAGGCACCCTACAGAGCCCCCACTGCCTCTGGCCCCTCAGGATCAGCCTCTGGCCCCTCAGGATCCCTGTCCTGCCCAAGCCATCACTGTAGCCTGTCCACCGCCCTTTTCTAGTGCTCAGAGATAATTTTCAATTTCATTCACTTTTATAGATAGTTTGAAAAAAATTGTATTTAAAAGGGAACCTTTGAGCTTCCAGCCAGGGCTCTACAGCCGCCCCCCAGTCTGTGCATTTCCTTCACCTTCCTTCTCCTTTTTTAGTTTTTTTTTTTTTTATCTCCAACCTCTTCACAAATCAGAGTAGTCAATAAAAACAACAAAACCAGAATTAAATTAATTCTGTGATTCTTCCAGTCCACAGCATTTTGAAGAGGGAAGGAAAGGGAATTTCCCCACCACCACCACGAAGTGTAAAGGAGAAATATATCATATTCTTTGGGATATTTTCTTTTATTTTATAGTATAGGATACATTTTTGATTGCTGTCAGCAGCAATTAAAAAAACACATATTAAAAAATCAGTTTGGGGAAGATTTAATAAAAAACAGTTTGAGAGGATGAAACTGCTTTAAATGTTTTGGGTTTTTTCTAGAAGAAACATATATTACTTCTGAAATATATTTTCAGTTGCATTTTGTTGTGGGGGCTCTAGAAATGCCTTTTTTAGATATGCAGATTCATGTGTGGTAGTCCAGCAAGGCTAGCAGACCACTGCCAGCCCCCCCGGCCACCCAGCCCCAGTGACCTTCTGCTGCCACATCCCCTGCAATTCTTCCCTGCCCTCCCTCCGTGCCTTGCCCCACACAGCCCTTACCAACACCCACGACACAGACGTCAGCACGCAGCACCTTGCCACTCTTCAGCACAACCTCCTTCAGCTGCAGGAGACACAAGGGGCAGGGGGCACATCAGAGCTATTTTAGGGACAAAACCCCTCTGTAGCAGCAGGAAGCCAAGCTGGCAGCTCGCCTCATTTGTGAAATGCAAATTGACCATAATTCCTTAGAAAAGCAGCAGGAGCTGAGTGGGATCAATGAAGTCACCCCACACACCACTCTGGCATACATTTGCTCCTGGGGGCCAAATCCCGGAACATGAATGTCAGGGGACAGGAAAGAGGGGAGAGCAGAACTCCACGAGGGAAGGGAATGGCAGCTCTGGGGGATGCCACAGCAGTGCCCCCAGGGAGCCCCTGCCCACCACTTACCTTCCCCTCCTGCTCCCTCAGCTCCGACACCTCTGTCTGCATGTAGAACTTCACCCTGTTGTTCTCAAACATCTGCACGGGGTACAAGGGACAGAGCAGGGGACATCAGGGCCCTGAACCACCCTGGTCCTGATGTCCTGCTTTCCCCTACACCGCCTTGCCCACCCTGCAGGCTTGTCTCAACCTGCACTGCTAAGGAGGTCAGCATCCCCCCATTCCCAACATGGCTCTAGAGGTGTTCCATAGCACATGGACCATGACAGGGAAAACACAGCCCATTCTCACTGATTGCTGCCATCACAGCTTGGTCAATAAATGTGAAGTAAATTAATTAGTGCAATAAGTGAAACAAGCAAAATCTGCTCTGTTACCAACCCCCGCCAGATGGGAAAGCAAGGTCACCTTCATGACAGCACGGCCAACCCTCTCCCCAAAGAACTTCTTGAAGGGGACATGCTCCAGCTCCACCAGGGACACTGAGTGGGCCCTCTCTGCAAGGTAGGCGGCCACCTCCATCCCTGGGGAAGAGAAGCAGGTCCAAAGAGCCACGTTAGCCCAGCCAGCACTGCCCCGTGTCCCTGGCTGCAGACGGGGAGCAGCCTCATCCGCTCCAAATGGGGAGGCTGGAACTGCACTCCTGGGAGAACTGGGGAGCCACCAGGCCTGATCACACCAGGGCTCACACCAATTCAGGTGTTCTTGGGCACAGGTTTTAAAGATCAAATGGAGGAACTAGCCAGGAAATTCCAAAGTGCCCTGGGCAAAACATGGAACAAGGGACCTCAGCCAAGGGAAACCTTCCTCCTATGGCTGGGACAACCTCAGCTATGGTCTGAAAACTGCTCTTGGGAGTTGCTGTTTTCTCCCATCAGAATGGTAGAATATTGGTGCTGGGAATTGCATGGGAACCTCCACCAAGACATCTTCTGTCTTTGGGGGTTTTTTGGAAATGAATCTTTTTGATGACCTGCAGTTTGCAATTGGCCCCCCATACTGCATGCTTTTCTGTAGATCATATTGATTCAACCATGAAAACAAGTTTATCTTTTATGAAGGAAGAAAAACAAATCATTAATATCTTATAATAAATTTTCTGACTAATAACCATTTATGTTTAAGGCTTGCAGGACCCACTTTTATTTTGAAAGGACCCACAATAATTTTGTTGGAATCATATCAAGTAAAAAGAAGAATCATCACAGAAACAAGATTTTTCCTGTGCATTTTAAAAATCTACCACACTACTGAAATATAAAAGAGAAAAATCCCATAGACTCCTATCCACCAACAAGCCTCTCCTGACTGAAGCCAACTCCAGACATACCAGATTTGGACCCACATGAGCACCAGTACTTGTCTTGCCATGTACTTTCCAGACTGGGACAGCAACATCTATGCCCATGCCAGCTCAGTCTCTTTGAAAAATCAATTTCTCTGGTACAGAAATATCCTTACACACACCTGGGGCTGGAGGTTGGACTACCCCAGATCCAATTTCATGGGAGTGTTACCTCTACCTGGGCAGTGACAAACTGGGCAAAGGACTTTCCCCATCTGCAGGCAGAGGTGGAGAGCTGGGACAGGGCCACGGGCCAGGCCAGCACTCACCCAGGAAGGATGCTCCCACGATCACAACGTTCTTGCTCGTGGCCAGCTTCACCACACGATTGGCATCTTCAGGCGTCCGGATGTTGAAGACATTTTCCATCTCCTTACCTTTGCAGCTGAGAGTTTTGGGCCTGGAAAACACTGAGGGTGATACAGCTGCTTTTCTCAACTCTGTGTGGTTCAGTGCCCAGTCAGGACTGCAGACACTCCTCCCGGGGCTCCAAGAACATTCCCAAATTTCCTTTTTTCACCTTTCTCTGGGCTGGAGACATTACATGGAAAAACCCAGATGCGGTGGCCAGTGGTGGAGCAGGGGATGCTGAGCAGTCACCCCAGACCCCATCGTGGACTGGTGTACCCACAGGTCCAGGGAGCTCCTTGCTGGGGTGGTGCAGCCAGCGCAGGATAAGCATTGCTTTACAAGCCTATGCTCAATTATTGGCATGTCACAAAATTTTTAGAAGCTTAATGGGACACAGAAAACTCACTCTGGCCTCCAGCAGATATTGAAAGTTTGATAAGGCTCTGCAGATGTAGGCTACACTCTCCATTCCCAAGGGCACACTGCTGATGCTGTTGCAGCTTAACTGTGCCCTCCCCAGGCACTTACTGTAACCCATATATTTTTTAATATCTGGCCCCTGCATAACTGACTCACATCTGGAAACAGGACAGAAGCACCTAAATAATTTAGGTACCCTAAAAAAGCCAGTATACCTGGAGCTTGTGCATGAGGATTTTGAAATTATTGCCAAAGGTTTAATCCTCTTGTGAACGTAATTGGGTGGCTGGTGCACATGGCATTTGGCTGTGATCCTGTACACCCTAGCACCAGCTATTCACACCTTGTGGCACTGGCTATGACTGGCGGCACTTTGGCTTCCAGTTGAGTCCCTGCTTTGGCTGATCTACAGCATTCCTTCCCCAGATGATAAATTATGCAGGAGCTGTATTTCTCCTACTTCATTTTATGGCTTGATGTAAGGAACACAAGGAAGGAGAGCCAGGATGCCTCATTTTCAGCTTAAACTGCCGATTTTGACAAACCTCCAATCGAAAACAAACTGACCCACTACTTCCAGGCCACAAGTGACAACAGCAATCCAGAGTGATGCTCAGCATGTCAGCACATCAATACTACCTTTTCCTATGGCTGGACCAGGTCCAGTCCTGAAAATTCCTATTCTGGGGCCAAGGCTCCCAAAGGGTCTGTTAGAATGGGGCAACAGCAACACTTAATTAAGGCTGCAACAGTAAAGTGTTAAACCTTAATTGCTGAAAAAGATCTTAAAGGTTGGCAGAAAATGCAAGACGGAAATTCAGAGGGATGAATTATCTGGTTGTCAGGGTTGAGTGTTATCAAGGAGTGAAAAGAAAAGCAATGTGGCAAAAATGCTCTCTAAAAGAATTAGGATACTTCCACTTTGGAGCTTTTGTTAAAGAAATTATGTTCAAGGTCCTGGTACCACCCCTGGAAGTATCCAAGGCCAGGTTAGATGGGGCTTGGGGCAATTTGGTCTAGTGGAAAGTGTTCCCTGTCCACAGCAGGGGTGGATCTGGATGAATTTTAAGATCTCTTCCAATACAAACCATCCTGTGATTCTATAATACATGATGTAGATATATATGAAATATATAGATGATGATATTTAGATGTAGATACATACAGACATTTCCAATATCTTTTGTGTTCCTTGACTTTTCCATACTCAAACAAATCCAGGGTTTAAATTCACCTGCCACATTTCATCCCTTATCCCCAGGTCCTCACATTCTCAGATAAAACAGTTTCTCTTGATCTTTGAGATGTTTGTCTGAAGCTTACGTGTTTCCCGTTGCTATCAGCAGCTTGTTGTACTCCATCTTAAACCCATCCTTGAACACAGCTATCTTGCTCTTGACATCCACAGCCGCCACCTAAAATCATTCCTAAATAACGTTAAGGGAAGAAATCCCAGATTTTCACCGAGGTCCCAGCCCAATCAACTTGTCTGCCAGGTTTTAGTCCTCCATGTCAGTTTTAGTTAGTTAGCTGGTTGCTTTTAGTTAGTCTGTTAGTTTCAGCCCCTCCATGTCCACAGCTTGGCCAACCCACACCTTAAATATTCCTAGTTGCATTCTCACAAATCCTTGAAGGTCTTCCAATATAAATAAAATAATGGGGAGAAATATTTAAGCCATCATTGTCTGCACTGTTTGAAGGCTGATTATCCTTATCAGACGGCACCTGGCTCCCCAGATCCACATGAGGAATGGCAGGTAACACATCATGGTCACCACAGACAGCCACATCATGGTCACACCCAGAGTGCCCTTCCTCCCACAGGAGCATTGTGTTTTGAACACAGGAGCTGTGTTTTGAACAAGCACAGGCAACCTGCACTCCTGGGCAAAAAGAGGGGGGCTGGTGGAGACCCAACATTCATACAGCTGCATCCAGTGAGCCAAGGACATAGACAGTGGCCACATTCCCTAAATACAGCCCTTGCATACTAGCACTTGCCTTCAGGCACACACAGGACTCTCCTTACCTGCATTTCAGTCAGGACTTCAATGTCATAGGTGCAGAAGAACTCCTTGGGGCGCAGGGCAATCTGCTCAGGGTGGGAATCCATTGACTGCAAAAAAAAGCCATTTTTCTGTCAGCTGCTGGGGATTGAACAGGTGAGCAGAGAAATGGCTGCTACCAGCACAAGTAAGCACTTGCTGCATGGGTTAAGGGAATGGTTCTACAGGGCCGGAATGAAAGCCTGTTCAAGTAGGAGCTGTCACAAGAGGCTGGCCTGGGCTCTGGTGCCTTCTCTACTGGTTTGGCGTGGGGCTGGTGCTGAGCAGCTACGGAAAGATCACAGCAAGTGCTTCAGTGTGTCAGCAGACATAACTGCAACCCCTCCCAGTACACACAGGTTCACAGGAGCAAGAGAAAAGATTCATTTTACAACACAGGTGGTGAGGCCCTGGAACAGGTTGCCCAGGAAAGCTGTGGCTGCCACATCCCTGAAAGTGCTGGACTAGAGCAAGACCTGGTCTAGTAACAGGAGTAAAAACCACAGCAGGGGGAGTGGCACAGGATGACCATTAGAAGCCCCTTCCAACTCAAACCATTCTATGAGTATTTGGAAAACAGCCAGCTACCAGGGCAAATGGAAGCTAGAAGAGCAGTAAGAACAAGCAGCATCAACACACAAGGATTCACTTTCAAAAGCACCCAAGTTATGCTGCACAAGTTCCATCCAACGCTGAAGCAAGGGGGTGGGGCCCATTTCTGCACATCTTGAGCTGCAAAATAAAGGTTCATGCTTTTCTCAGCCTTCCCTGGTCACTGCAGTGAGATGTACATCTTTACACACAGTGTTGAGCCTGAGCTCATCTGTCCTCCTGACTCTGTGGACACAAGCTCAGACTCAGGCTGAGAACAAGCTGAGCATCGAGTGGCCAAGTTGGGTGTGCAGGACCCTGCCCGTGTGCCCCTCTCTGCCTGCAGCGTGGCAGAACAGGCAGGGATGCCATGGTCAAGCCCTGCTAGAGATCACACAGTGCCAGCAGCATCATCCACTCATGCCACACAGGGATGGTGTTTGGGCTTGACCCAGGAGGGACAGGGGATGCAGGAATCAAGGGCTTTCCTATTCGCCCGTGGAGATGGATGTGCAAGATCCTTCCCCCTGGAGGCAGCCTGGTCAGGGGCTGGAACAAGCCCAACAAGAACAAGACCTCACTCTGACTTCAGACAACGCTCTGCTCAGGAGAGACTGCTGTCACACGACTTGGGGCAGGGTCATACAGGTTTTACTGCAAATTCTTTGAATACTCCACATTTACAGAGAGAAACACCTGACCCCTCTGCGACAGTGTGCAGGAAGGGCAAAGCACAACAGTACACAACCACCATGCCTTTTGCTGCTGCTTGGTGCTCTGGGGACAGTAACAGAGATGTGGCAACACACAGGTCATGGTCCAAAGGAGACAAAGGGAAACAGCTCAGGAGGACCTGGGGACACACTGATAACAGGCATTCAGCAGGGCAGAGGAAGGGCACTGCTGCAGTTTCAGGGAGCAAGAGCTCTGCTGCTTACAGTGGTACTCCTCCAGTAGCTTGTACAGGTGTAGTTCCACACACAACAGGATTAAGAAAAATTCCATTTTTCCTACCCTCTTCCCAAAAATTCTGCCTTCTCTTCCATGGGCTTTGTGTACCTTTCAAAAGCAACTACAGCCAGAGGTGCTCAGTGGAGGATTTAACAAAGCATGTACAACATCTCTGCTGTGTGGAATGTTCTTACTATTTAACAGCGAGAAGAAGAGCCAGTCTAAGACTCAACCATGGGGATGAGTGTGTGAGAGTGCTGTCTGGCTGGGAGAGGGACTCTCAGATTCTCCCAGCTGCTCAGCACAACCCCTGTGATGCCTGGATGCAGGTCGCAGGCAGCTGCTCTTCACCCCAGGCAGGACTCACAGAAGCACAGAAATGGCCTGAATGCTCCCAAAAAGCCATATGCATGTTTGCCTGTCTTTGAAAATCCCTTTTTTTGGATGCTGGAAGATGGTATGATTGTAGTAGTCCCCATGGGTAAGCATTCCTGCCATGAGGATGAACACATAGTTCACCTTATGTTATCTTCAGGCTCCGAGGTCAAATGCTGCTGTCCAACTTGAGCTGCTGCCTGACATCAAAGAAGGCTCAGGAATGAGCAGCAAAACAATCTGATTAAAGACCATCCTGTATCTATAAACTGGAATGCAAAATGTGATGTGTGTCAGAAAAAACAACCTTTGCACTTCCATCAAGTTATCAAGCTGTGATGACAGCTGAGAATCATCATAATTATGGCACAGAGCATCCCTGGGCAGCAAGAAACAGACACTAATAAAAACTCTGGTAGACAACACCATTTTTCCACATGCTCCATTTCATTGCCTTAAATATTTTTCATCCAGAAACACTTTAAGAAGTCGCATCCAGGTACAAGTTGGCTAAGAGAGCTACCACCTCATCCATGGAAGAATCACAGAATGATTTGGGTTGCAAGGGACTAAAGGCTCATCTCATTTCAATTTGCAGGGATATCTTCCACAAGATCAGATTGCTCCAAACCCCAATGTCCAGCATGGTCTTGAACACTTCTAGGGATCCAGAGGCAGCCACAGCTGCTCTGGGCAACCTGTGCCAGGGCCTGCCCACCCACACAAGGAAGAATACCTTTGTTTTTCTGTTGGAGTAATCTTAATTCAGCTTGAACAACTCCTTTTTTGTGTTTCATATTTCAGTCACAAAGAGGGAAGAAAATTCAAGGGAAAGAGAGACTAATAAAGAGACTAATGAAACAGAACCTTGCCGCTGCAATGAATAGTAGTGGGGAAAGGCCCTAGAGCAAATTTTAAAATTGGGGAGCAAATTTTATAACTGGGGAACTGTGGCATATCCAGAGTGATACAAACCTTACTGAGCTTTGGTCTGTCATAGGGCAAGTGTCTGTCCATGGTGCACATCACAATCCGGTCAGAGAAACCCTCCTGGCGCAAGGTCTCTGCACAGACCAGCCCAGCTGCCCCTGAGGGAGAAGAAGACCAGTGACACCCATGTGTGTGTGGCCCTGAGAGGTCTGTGCTGCTACACCCGCTGGGGCTGACTCCCAAACCCAAAACCACAACATCCAGCATCCTTGGCCTCACCTCACAGCAGCCCTAACACTAACCCTAACTGTAACCCTAACCCACAACTTAAACCTAACCCTAACCCTTACCCTTACCCAAAGTCGAAGTCTAACCCTACACCTAACCCCAAACCCAACCCTAACCCTAACCCTAGCCCTAACCTCACAGCCTCTCCTAACTCAAACAGCTCTCACGGGAAGCCAGTTGGAGCAGATGCATGAGGCAGCAGAAGGGATGTTCTGTCTATGGACCATGACATTAATCCTCTTGTCTGTCCCTAAACTGTCACAAGCACACAAAGAGCACACCTGAGGAGTGTTGCTAAAGCCTACAAACTCCGACAAACTCCAAGCCATAAGCAGCCACTTAGAACCTTAGACTTCTCTAGTCAGAGAAGGGTCTGCACACCTTGCTCCTGGTGAATTTATGGCCAAGCACAGAGAGTAGGAAGTCCTCCCCCCTCCATGGACAAGGTGTTGGTTGTGTGACTCACTGCAGACCATTCTCCATCTATTTCTTCAAGGGTTTTTTTTGTTCACTTGTTTCAATCACAGAAAAAACCTCATTAAATCAAACAAAAAGCCTTGGGACATCTGTCCCACTGCAGTCAGGCAGCCTGGCTGGCACATCCCTTTTTCCCTGACTGAACTGGTGAGACTGGAGAGCTCAGGTGAGAAGTCCGGAGTCTCTTCTCAGCCAAGGAAGCCTCACTCCATGATAAGTGTTTTTAGGGCCACAAATTCTGTAACACAATCAAGAGAAGATGGACCTGGACCATATGGTTTGGTCCATCAACAAGACACTCCCACTGATGGAGCTGGGGGACAGTGGAAGAAGAGACAGGCAGGTGGACATCCTGTGGATGCTGCCAGGAGCATCCTGAGCCAGAGCTGATGCTGTGCTGATGCCAGGATGAGCCTCACATGAGCAAGGGACTGCAGTCAATTGCTCTCAGCTCTGCTGCACGGCTGGACTGGAGTCTTTCCCCAATACTTTCCCACAAATACAGCTTTGAAATCTCCTTTGGTGTCCGCCACAATAGACTCTGGTCTTTACCAGACCTGCAAATTTATCTGGTAAAGCCTGAGAAAGTTTCCTTAGCCATGGCTGATGTTGTCTGTGGAGTGACCTTGCTGAGGATTGTGACAACTGTCCAGACCTGCCGCACACCAGGACATTCCAGCTGACCTCAGGGAGCAGTATGTCCCACCCTGGCATCCAGTCAACAATCAGCAAGGGCACAAAGAAGGGAAAAATGTCACCCAGCAACATGGGAAAAGCCAGTCAAGCTGGTTTTCCCCTCTGCTCAGACGGTGAGATGCATCTTAGGTGATCCCAATTTGATGATCCAATATTCAGCTTGGATCTGGTGACCTCAAGACTCAAGTGAGAACAACCCATGTGCCAGGAGCAAATGTTTCCTCCCAGACCCAGGAACAGAAGCTCCTGTCCTCCTCCCACCCTTCATTTCACCCCCACACGGCCCAGCCTTGGCACCCAACCCATTCCAAAATTTGGCAGAGACGCTTCAGCTCATCCAACACAGAAATGGAGCTGGGGGAAGGGGAAGGGGAAGGGGAAGGGAAGGGAAGGGAAGGGGAAAGGGGAAGGGAAGGGAAGGGGAAGGGGAAGGGGAAGGGGAAGGGGAAGGGGAAGGGAAGGGAAGGGGAAGGGAAGGGAAGGGAAGGGAAGGGAAGGGAAGGGAAGGGAAGGGAAGGGAAGGGAAGGAAGAAGGGAAGGGAAGGGAAGGGAAGGGAAGGGAAGGGAAGGGAAGGGAAGGGAAGGGAAGGGAAGGGAAGGGAAGGGAAGGGAAGGGAAGGGAAGGGAAGGGAAGGGAAGGGAAGGGAAGGGAAGGGAAAATTTGGCAGCTTTGCTGGTTTTGGCAATCTATTTTTGGGATCTGACATTTGCTGGCAAAGTGGAAGAACTTTTATCTTCAGAGAAGCATCTTGAGGTGAGAACTTTGGAGGTGCAATGGGATGAGATGGTGATGTGCAAGGTCCAAGAGAAAAAGGTGTATCAACACCACAGGGACCTGAAAAGACTTTACACTCATCATCTGTGGAAATCAGGGGTTGCTAATGTAACTGGGAAGGGAGTAGCAGGAAGAGAATTCAGGGTTCACTCCAAAGCATGGCAACAGGGAACTGTAAAGCTCCACAGACTGGACCACAGGGCATGTTTGGATCACTAACATGTAGTACAAAAAAGTTCAGGATGACTTTCTGGTGTGACGCTTTGCACAGGGAGAAATGCAAGAGGGGTGATGGTTAGAGGGTGCAGGGTACACAGACACCCCCTCCATGCATCCCTGCCTGGGAGGGGACACAGAGTGACCCCAGAATGTGCCACCCTTACCTGCACCAATGATCAGCACATTGGTGCTGCTCAGGTTGTAGTTGCTCAAGGAGATGCACTTTGCCATCATCTTTGTCCTCCTCTGTGTCTGAAGAGCCTGTGTCACCACCAAAAAAAAAAAGAAAAGTAATTATCTTTACTCAGTGTTACCCTGGGCAGGCAGGCAGGGATGGAGACAACTGCAGCAGTGTCACAAACCAGCCTGGATAGGAAGGGAACAACACCCTTGTACTGAACAAGGACTCCAAACCCCTGCTCATGCAAATACCATTCCAATGTCCAGTGCACTGCCCCTTACGAGGTACAAAAGTAAAACAAATCCATCATCTTCTGCAAAGGCATGCAACTACTCAGAGCTGGGGTGGTGGTGGGGCAATAGAAAAAGCAGGTGTCCTTGTGCAATTCTGCACCAAAGGTGAGACAAAAATGAAGAAACACTGTCAGGAATTTTATCCTGAACCTGAGCACAGCTTGTGAACCTGATATCCAAAGCTGATGGACTTGTCCAACCCACCAGAGCACAGGCATGGACCTGTGCCAGGGCAGCCCTGCTGCACAGACCCCCTGTTCCCAGACATTAGAGGCCAAAATCTGCTCCTGATGGAGCAATGAGACTCAGTTTCCCCTCACCACACCCCCAAATCAGCTGGAGTTGAAGTGCTGCCGTTCAGGTGACATCTCTGGATCTAACCCAAGTGCTCTAAGGGCCCACTGGGGCTCTGAGCCACTGGATTTGCACACGTGGACATACAACCATGCATCAAAAGAAGGCTTTTCATGGAAAGAAAGATGGCAGTGGGCTGAGTGGGCTTTATTCTGCGTTCCATTAGGGCGGGAGAGCCCCTTCTACCCCTGCATCAGGTTCCTCTCCAGCAGGAGCTGAGGTGTGGGCTCAGGAGGAAGCACAAGTGGTCCCTACCATTACCATGCCAAAAGGCTGGAAGCTCTTCCCATGGGCCTGCTAAATTAAAAATTGCTCTGAGCTTAAGGAAACATAGAACAAGTGCAGGATAAACACCTGTAAGGCCTGAGAGTGTGGAGAGTCCAGGCCAGGGACGCTGGGTGCAAGGGGGACCCAACATCTCTCCATAAATTGGATACTCACATATTACTCTGCCCAGACCAGAGGATCAAAGAGAAGCATCCCCCCCCCCCGCCCCATGCACATACAGCAAAACATGAAAGCATTTGCCTTGATTTTTGGATGTCAGTGGCCCCTCACCTGCTTGCTTGCTCGGATGTATACCTTCTCCTTCTCAATCTTCACCTGAGGGTGACAGAACAGTGCTGGTTTGCAGAGCAGCAAGGGTTCCCTCAGGGCAACAGCTAAGGAGCAAGGGGTGATGGCACAAGTTCACCTGCAGGAGCAGCTCAGGCCATGGCAGGGCTCATCCCAGCTCGAGGCTGTGGGATCTCCTGCCTCGGATCAACCCCACACCAATGCTCAGTGTCCAAATCTTACACATGGTTTCTCATTCCCATCCCACTCCTGCTCCAGAGACCTCCCAGACTGGGCACTCCCAGGTTCCCAGGAGGTACCTGATGCCTATGGGTGGGTGCAAGGGAGCTTCAGGGAGGAAGAAGCTGCCCTCCACTGGTGACACCAGCACATCCTTGGAAAATATTTGCTCCATGCCATACAGAACGTTGCTTATCCCAATTAAAAGAGTCATTTTGTGGGTGACATGGAACTGAGTGGTGTGGTTGATGCTCTAGAGGGAAGGGATCCATGCAGAGGAATGTGGCCAGGCTGGAGAAGTGACCACATGGGAATATTATAAGGTTTCAATAAGGGCAAATGCAAGCTGCTGCAGCTGGATGTGAGCAATTTGCCTTACCTGTCAAGGCTGAGGGATGCAGGAATCGAGAGCAGCCCAGAGGCAGACTGTGATTGTTCACATGGAGAAGAGAAGGCTCCAAGAGGACCTCAGAGCCCCTTCCAGGGCCTAAAGGGGCTCCAAGGGAGGAGGAGAAGGACTTTGGACAAGTGGCTGCAGTGACAGCACAAGGGGGAATGGCTCCCACTGCCAGAGGGCAGGGATGGATGGGATATTGGGCAGGAATTGTTCTCTATGAGGGTGGGGAAGCCCTGGCACAGGGTGCCCAGAGCAGCTGTGGCTGCCCCACTCCTGGAGGTGTTGCAGACCAGGCTGTAGTGGGCTTGGAGCAGCCTGGGACAGTGGAAGGTGTCCAAGTGATAGAATGAGATAAGCCTTAAGGTCCCTTCCAACCCAGACCATTCCATGATTCTATTGTTTCTTCTGCTGCAAGGACAAGGATCTCACCTGGAACCTGGGTAAACTATCCAAGCCAGGGAAGTCCTCAATGTCACCGGTGCCGATGTTGAAGCAAGCTCCATGCCAGGGACAGCGGACTCTTCCTTTGGACAAAACCCCTGCAGGGAACAGGGCAGAACAGGGTTGATGCTGCCCTGCAGCTGCCTCCCCTCCTGTGAGATGCACCTCTCCTACAGGATATGTGACAGCTGATGTGAAACTGGATGGGCAACAATGGAGTTTTCTCAGCATGCACATGTTTGGGACCAGCTGGGATCCTCTATGAGCAATCCCTTCTAAAATGCCCTGGATGGCAGGGCCCTCCAGTAGCTCTGGGCGCAGTTCCAAAGCTGTTTGCTCTGGGGTATAACTTCACTTTCCAGCCAGGATGAGGCTGCCATCCCCAGACTCTCACGGTCATTCTTAAAAGCCCCACTATTACCCAAAACGAGTGGTGCCTCAAGCAGAGCATCATTGATTTAGAGTACACGTTTCAGAGCAGACCCTGGCACAGCAAGGCATCTGCACACACTGGGACGCACAGGCATGCCCAAAGCCATGTGCTCATTTCTCTAGGTGTTGGTTCAGAGGCTGCTTCCTTGGATTTCAGATTTCCCTGCTACAGTGCCAGGGCAGGGAATAGGCGACCATGCAGCCATGGAGTGGTCTTGAGCTTGTGTCTCTGCTTGCTGAGGCACGGCACTGACACATCTCATCACCACCATGGCTGGGGCACAGGGGCAGCCCCCCTGTACCTGCAGCTGCAGTAGATACCCAGAGGGATCCCTGTGTGACAGCCAGTGTGAGGAATGCACCACAGGTCTCTCAAAGGGCACTGAGCTCTCACCTCCAGGGCACTGTGGGGCTCCTCTGCCCTGCCCAGCAAGAGGCTCATCCCAGGGTAGGGGGCTGAGAGCATGGCTGCTACATCCAGCACATCCAGAAGACACTCAGTGTGTTCCCCAGGATCACAGCTCCATCAAAGCGCCCTCCCACCCCCAGTTTTGGTGATGTATGTCAGCACACAGACTGCTGCCATTGCTTAGGCTTGGGGCAGAGACCTGCCTGAAGCCTGTGCTTAGAAAGTGCCAGGATGCATATTTTTAGATGCCAAGATGGGAAACCACTCTACCTCATCCCACTTCAGTCAATAACATGAGCAATACTCTTTTTGCTACTGAAAGGATCCCATCAGCCCAAAGAGTGTCCTCTTTCCCCTCAACGAGAAGAAGCCCCAGCCCTGTGATCAGCAGTGGCAGCTGCAAACCAGAGCTGGCAAAGTGCTCTGGGGAGTTTGTGCAACTGCAACTTGCTCCCATGCCTTCCCCAGCCAGAAGATGCCCCAGTGATGCTGAGTGTGCACTGCAGTGCTGCTGCATGCTGTGCAGCACATCAGGGGGCTGTCCTTTGTCCTGTGATGCCTTTGGTTGCTCTCCAGGACAGGATGCAGACTGACCTTTGACCAGCGGAGCCCCATAGTGGGGACATTTGTGTCCCACGGCGTGGAACTCCCCACTCTCCTTGATGAGCAGAGCCTTCCCACAGCCCAGGTCCACTTCCCGCATCCTGGACAGGAGGAATATGGAAACAGATGGCACAGCATCCACCTCACAGCAGATGCCACCACTCCCCCCTACAATCCAGCCCCAGTCCCACCAGGCTCCCCTCCTCCTTCAACCTGCTCATTACTGGCTTCAGGTGACCACAGATGTAGGTCATTCCTTGTCACCAAGCCGGCTTTGGAGGTGGCTCTGCTGTCCCACACTGGGGCACATCCAAGCTGGGCCATTCAGTGGCAGCATCTAATTTATCCATCACTGTGCCAAGAGGCAGCTCAAAACACCTCCCCAGCTGCTGGGGGAGCTGGCAGTGGGAGCAAGAAACCAAACTTATTTTACTGGGACATCAGCTCCCCTCCTGGCCCCAGCAGCTCAGCCGGCCCCTGCCAGACTTGGGTTAGTTTTTCAAACCAAACACAACATCTCCCAGAGCTGAAAACAAGGAGAGGTGACTCTGAACTTTGGGGTCTACCTCCCACACCTCAGGGTTTTTGCTCTGGTCCTGGCCAGTCACAGGGTCACTTTTCCTGATAAATCCCTCAGGACAGCAGGCTCCTGTGTGTGACCTTCTTGATGTTCTCCTCAGCTGCTTTTGCAGAGTGGAGCTCACACAGTGACCTCCCAGCAGCACCAGGTTCCTGGCCCCAGCTCTGCTGGGTTCAGCTCAGCTCTGCAGAGGAGCCAGCAAACCTTCAAGCCATTCCTATGGAGGGGTTCAGGTTTTCTTTGAAACCTCACAGTTGCTCACAGAACAAGGAGGAACATTCTTAAACAAAAAGGGATCAGTTTAGACTACATATAAGAAAGAAGTTTTTATAATGTGAGTAGCAGGATGCTCTGCCTGGAATAGGGTAAGACAAATCAAACAACACCCAGTTTTGCAAAACCGTGAGTGGTGAACTGAGAGGGGGTGTCACACTGCTTTTGGTCTTGAATTATGCTAAATCCAGTCTGACTTATCAACCCCAAAGTTAATCATTCTGATAGCAAGAGGAAGATGGGGCAGATAGGGTGAATTATCCTTACCTTAAAATGCTAAGCTGGAAAAGCTGGCCTGCAGATATCTGACTGGCAATCACTTTTTACTCTATAAGTCCTGCCCCTTACAAACGGCAGGTTCTTCTAACATATCCTTCTTGGAGTGTGTGTGGAGATTCCTTCCTGGGGTGGGGACACCCTTCAAGGTCACTCCTCAAGAGTGAGCAAAGGAGATTTGCCCACACTTGGTCTGGGTGAGTGACATCAATCTCTATTTCATAATCATGGGCTTTTCCAGCTTTAATAAAATTACTTTCATATACTCTGTTCTACTCTACTATTAGTTTTAGCTTTTATCCTGTATAGTACATAATTCTGATTAAGATATTTTTGTCTAATCGTTTATCATAATAAATAATTTCTTTTTATACAAATATATCTGGTTTGCTATCCCTATCCCTGCAGAACAAAGTTGTACAAAGGTTCAGTCACACCTTTGTAATTCCTTAGACTTAAACTGTTGGCAATGAGGGTTAGGATTGGATCCAGCCGCACCAAGGCTTCTCTTAGAGAAGGAGTTTGGAAAGGCAGGGAGTCCTTTCTGCACCTCATGACTCAACAACATCTTCTCTCACAAACTTTGTCTGAAATTCCCACTCCACCTGTGACAAATTGACATAGTCAGCAGGATGGCAAATAATCTTGGGAAAGAGACAAAAGGCTTAACAGAATATGGGAGCAGAGGACACACACTGACACTGAAAATCCTTGGTCAGTGAACAATTGGTATGAGTGGGAAAGGATACAAGAGAATTAAATAAAAAAGGGATCACTGGAGGACAAAAAAGGAAGAGGTATCATGTGCCATGTAGTGAGATTATACTTAAAGGCTGCATGGCAATGGAGAGAACAAATCATAAAAGAAACTAATAATCTGAAAGAGGAAATGAAAGACAGAAAACATGTACAACTGTCTTTACAGTTATCAAAATGACCAATTAAAGAAACAGCTAAAAGAATTCAAGGAAAAGACAAAAGCCTTGGAAGAAAAATTAGAACAGATATTATAAAAAGCCCCCAGTGCTGAAAAAATGTGAAAATTAATAGTATCACTTGAGGATTGGGATGGTGATTTTTGGGAAAGCCCTGATGAAAATGCTGATGAGGGAGAATGGAGCTCTGATTAAATAATTGAATGTTCACTTCCTAGAGAGGAAGAGGTTCCAGATTTTAAAATGGAATACATAATTAAGACCAAAGTGTCCAAACAACCCCAAGGAGGCCAGAGGAGGAACACGGACAGAACTTATAGCCTGGGACCCCCTGCAACTAGCAAATCTACAGGAAAAACATGGAAGAAAACCAGGGGAGTCAGAAACCAAGTATTTGTGGAGAGTGAGTCTCTGAGGAAGCTAGAATGTTGCTGAATGGAACTCAAGCTAAGAGATACTGGGGAATCTTATTAAATCTTGGACCTGAGCTTGCCAATCAACCCTATTCAATAACCAGTGAGGCTGCAATTGGGCAGGAGCAATAAATGTTATGAGAAGAGGAGATACAGCTTCCATACCCACATAGTCATCTAATGAAATCTCTGCTGCTGTTACAAAGGCAGCTTTTATGTGATAACAGAAACACCCCAATCTCCACAGAGGTGGCTCCTAATAAAGACTTCTATTGAGAGGTGCCCCTGCAATGATAAAAGTTTATTTAGTGGGGCGAAGAGATGAAATAAGAACAGATGCAATGCATAATGAAGGCGGTTATCCCCACATGGGCAAAATTCTTGCATGGCTTCGGAACCAGACAAGGAAAATGGGCTAGGAAAGCCATTCTGGAGAACAAACTCAGGCTATTGAGAGAAGCCTAAAAACTTAAATGCAGATACCTCCAGAATGCTGGGTGAAGACTTTTAAACATACCCTACCTTGAGAGAAACAGAAGATCAAAACTGTGCTTACTTCTGGGAAGAGCAAAAAGGAGGTGTGGATGGCAGTGATCCTAGGAGTCCCCTGCGATGCCCTCAGGGGACAGTCCAATGCAAGATAGCAGATTTAGTCAAAGTGGTGAAGGATGGGGAGAACACAAGTAATGGAAAGCCTCCACAGGAAACCCTCCTCAGTCCTTCTGAGTTAACAGAAACACAAAAGGAAAAAAATACCACTGGGTGAACTTTGGGCCTTCTCACCCAGCTCATTAGGACCTATCAATGATCTGATAAGGATGGGCCCCATATCTACTTACCAATAGGACCTAGAAAACAGTATTTGAATTTTTTAATTACTACAGGAGCCCAAATATCTTCAATCACCCCCACAGATGCTGAAAAAATAAATTTAAGCTTTAAAAAAGGAGAGTCCATCTAACAGGATTCAAAGGACAAAGTATTATATATTCCACTGTCAAAGTCTGTTTATGGCTAGCTGAGGAAAAACAAATCACCTCACACACATTTGCAATCACAAATCATGAAGAAAACATTTTAGGATATGGTGCTCTCAAAAGAAATTTGGCAATTGTACAACAGAAATGTATGGTCATCCTGACCCACAAAAACTGCGTATAATAAATTTTCTGGAAAAAAAAGAAAATTAATCTATTAAAAATTTAGAACTAATATTTAGGACACATACCCCCTATAATTCTCCTGTTTGGCCAGTGAGGAAACCAGACATGAGTTGGCGCTTAATGACTGATTATCAGTGGCTGAATGCCAACATGGGAAGACTCATCCCAAACACTGCCAGTCTAAGTGCCACCCTGCAAGCACCTGCACACAAATGGACAGCAGTTCTAGATGTAAAAGACATGTTCTTCATTGCTATAAACAAAATTCTGCCAATTTTCCTGTAGAAAAAAAAGGTTACAAAAACCAGTCAGACCAGCGTTCCTGCCACCAGTTTGTTATGATAATTACAAGTTGTTGTCGTTAATGGTTCTTTTTTGTATCAGTAAAGGCCCTGCCTAGGGCTAAGTTAATGGCTCTTCTCCCAAGACAGTGAAGAGAAGAGATGAGATGTGGGAGGGGGGCATGCAAAATAACCTCAGAACCAGCATGCCATGAGAAGCTACTACTCCAAACCTACTGAAAAGACCCCTAAAACAACGAGCCAATATAGAGTTAAGAAATTGGAGTGATGTCTGGATGTGAGGAGCACAGTGCTGGGCCTGCAGAGATGCTGGGGGCCTTCATTGTCCCTCACCCTGAGCGAGAAAATCCTCTCGGACCAGGACCCGGAGAGAGAAGCTGTGGAGTTCAACATCTGAGTCACCACACCCAAGGCTCCCACGCGGACCGGACCCCCAGCTCTGCCCCTGGTGGACAAAGCTGCGCATATCCTCCTCCTCTGAGTCACCCTGGAAGAGATGACGGAGACTGCAGACCCATCAAGCTGCCCAATCCTGAGCTGATCACTTTTAATAAAGGCATTAAAAGGAGAAAAAGTCTCCTGCCCTGTTTATTTCAGCTGGGGACTCATCCGGGATAGCCACGCTGCAAGAGGACGCCAGCACTGGCCATCTTGGACCTCCAGGACAGCTGGCTACCAGGACCAGAGGGATCGGCTCAGGACCAGCGACACAGAGGAGCACCGGAGCACCGGACTGGTGAGAAATCCGGTGGCGGGAGCGGGAGACGTGCGCATGTGTGTGTGAGTGAGACGAAGGCTGGCAGCCGGACCTTCGAAGTGAGAGCGGTCCCCTCAGCACCACACTTCCATACCCCTGCGAAGGGGCCGGCCGGGAACAGGGGGAAGTGAGTGGAATTAGTGTGAGTGAGTCGTCTCCTAAGGGGGAAAGAGGGTCCCCCCCCGGGCTTGCGGAGGGAATAGTTGTACGAGTGGCACACACCCCCAAAAGTCCTGACAGAGGGAAGTCAGGCAGATTGTAAGTCCCAAGGACAGTTCAGGCAAGCTCACAAGCCCCGCAGGCAAAGTAAGTCCTGACAAAGGGGTCAGGCACAAATCCCAGCGAAGGAGGCTGTGGTTTGTTTTTAAGTCCTGATACGATGAGGCCTAACATTTGGAAGGTTAGGCAAACTAGAAATCAGGCAGTTGTTTTTCCTGACAGAGGGGAGTCAGGCACGAACCGGCTTCTTACGCCAGGGTTTCGTGTTTTCAAGTCCTGATAGATATAAGACCTGACACTGGTAAAGTTAGGCAATCAAGAGATCAGGCAGCTGTTTCAGTATAAAATCTTGAGCGTTAGGCAAAAAATTTGAAGTTCAGTGGAGGAGGCTGAAGCTCCTCAAGCAAGATTTTTCTTGAGATCACGTGCCAGTAGAGGCATCTTTGGGATTTTTTTCTGTTGAGACCTGAAAAATGGGAGGGTGTAATAGTGAAAAGACAGGCAAGAGACTGAGGAATATACCTCCCAATAGCCCCTTAGGGGAACTGTTAGAGAAATGGGATTCTATAGAGGCCACAGAGGGATTAGATAAGGTGAAGATGATCTACTACTATATAGAAGTCTGGCCAGAATTAGAGGTGCAAGAAGGATGGCCTTGGTGTGGGACAAAGGACAAGCGGATGTGCCAACAACTAAATCATTATTTAACAGCTCGAGGAGATACTGATCCTGAGCAATTACTGTATGTATCTTGCTGGTTAAAGAGCGCTATTGGGGATGAAGGGGTGCATGAAAGGATGAATTTGTAAGGTACAAAAGAAGAAAGAGGGGAATCAAGGAGGGAATGACGGAATTAGTAAAAGATGGGACCCCCTGGATTATTTGCCTTCTTCTGCCCCTCCACCTTATAATCCTCCTCCTCAAGCACCTCAAATGGCAGGTCCGGTTCTTCCCCCGGCTGCCATCTCATTACCACCTGGTCAAATTCCTCCTTCTACCTCTTCAGCTTCCCCTATGATAAACCAGTATCTCCTCCAGTAACCACTCCCTCACCCCCTTCAGATCCTCCAGTTCCTTCTGCACCACCACAAGCGCCTACTCCACCTGCTGCATTCTCCACCCCTTCTCCAGCTCCACTTAATATCCACTCAGGCTCTTCTCCCCCTATTGCTGTCCCTTTACCTCCTCCTAGCTGGGACACAAATGCCTCCTCGCCCAGTAAACAGCTATCAGCAAATACACCTGCTGATGTGCAGAACATTCAGGGTAGCCCAGATACCCCTCAAGGTAGTTTGGCATCTGAAGGTGGGTCCTACTGTAGTACCAGATCCAGGACCTCCAAGGCAGAGAGACTGTTTCCCCTCAGAGAGGTTCCTATGGGAGGAATAGCAGAGGTGTTGGCTTTGTGAATGCTCCCCTAACTGCTTCTGAGGTGAGAGGGTTCAAGAAAGAGGGCATTTAGTTGAGGACCCAGTGGGCATAGACAACCAAGTGGATCAATTTCTAGGTCCGAATATCTACACTTGGGGGGAGATGAATTCCATTCTAAATATATTCTTTTTCCCAGAAGAGGTCTAGATGATTAGGGCGGCTGACAAAAGAATTTGGGAGAAAGATAACAGTCCTGGACCCCAGGTGCCAACAGGGGAACAAAAATTGCCACAAACAGATCCCAGCTAGAACCCTAATTAGGAGGAGGGGAGGAAGGCCATGATGGAATATAGATCTTAGATAATATGGGGGATTAAAGAGTCAGTTCCCAAAGGAACTAACACCCCATTGGCATTTGAGGGTACACAGGAGAAAGATGAAGCTCCTGCTGCCTGGCTTAATCGCCTAAAGCAGAACTTCCAGTTGTATTCTAGAATAGACCCAGACACCCCAGAAGGTCAAATGATACTACAAGTCCAATTTGTTAACAAATCTTGGCCAGATGTATGGAGAAAACTGGAAAAGATTAAAGAATGGCAATAAAAGGACATTAATGAGTTATTAAGAGAGGCATTAAAGGTGTTTTTAAGGAGGGAGGAAGAAAAAGCAAAGGCCAAGGCTAGGATCATGGTTGCTTTAGCTAGAGAAAGTGCAGGGGCAAGCAATTCTATACCACAATCCAAGGTAACAAAAGAATGGGCGAATCCACCACCAGGAGGAGGCAAGCATAAGCCAGTACTGTCAGGGACAAGAGTGATGGAGAGACCTCAAGTCCCTTTGAGTGAACGACAGTGCTATTATTGTGGAGAGGCAGGACACGTCAGGAGGTTTTGTAGAAAGCTCAGTCTTGATGAGGCAATAGCCAGGGAACAGGATAATTTAGGGAGGATCCTTAGGGGTGACAATTAGGGGTGTCAAGGGCTCTTTAGAGGACCGAATGCAACATCTAGGAGAGCCCTTGGTAAACTTTGAGGTGGGACCCCTAAATGAAGAATTTGAATTTTTGGTTGATACAGGAGCAGATAAATCCTGTCTCAACAAAGTATCAAAAGGTATGGAAATTGGGAGAAAATTTTCTGAAGTGTTAGGTGCTGAAGAGAAACCATTTAGAGCATCAGTGATTGAAGATGTAAAAATAATTGGAAATTTGAGACAGTGTGAAGCTAATTTTATTTATTTGCCTAAGCTAGAAAAAAGTTTGTTAGGAAGAAATCTGCAAGTTCATTTGGGGGTTGGGATTGTCCCAAGAGAAGGGAGGATGGTAGTACAAGTGATGAAGCTATCTCAAGGAGATGTTGCAGAGATAAATCCTGAGGTATGGGCTGAAGGGGAAAAGTGAGGCTTATTAGACATTCTACCGATAACAGTAAAAATGCAAGATGATACTTCACCCATACGGGTTAAACAGTATCCGATTTCTCTAGAAGGAAAGAAGTGGCTTGCTATAGCCATTGAACAACTGTTGCAAGAGGGAATTTTAGAACCCTGCATGTCACCACACAATATCCCTATACCGGCAGTTAAGAAACCTGAAGGGAAATATAGGCTGGTACAAGATCTGAGGGAAGTCAACAAAAGGGCCATTGCCAGACATCCAGTTGTGCCCAACCCATATAGTCTCCTAAGCAGAATTCCAAGAGAACATGCTTGGTTCACTGTTATAGATTTGAAGGATGCTTTCTGGGCGTGTCCTCTGGCAACAAAATGTAGAGATTGGTTTGCCTTTGAATGGGAGGACCCGAGTACAAAAAGGAGGCAACAGCTAAGGTGGACCCAATTGCCACAAGGGTTCACGGAATCCCCCAACCTCTTTGGACAAGCTTTGGAGAGTTTGTTGGAACAAGTTGTTCCTGAAGAAGAAGGGAAGGTCCTGCAGTATGTTGAGGATCTGATGGTGTCAGGGAAGGGAAAAGATCAGGTCAGAAAAACTAGCATTAAGCTTTTGAATTTTCTGGGGGAGAAAGGACTAAAGGTTTCCCAAGGGAAACTACAATTTGTGCAGTCAGAAGTAGCATACTTGGGGCACATAATAGGAGGGGGGTATAAGAAATTAAGCCCTGACAGAATTTCAGGTATTTTAGCTCTCCCAGCCCCAAAACCAAAAAGAGATGTGAGAAAACTCCTGGGCCTGTTCGGATATTGCAAGTTATGGTTAGATTAATACACACAGAGTGTGAAATTTCTATACAATAAATCAGTAGCTCCAGATCCCCTAATTTGGACAGCTGAAGATGACCAACAATTAGAGAACCTAAAAGATAAATTGTGTTCTGCCCACTCCTAAGCTTACCAGACCTCAGGAAGGGCTTTGACCTGTTTGTGAGTGTGGAAGGGGGTATAGCCTATGGTGTACTAACTCAAGAGTAAGGAGATTGCAGAAAACCTGTGGCTTACATCTCCAAATTGTTAGATCCAGTGGCTAGAGGCTGGCCAGTTTGTATACAAGCAGTAGCAGCAACAGCAATCCTGATAGAGGAGACCCAAAAATTGACCTTACAAGGAAAAATTAAAGTGCATACTCCTCATGATCTTACAGCAGTACTGAGACAGAGGGCTCAGCAGTGGCTAACCAATGTCAGGATATTAAAATATGAGATAATACTAATAAACACAGAAGACTTAGAATTTATCACATCCAATGCCCTCAATCCAGCACAATTCCTAATGGGAGAGCCTACAGAGAATTTAAAACATGATTGCCTTGACTTAGTTGGCCTCCAAACAAAAGTAAGAGAATATTTAGAAGATCAACCTCTAGCAACTGGAAGAATCTTATTCATAGATGGCTCTTCAAGGGTAGTAAATGGAAAAAGGGCTTCAGGTTATGCCATTATAGATAGAGGAAACACTACAAATTGATGAAAAAGGGAAACTACCCCCAAATTGGTCAGCCCAAAGTTGTGAAATATATGCCCTGAAAAGGGGACTAGACTTACTGGAGGGGGACCGGGGAACCATTTATACGGACTCCCAATATGCGTATGGGACAATTCATACATTTGGCAAAGTAGGGGAGGTGCGTGGGTACTTAAGTTCAAAAAGAAAAAGCTTAGCCCATGAGAACCTAGTCAGAGCAGTATTAGAAGCTCTACAGAAACCTACAGAAATAGCAGTGGTTGATATAAAGGGGCACCAAAGAGGAGACAGTCTTGAAGTTAAAAAAAAAAAACCAACTAGCCGATCAGATAGTAAAAGAAGCAGCTTTAGAACCAGAGGATCCAGTAAAAATTTTTAAAGCAGGAATGACACCTGAAGAAGGAGAAAGAAGAGAAGAACCTGTATTTAGTGAAAAAGAATTAGAGGCTATAAAAGATTTAAAGTTACTTCAAAGGCAACGAGGAGAGTGGTTAAGCTCAGATGGACGAGTGTTTTTGAATAAAGCACTGGCTTGACAGTGCTAACAGAACTACACAAATTAACTCGCTGGGGAGTCCAAGGACTATGTGATCATTTCTTAAGAAATAACCTATGCACAGGTGTATATGGCCTAGCTAAAGCCATGACAAGAGGGTGTGTCATTTGTCAAAAAGTGAACCAGAAAGTCATGAGAAAAGTAGCACCTGGAGGGAGAGAATTAGCTTTGAGACCCTTCCAAAGCATACAGATAGATTTCACTGAGATGCCCCCAGTGAAAGGATACAAATATTTACTGGTTATAGTTGATCATCTCACCCATTAGGTAGAAGCCTTCCCAACCAGAAGGGAAACAGCCTTCCCTTCAAGTCGTAGCAAAAGTAATCCTAGAGAACATTATCCCCAGATATGGAATGGTGAACACCATAGACTCAGACCGAGGTCCACATTTTGTGTCCCAAACATTGCAAAATATAATTGGAGCTTTAGGAATAAAATGGAGATTACATACTCCGTGGCATCCCCAGAGTTCTAGGAGGGTGGAGTGGATGAACAAAACTCTCAAAAATGTATTGACTAAATTGATCGAAGAAACAAAAATGAATTGGCTGAAGTGTTTGCCCCTAGTGCTATTGTGCATCAGAACAAGACCTCGGTCTGACATAAGAGTTTCACCTTATGAAATGCTTGGACTGCCATTCTTGTTAACACCCTATAGCACAGGAGACTATCTGGAAGGAGAAGAGGCTACCAAAAAGTATTTAGAGATAATTGGAAGAACTCTGGAAGGACTTAGAAAGAGAGGATACCTCCCCCAAACTTCCCCTCTTGACACACAAGTTCATAACATTAGCCCAGGAGACTGGGTTTTGATAAAATCATGGGATACGGGACCATCAATGCCTAAATTTGAAGGCCCCTTTCAGGTACTCCTCATAACTAATTCGGCTGTGCGGACCAGAGAAAAAGGTTGGACTCACATTACAAGAATAAAAGGTCCAGTCTCATCCCCAGGTATGGGACCAGATCCAACATCAGCTTCTCCCTCTGGCATTGGGCCAGAGTCCACACCACTCTCACCTTCGGGCACTGAACAGGACTCAACCACATCACAAGTTAATTCACCTAAGTATACTGTGATAAAAGGACCAAAAGATTTAAAGTTGACTCTCAGAAGAAAGAGTGAAAAAGACTGAACTGTATGGGAAAATAATTAGTATCAGAGCCCTAACATAGCTTAAAATGTTTCAAGACAGTTCTATGTGTAAATTAAGTTTGTAAAAAGTTTAAAACTGTAAATAAGTAATTCTAGTTAAGTTCCCCCAAATTGGTTCTAAAGACTCCAGGTTAATCCTCTACAGAGCACTCCCCTAAGAGAAACCAAAATTAGTGAGGAACAGACCAAGAGAGGTTTAACCAGAGAAGCGGGTAGAAGGGACTCTAAAGAGCTTGGAAGCTTCTTCTCAGTAAAGTTCCCCAAGAGGCAAGGCCGGGTGGGCAGGCTGTGCAAGAGGACCCATACCGGACTCTTGGGAAGGGCAGTAATGCTGGCTCTGATTGCTGGTGGTGCTCAGGGGAGCCCAGCTGAGCCGTGCAGCGAGTGCTACCAACCCCTCTATGAGAAGGAAGAAGTGAGCTCCTGGTCTAGAGTCCACATCAATTCTAACCCTAATTGTGTTAACCTCTCCCAATTGGTCCTTTATCAGAAAAATAAGAGACTGTATTGGATAGCATACAATACTGCCACTTTTAGGCAGCCACTCCTAGGAGAGTGCCCTATAGGGGAAGCCTGGTTGTGCTTTGAATGTGATGCTGCTGAAACAAGCTCAGTAGATCTAGTCAAAAGAAAAGAAATGGTAAAAACAGTAAGAAAGATGGTTTGTAACAAGTATTTAGCAGTAAAGTGTTATGAACAAAAATTCGGTTAATTTTTTTTGTGAGAAAAAGTTACAAAAAGGCAGCCAGATCTCTGTCCCTGCCAAGGTTCTGCGTGTTTTGTTATTGTAATCACGGGTCGTTGTAGCTTATCGCTCCTTTTGTATTAGTAAAAGCCCTGGCTAGGGCGAGGTAATGGCCCTTCCCCGAGGCTAAGGTGTACTCTTCCCAGCATAGTGAAGACACCTGAGAGGGTGGAGGGGGTTATGCAAAGTGACTCCAAGACCAGCATGCTTTTTGGGACCCCGACTCCAAAGGCACAGAGAAAATCCCAAAAACAACGAGCCAAATAAGAGTTGAGAGACTAAAGTGATGTCTGGACATGAGGAGCCGTGTGCTGAGCCTGCAGAGATGCGGAGCCCCTCTCGCCCTGACCATGGGACTCGTCCCCTGCGGTGAGACCGAGCCGACTGGGCAAGGAGGGACAACACCTGACGGGGGACACCACGCCCTAAAGGATCCCACGAGGACCGGATCCCCGAGCTCTGCCCCTAGAGGATAGAGCTGCGCATATCCTCCTCCTCTGGGTCGCCCTAGGAGACACGGTGGGGACTGCAGCCCTGCCGGGCCGCCCAATCCTGAGCTGATCACTTTTAATAAAGGCATTAAAAAGGAGAAGAAGTCTCCTGGCCCTGTTTATTTCATAAAGTACTCAGCTACCCAGTGGATCCTAAGAGATACAAATAAATTAGAGTCTGTTGAGAAAAAATAGACAAGTGTACCCACCAGGAAGTATATGAATTTTATAAGTGTACTGAAAAAAATATTAACCCCTTTTGGAAAATGAAGGAACTGTGTAAATATAAGGAATGCCCAACAGAAACTGATAACACATTTCGGGACAGCCCTAAACACCTGGTTTTGATCTCTAGTACTACAGCACACACTAAATTGTCAGGAGACCGGTCTGGCAGCTGCGCCGTTAGAATGATAAAACCAACTTTCTTCTTATTACCCAAAGAAACCGGATCAAGTTTAGGAGTTCCTATATACAATGATTTGGGAGGAACTAAACGGAACAGGCAAAGTACAATAGAAATTGAGAAAATCCAAAATTGTAAAGGCCAAGTTCAGACCCCAACATCCATGTTAAACAGAATCATCAGGCTCCAGGCAGTATTAGAGATAAAGAATGCAATTATCAAAAACATTTCAAATGGAATAAAAAAAATTAGCATGAGTAAATAACCAAGAACAAACTCCTACACTTGATTCCAGTTGGTGAGATAACCTATGGATTTTCAAAAAGGATGTATGAGAAAAAGTAGTTCTTCTCACTGTGTGTATACTTGGAGGATTGCTCTTTTTACTATGCTTATTTCCCTGTTTTATTAAAATAGTAGTATTGGCTGTGCAGACCAACCTAAAGATTGGTCTGCAATCAAAAAATTCTAACCTGAAGAAACCAAGAAAGGTAACAAAGTTAAGTAAGCATGATTACCAGAGTGCTCAAGAAATTTATAATCAATACAAAAAAATTAAAGAAACATGAAGCTCATGAGTCAGAAATTGCAAGTTGATGTGAACTTAAATTTAAGCTCGATCAAAGAAAAAGAGGGTTATAAACAAAATTCTGCCAATTTTTCTGTAGAAAAAAAAGGTTACAAAAACCAGTCAGACCAGTGCTCCTGCCACCTGTTTGTTATGATAATTACAAGTCGTGGTCGTTAATGGTTCCTTTCTGTATCAGTAAAGGCCCTGCCTAGGGCTGAGTTAATGGCTCCTATCCCCAGACAGTGAAGAGAAGAGATGAGACCTGGGAGGGGGGTGTGCAAAATAACCTCAGGACCAGCATGCCATGAGAAGCTACTACTCCAAACCTACTGAAAAGACCCCCAAAACAACGAGCCAATATAGAGTTAAGAAACTGGAGTGATGTCTGGACGTGAGGAGCAGAGTGCTGGGCCTGCAGAGATGCTGGGGGCCTTCGTGGTCCCTCACCCTGAGCGAGAAAATCCTCTCGGACTGGGACCTGGAGAGAGAGGGGAGGCTGCAGAGATCAACATCTGGGTCACCACGCCCAAAAGGCTCCCAGTGGACCAAGCTCCTAGTGGACCAAGCTGCGCATATCATCCTCCTCCTCCTCTGAGTCATCCTGGGAGAGACAAGAGAGACTGTAGACCCTGTAGACCGTTGGGCTTCCCAGTCGTGAGCTGATGACTTTTAATAAAGGCATTAAAAGGGGAAAAAGTCTCCTGCCCTGTTTATTTCATTCATGGTTCCATTTCAGGATACTGGAGAAATCATATTCCTGGATTTTCTATAGAGAAGACCCTTGTATGCATTAATGAGCAAAAGCCAGACTTAAGGGTGGCTTGACAGTCAGAAAAGGCTCTACAAACGCTAACAGAAGAGTTAAAAATATTGTCATCACTTGGAGCAGTTCATTCCAATGATCCTACAAGAGCTGAATGGGGTTTTGCTGAACATGGGACTTACTGTAACATGTTCCACCAAGGCCCACACAACCTAAACAACCATTAGGGCTCAGTTCTGCAGCATTAAAAGATCCTGAGAAGAGATATACTCTGACTGGGAAAAGGGATTACTATCTCTGAGCTCTTAAACAAGTAGAAAAAATTCAACAGCACCAATCTGTGCAAACCTAAAAACCCTTTAATCTGTTAGCCAGTATTAAGAAGGGCTATGCTCCATGAGGTGGGATTGCACAAAGACCAAGAGTGCACAAATGCTGCGTACATGTCTCAGGAGTCACAGGTCTAATGGATATAACTGAAGGGCCAACAAAACCTGCAAAATTACAGACAGCCATGATCCTAGATATGCTGGCTTTGCAACACCTACTAAAGCCTAGTGCTATACTTGCTGATCCTGCAGTTACATCATACTCTGGAGTTAAAGATGTCTGGTTCACCAATGCCTCAGCCAAACACTTTGATGGTAAATGGAAGTAGAGAGCAGTTATGAGGGAACATCATGAACCTGTGCTAGGAGAGCGTCAGGCTGGATATCAGGGCAAGGTTCTTCCCCCAGAGGGTGCTGGCACTGCCCAGGCTGCCCAGGGAATGGGCACGGCCCCGAGGCTGCCAGAGCTCCAGGAGCCTTTGGGCAGCACTGCCAGGGATGGACAGGGTGGGGTTGTTGGGGGTCTGGGCACGGCTGTGAGTTGGACTGGATGATCCTTCTGATACCCTGTCAACCCAGGATATTCTGTGATTCTATGGATGGGGGTCTGAGCAATCTTGTCTAGTGGAAGGTGCCCCTGCCCACAGCAGAGGGTTGGACCAGATGGCCTTTAACAGTCCCTTCCAACCCCAACCATTCTGATTCAATGATTCCATGGTGCAGTACCCTGGATTAAAGCATGATTAGCACAGCAGGAACTGTTTACAACACGGAGCTTGGCAGTTTTTCGCCTCACTGGGCCACATATCTCTCCTTGACCAACTAAGCCAGGCTGAGATTTAGTCCCATCCTAGCCAAAAGCATCTCTTTGTTGATCATGCACCTTGTTTGCAAGCCATAAACTGTGGAGAGTTTTATTAATTGTTGGTTAGCTGAGAAAGGCCATACTGACATAATGCCGCTGGTTAAGCTGAGAGAGGGAAGTCAGCAGTCAGCAAGCTGAAAGGAGATGTCAGCAATTAGCAATCAGTGACCTTGCTGCAACATGAGGATAGGGAGTAGAGATTATTCCTGAATATCTCCTGAGAATATGTAGAAAGTATCAAAAGTAGAACCATAGGAATGCAGAAGTAGGTGTAGTTGCTGATATGTAACTAACCAATCCTGAGCTCAACTTTTGCAATATGCATGAAGTTCATTATGAACTGTATTTAACCCGCCGTACTGAGCAATAAAATTGGGCCTGTGATGATCAATGGATGTCCTGGTCTCCTTCCTTCGACAAATGGCAACAATAAACAGCTACTGAGCACACCCCTCTGCTGAATGAGTGATTGATTGTCGGATCTCAAGATCTCAGTCCTGAGATGCTGAGCCTCTGAGACCAGCTTGGGGGTCTCGGGACTCCTGGAATGTTGCCAGAAGTGTCTGGTGGCTGGACTTTGACCCTACACAGGAGACGACAAGGATGAGGGCCTCACCGGGGTGAAGGGTGAAGGGATTAGTTAATTAGAGAGTGAGAAACAGGGTTTAGGATTTATGTACAGGGGGGTTTAGAGGAGTAAGATGGAGGAATTGGGGTGTGTCCTACCCTCCTTCTTCTTCCTCCTCTCCTCCATCTTCTTTGGCCACGGTGGCACCTTTGGATTGGTTATTACTAAGAGTACACCGAGTTATAAGAATAGATGGTATTGGGGAAAAATGATAAATATTGTACACGTCACAATGGGTATAAAGATAGGTGCCTGCCCCGGAGAGAGAGACAGTGTGCCCATGGCTGACTGCTGAGCAGATCTCTGGTGGCTGAAAGAACATCTTTTAGATAAACAATTAATAAACATAAAACCAGAAAGAAGAACTGAAGCCTCTTCTCGTCCTTCGATACGCGGGTGCCCCAAGGCCACCTCCGGGCCACCTCCGGGCCTCCCAGGCCCCTCAAACAGCCGAGATAAACCGGACACTTGGCGGTCCCTGGCTGGGCTCCATCACCACAACCTTTCGGGGGAAGATAAACCGGACAATTGATGATGCCACTAGCACTGAAAAGTAGCATTTTAGAAAATCCTTTCTACCACCTCTGGGGTTGTCCAAGAGAGGCTTCATAGCCTTCTGTCCCAGCAGGGATAAACTGAGCAATACACACCTTTACATCATCCACATGCAGGCGAATTTGTCCACAGCATCTCCCAGGGATGTATGGACATTGTGCCTCCTCCATGGTGCCCAGAAACTCTGCCTCTGCTGCTGCAGACTGGCTGGGCACAGGCTCTGCACTGCACCTTCAACTTGTGCTTATATTTGCCAGAGTTGCCATGCCCTGCAGACTGTGTTGGTGGCCCTGTGTCACTGGTCAGTGGCACTACCTACAGGAGCACGAGTCTTTCAGCCATCCATCATTCCCAGGAAGCTGCTCATTGATCCTCTCTGCAGGATGGAGACTGGCGTGCAGAAGGCTCCAGCACTGAGGCCTCCACTGCTCCAGCTGCCCAGACCTTGGCCAGAGACATTTCCACAGCTTTGCAGAACAGTGCCCAAGTGTTGCTCAGTGACGCTGATGTTGCTCTGCACTGAGCAGATCTTTACTTTCTGTCCTCTCAGTGTGCCTCCACCAGCTCTGCCACACCTTCCTCTCAGCACACCCTGTGTCTTCTCACCCCTCAGATGCTCCTTTTCCAACCAATAGTCCCAACACACTCTGTGCAATCCATGGTCTGTCTGAGGCACTGAACCTCTTTACAATGCAACTATCGCAGCTGCTTCCCAGAGCAGGGTCTTCCCGCTAGCCATGGAGGAAAGGAAGAGCTGAGGAGACAGCCCTCGTTTTGTACAGAGCTGGACAGGGAGCACAGAGCTGCTGCTCCCTGCTTCCCCTCTTCCAGCCAGAAAGCCTATCCCTACACAGCTTGATGTTTATCTGGAAATCCTGGTTGCTACCACTGCATGAAGAGGACCATCTCTACAGCTATCCCAGCACGTTGCCTTTGGGGTGCCAAACACATCACTGTGGCCATAGCAAACCCCATTTGCTCAAGGAAGTCACTGGCCATGTGTGATTCCAGAATGCTATTCATGCACATCAGGTTCCCAGGTCTCAGAAGAATAGGACAGACTTTGTGTGCTCATTCCTTCTCAGATAACATCCCAACTCAATGCCATTATTTGCCCTCGGGCTACACAGACACTTGCCCCGTTCTGCTTTGAAGCCATGGAGATCAGAACAGGGCTCAGCTCACCAACACTGCTGTTCCACCCTTAAACCCAGACAAGCCAGACTTTGGGCAAGTGCTTCACCTGCATCAACTGTCCAATGACAAACGCTCAATTCCCTGATTTCCTTGTCACCTTGGGTGAAAACCAGCAGAGTTCATCACTCCTGCCCTTTGCCCCATCAATTTGGCCACCTGGCTCCTCAGAGATGCAGCTCTGCTCCCTCCCGGAGCAGGACACTTGGCACTCCGAGCTCTTCCCTCTGCACAAGGGGAAGGGAGCAGTACAAGTCCTGCTGCATTCCTCAGCTGATAAAACCTGTTCAATGGCAACCATAACTCCCCGGGAAGATATGATAAGCTAAAGAATTTACAGCTTACCCATGGAGCTGTGTGAACTGAGAGAGTCAAAAACAAGACCTGATGTCTTCAAGCCAGCACACAGGCACCTGCAAGGCTCCCATCCTGAGTAATCCAGAGAAGATTTACACAGCCCTGCACCCTGCTGAGCTGTTTACTCAGTTAGGAATTTGTCCTGTTGTCCCACCCCACTCCCCACTCTGGAAGCACAACTAAATCTCAGCTCTGGCCTGGAAAGAACCTTTGCTTGAGAGCTGTGAGAGCATTGAGGGGGTGTTTTCTGTCCCTCCAGTCAGCCTGCGGGAGGCTGGATGGGTACAGTAACACCAGTTTATCCTCCAGTATCTTTCTGCATCTCAGTTCTGCTGAGACAGTCCTGGTAGCAGAAAGACACAAAGGCTGGGCAGAAAGCATACTCTGTGCTTGCAGACCCCACAAATGCAAGGCAGAGGTGCCTGCAGCCTCATGCCAGCACCCTATGCTGATGCCATGCCCATGCACACCCTTGCCCAGCACACTCCTTGGGAGAATCATCCCAGAAAATCACTCTGGGTGCCAGCACAAGGGGACTCCTTCAGCTTGGCTTACTGCTTACATGACCTGTGGGACCCTCTCACAGCACTCCTATCTTGACCTGGACCCGGTCTGCTAGAGAACACCTTATTCTCAACCCAAAATATCTGGTGTCGGCACGTCTGCTGTCACGCTCATAGCATGCTGCAGCAGCTGATGCATGTGGGACTGGCTCCTGGACCAGTGACAGCTCCTAGCCCTGGCTTTAGCTGAGCAGCAAAAGCTCCCTGCTATGGCCACCTGCAGCCAAGTATGTTCTCACAGGCTGCAGCCAGCTCTTCCTCACCTCCCTGCAGCCAGAAGAGCTCTCCTAATCTTTTCATCTATCATACTCCCTGCTCCCCAGTCAACCTAGATATTCACAGAATCATAGGGTGGTTTGTGTGGGAAAGAACCTTAAAGACCCTCTCATTCTAGCCCCTGCCATGGGCAGGGACACCTTCCATAGACCAGGTAAGGCTGCATCTTGACCCTGGAACAGAACCCTACCTGTGCAACCAGTATTTCCCAAGACTGTTTCCCCCTTTTTCTTCACTCCACCATCAAGGCAATTCCAGTTGCTGCCTGTGCTCTGCCCTGCTCCCCTCCAGCCCTGCTGCCACTGCTGACCTGCACAGGTGGCAGCAGGTCACCCACATGTCAAATCTCCTTGAGGGATACATTGTACTTCTCTGTCCCTCTGCATCACCCACCTAAAGCACCCACATCCTTGAGCAAAAACAATCCCACAGATGGGCTTGTCTTTGCTTGAGGTGGAATGGATCCAAACTTACTTCCTTAACACATTCTTCCTTCACATGCACCACGGGGACTTTATGCCCTTCTACAGTACATAGAGGTTTTCACTGTGCAGGGCCAGCTTGATTGGTGGACCCTCTGGCATTAACCATCAATGTGGCCTTCACTAAACATAGACCCCAGTGTTTGAAGGTCCCACCACCTACTGATTTCAATGTAGTTTTTAACAGTGCATTGCACCATTCCACTTTCCCAGGGGTTGGTGCATGAGAGGGAATATGGTACACCTGCTCAATACCTTTTACTTGTAAGGTATAACACCTTGGTCAGTGTTGATAAGCCCAGTTCCTCCAAACCTTTAACAGGTGTTAAAGAGCCCAGGTGTTTATAGGGATATTTTTGAAATTAGTCCCCTTGTCTGACTCAACTCTTTCAGTGCTGCTGTGTTGCCACAGGATTTGTTTCTCAAGGGTCCAAATGGTGTTCCAGGCAGTGGTGTAAAGCACGGGGTATGTCTCCAGCCACTCAGTCCTGCCTCCTACCATTATGTCAGCACACAATGCTTGCCTTGGCAGAGATCTTGCAGCAGGGTGATACAATCAATCTGCCAGGCCTCCCCATACTTACAGCAACCACCACATTCCCCCAGCCACAGGAGCTTTACCCACTTGGCCTTCTTGATCACAGCGCACTTTTCACAATCATGGATTTCCCAGGACATAGTGTCCTTATTAAAGTCCACCCCTTAATCATGAGGCCATGTTGCATCTCTTCCTTGATGGCCTGAGGTATTATGGGCCTACTGAGCCAGAAATAATTCACCCTTATGATGCTAGCCCAGACCTACCTGAGACACTTTAATCTTGGCAGCTCAATCCACCTGTCCATTGTTGGGACACTCCTCAGTGTCTCTCATGGACATGTGCATGCACATGACAGACTTTGACAGCCTTTGCCCAGGTACCAATGTCTCACCACAATTCAGCAGCCCAGAAGGATTTCACTCTGTGCTGCTAGTTTGTCTTTTTCCATCGTTCCAGCCAGCCCCACAGAGCACTTGCTACTATGCCCGAGTCATTGTAGAGGTAGTGTTGGCCATTTCTCTCACTGAGCAATACCTAAAGCCAGCTGAAAAACTTACAACTTTGCAACCTGACTTGATCCACCTTGTCCCTCAATACCTTCTGCCCCTCGCTGTGTAGGGCCCCATACAGCACCTTCCCATGTTCCATGCATCCCTGCAATAAGGCAGGAACTGTCAGTGAAGAGAGCACACTGCTTTTCATTTTCAGGTGGGGCCTCCTCAGCACATGTCACCTTCTTCTCCTCCTCTTCTAATGACAGTCTGAAATTTTCACCTTAGGGCCAGTTTGTGATGATTTCCAAGATCCCAGGACTACTGGGGTTTCCCATCCGAGACCACTGCTGATCAGACCTATCTACTTACTCCAGGTCACATCAATGGCATGATGTATGGCAGAGACTTTCTCTTTGAACACTCAGCCCAGCACTGATAGTTGGGGTGCCAGAAGAAGCTGTGCTTCTGTGCTAATCACTTCTGAAGCAGATCAAGCAGAGCAGACATCTTAACAAACTGCAAGTATCTATTTTTCATTTGGGGTGTAACAGGCCTCAGATCCTCTGTATACCTGGCCCCAGAACCACAGGGATAGTCCTCAAGTCTCCCCAGGTACCTTCTGCCAGGGGCTCCAGAAGGACCATTCTTCCTGGCTGTGGTGTAGAGCACATTTTTGTCACCCTGTTGTGTCCTGACTGGCTTAAGGACTACTGAATCAATAATCTCCTGTTTAATTTGTTTCAAGGCTCCTTGTTCTTCAAGACCCCCCCTTTAAATAATTATTCTCCTGTATCACATGATAGAGAGGGCTGACAATCTGACTGTACTCTGGAACATGCATCCTCCAAAAACCCATAGCTCCTGGGAAAGCCTGTGTCTTCTTGTTGGCTGGTGGGGCAAAGCTGGTGTTTTTTAGGCTACATTCATTGGAATCTGACATCTTTGAGAGAATACCTTTCCCTCACAATTGACAGGAGCCACCTCCAGAGGTGATAGTTTCCATCTTCTTCCCAATTCCCTTGTGTCTTGGTTTGAAAGACAGGTCTGCTAAGGAAGGCAGGAGCCTCCATTGAAATAGAATATATGACCCCCTTCCCTCCAAATTATTAAGGGGCTTTTGGGCAAAGCTTTGGGAAAAGGAATAGCAGCTCTTTCCTAGTATGCATCCCAAGGCAAACAGACACCAACTGCGGCATTCCCAACACCCAGGGGCAGAGACTCAGTCCCAGCCATTTCCCCTCTGGTGCCGTTCTGGGCGCAGCCACCAGGGGCGCTGCTGGTTCCGGGCAGGGCGGGGGCAATGGTTCCCCCGCGCCTGCAGGGGGCGCTGTGGCCGGGCCGGGCCGGGAGGGGATGGGCAAAGGGGTGGCCGCTGCCGGGGCCCGGCAGGACCGTGGGACGAGCGAGCTGAACGGCAGGAGTGAGCAAAAACATCCGCAGGGAGCAGACGGCGTGTACTGAACCCCGCAGCTGTGGCTGGAATGGTGGGGCGTCCCGGCAGGGTGGGGGTGCAGGGCCACAGTGCACTGAAAACTCAGAGCAGTGGCAAAAGAATGGTGAGAGTGGGGCCGTGGCAGCCTGGCTCTCAAGCAGATGGTGAAAGCCCTTTTTAGTGAGGTAGGTGTTAATATTATTAAGTCCCTGTTCAGTGCCTGCTGTCCCAAGCAAAAGGCTAACCCCACAGTAGAAGAAGCAGGACTGAGTTGGGCTCCAGCAGTGGCAGTGAATTCCTTCCCACAAGGAGCAGCTCCAACCTCTCCAAGCAGAGAGAGATGGAGAGAGAACTAGCAGCTGCCCCATCTCTTAGAGCTTTTAAAGCTCCGTCTTTTACCAGCCCAGTTTTCTCAGTATCTCTGCCCCTGTGAGAGATACCTCAGATAAGAGGCGTGGAGCCAGATGCCCTCCTCCCCGAGCTTGGTCACTTCTTCTACCCGGTCGTTCTTGTTTCCTATCAATTTATGGGACTGAATTCTGTGGGGTAAAAAACCCTCAAAAAACATCCCAACATCCTAACCCCCAACACCTTGTCAGTGCCTACATCCCAGGACAGGGATCCCAGTTCCTTGGTTTCACTACCACCTAGTTCCGTATCACAGGCCGCAATATCCCAGCACCAGAGCAGTCATGTCGCATGGGGCTCTCCTGACTCCTGATATCCTGTCTTTTTGGATGTCCCACAACTCACATGGGGACAGGGATGGGGTTATTGTCTCCAGCCCTGCCTCCTCCCCTGTTGTGAGGGCCCTGCTTCCTCTTCATGACTCACTAAGCAGACAGATTTTGCCTTGGATGTCTTCTTCCATGTGAGGCCAAATGCTCCCAGCGTGGGCTGTCCCTGTGCTTCAGCTGCAGTTGGAGTAGCCATGGTGCCTCTTGCTCTTCCTTGCTCCTTTTCTCCCTGAGAGTGCTGTTTAGTATGGAGCACTGTGATAAACAGTAGCCAGGGCCCAACACATTGCATAACTTTGCACCTCTCTGGAATTGCCAAAGCATTTTTCTTTCAAATGCTCTCCCAATTGTCCTGGGGTGACGTTATGATTCTTGTATCCCCATTCATCTGTTCTGAGCCTTTAAGACCGGCTCTGAAGAGTGGAAGTTTTGTTTGGGTTTCTCTTATCAGGGACACAGAGACAAGCGGTACATAAGGCTGTTTTTTCACTTCTGGCTTGCTTGCTGCTTTTGCTTGCTCTCTTTTTCTGCTCTTGCTTCTGCTCTGCTTTCGCCTCTGCTTATTAGCTTAACAGTCCACATTCCTTCCTGGACTGTTTCTCCTTTCCTGTTTCTGTGACCATCTCGAACCTGTTTCGGACTGGGACCCGGAAACACCGAAGGTTCGGCTGCAGCAGCTGCCCCAGCGCCGGAGGGACTGAGAACAGAGCAACCACCCCCAAAAGAGACTTTCTGATTTTGCCATCTTTCTCAAAGCGGTGTCATTGGGTATTGTTAATTTTGTGTGCTGGGGGGTGCTGGGCCAGTCAAATAAACAGGTTCTTTCCACCTCTCTCCAAGGAATTTTTTCCCGAACCAGTTGGAGGGAGGGGCCGTGTGGGTTTCGCTTTCTGGAGGGGCCCTCCTTTGCAGATTCTTTAACAAATTTGCCCTAAACCAGGACACACTTTATTGGGATCTTGTAATTGTTCAGAGCTGAACTTCCAAACCACTGGAGCAAAACAGTCCTGTTTCTGCCACATTACATGCCACTCTTGACGACCCACCCCTGGGGCAGATCTCTAAATGACCTTCCTAAAATTATCTTTTAAAACTCTAAACATGGTGTGGACTGCCTGAGACCTGGAAGACTTAGCAACAAGAACGGGCTTTCCTTAACATACAAGGGAAATTCAAAACCCTCAAAAGCTGTTGTCACAGGCTTGAAGGAAGAAAAGGTGGTGAAACCGGGGAAAAATCTTTGTCTCCTGTAGTCCCCAGAGTCTGGGTATGATTATTAATGGAGTCTCAGAGGCAGCACCCAAGGACAAGGCAGGAGGTCAACCTGAATACACATCCCAAACGGCCCTCATTGTCCTTGGTGTTATCATGTCATAAACCAATATCCCACAGAATGATCCTGATCCCTCACCCTGCACCCAAAAGGAGCACTGTGCTGGGCACAGAGAGTATATATGAAAATACAGACAGGGTGAGGTACCATGCCCACGTGAACAGACCAAGCAATGTTGCAGCCAGCTGCTCTGCACCTAATACAACAAATGCTTAGATCAAATTTTGTTTCCAACCCTCTCTGGGCAGATCTGTTGATACCTCAAGCCTTCCCATCCCATGCTGGGTATTAAATAAGGCTGCTGTGGTTTAGGAATGGAATTCCCCAATTTAGTATTCCCACCAAAACCATGCTGCTGCTCACCCTCCCTTCCCCCTGCCCTACCTGTGGGTGGCTGGAGGAGAATGGGAGTCACAAAAGGCAAAGATAACAAGGCTGAGATAACAATTTACTGGGATCAGCAATGAGCGAAGAAAACCAACAGTAAAAGCCAGAATATTAATAACACAAGTGTACAAAAGAGAGAGCTAGTCACATGCCAAATTGCTCACCCAGAGCTCAGAGCTCACCATCCCACTTCCCATTCCTTCCAATGCCTTGGATGGGCATTACCAGCATTACCCCGGCATCCTGGGCACCACACTGTCCCCCAGAGTTACTCAACCAGAAGGAACCACTTCTTCCCACAAGAAACTCTCTTCCCCTGCCCCAGCAAGAGATGAGATTGTATAGGATAACCTCTGGGTCCTGGCCATGCACCTCCTGGCTACTGCAAAAATTAACCTTGTCCTGGTTCAAGCCAAGCAACCTCAACTGCTCCACATCATGTGAAGATTTAATCCACAGAGTCCAGAAAAGACTGCAGCAGAGTCCAGTGCATCCTTCTGCAGAATGGTATAATACATAAATTCCCACTGCAATGAAGAAAACCCAATTTACTCCTGGATGAACTTAGCTAAGAAAATGAATTTATGGCTCATGAAACCTCTTAAGTTTAGCACAAAGTACATGGATTGTTCTTGCATACTATCACAGGCAATACTTCAATTTAAAGCAAACAGCTGCCAGATTCCTGCTGTGTCCCACACACCTTACATTGCTCCCTCACTGCAACAAAAGCCATTCCAAACTATTTTCTTTTACACACTGACGGAGCCTTCTGAGATGTCAATGGAACCTACACTTCTACCCCAGAAAAGAGGCACCTGTAAAGCACAGTGACTGGAACAGGCACTCTTTAGATTTCAGAATATTAAATCAGGGTGCCCAGGTGAAGTGTGTTGTCATTTGCAAAAGATCTGAAAATCTGCATCCTTAGTGAAAGAGCAAATTGATGAGCTCAGCTGAAAGAGCCAGGCACTGCAGACAGGATGGAGCACATGACCTGCCCCATCAGTTCCACCCATGTGCTTCTCCTGCTGTTTTGTAAAGTCACTGAGGCTATAAATTTATTTTAAAATGTCTAGGTTGGTTAATACAAATTGAGAAGAGCCTTCTGAGAAATTCTGCTACAGAACATCACCTCTTTCTGAGCCAAGTCCCAGTGCAGATCATGCAGGGAACAGAAGACCTCCTGGTAAAAACAGTTGTCACTTGTCCATGATGTAATTTTTAAGATTAAAAAAGGCTTACTAAGTTAAATTGTCATCTCCAACAACCCTAAAGAACAAGACAGAGCATTCAGATTAGGTTAGAAGGTTTCTCAAGTTTTATCTGCAAAAACTTTGGGCACTTACTGTCCATTCTCCAGGTCCTTTACGTGGCACACAGATGCTTCTACCACATCCTTGGGGTTGTGGTAGGGGTTGCTGGCAATTGAATGCTCCTCAAGGTGGTAGTGCCGGGCAGTCCCGTTGACTTTGTAGATCAGAGGGCTGGCTTTCCCATTGGGTGACATCTCCTCCTTGCTTCTCTCCTTCTCAGGTATCACAACTTCAATTTTCACTTCAACTGCAGGAATAACCCAAAACCTTTGTTAAAATGAAGCCAGAGGTTTTGCTGCTGTTTGCTGCTCTATCACTCCTTCTTTCCCTGAACTTGGAAAGAGACATCAAAACAGATATTTTTTGCTGGCTTGGCTTGGAAGATAAAACATTTAACATCGACCTTGGCTTGATTACCTGAGCCCATTATTCCTCCATTCTTTCTGCATTGGACATTTTGCATTCATAAAGTACACATTCTTGAAAGCAGACATGCTTATTATTGAAAGCAAAACAACCTCTCAGTTACAGTTCTTGTCCTGTTTAGTGGAAAACAGTTTCAGGCAGCTCCATATGAAGCATGCCAAGGTCTCTGGGGCTCAGACAGACTTCAAAAACTCCTTTAGTTGTTTGTAGGTAATGTTAACTGAAAGAGAAAGCCAACACTGCATGGTGCATAAAGCTGCTTCATTAGATGGAGACCAATTAATAAGGAACTAGAAATATCCAAAATTATTTCCACATGAGGTTTTGAGTGTGGAGTGACTCCTCAACAGTAGGTGAGAGAAGTCAAGGATGGTCCATTTTTCTCGTGTGTGCACCAGTGAACAGGTCTGACAATGAATCATCCCTGTCCTGGAAACCAGAAGACCCAGGGACACATGGGAGCAAAGGCACTCTCCTCGGCCACCCAGGTGAGGACACGCAGAGCAGCTGTGGCTGCCCCTGGATCCCTGGCAGTGTCCAAGGCCAGGCTGGATGGGGCTTGGAACAGCCTGGGACAGTGAAAGGTGTCCCTGCTTATGGCAGGGGGTGGAACGGGATGAGCTTTGAAACCTCCTCCAGCCCAAATCATTCTGTCATTCTGTGTTAATGTGAGCTCCCTGAAGGCAGTGCTCACCCATCCCCTGCCACAGGCCCACCCAACTACACCCCTGTGTTCCACTCCAGGCCTGGGCTAGGCAAACTGGTCACAGCAACATCAGAAGCCACTGATAATCTCTCACATCACAAAGCGGAAAACATCACTTTATCTCCAAGGGACTTCATCAAACTAAAGCCATTAATATAATAATAAATGCCTGGGAGTTGTATAGCAAACCAGGGGAACATGCCAGAGACTGGTGAAGTGACTCAAATACATGGGGAATCATTGAGCTTCCCCCATCTTATAAATGTCATGAACAGGGAAATCTGTTGTAGAAGATAAAAGTTGAAGTTCCCAAACTAAACAGGTAAGGAAAGATAGAGGAAGGGTAAAAACAAGCCCTTCAGCAAGGCTTGTGAATGACAGGGATGCTGGGTCTTCCCAGCCTGATCTGTTGTCCCAAAACTTTTATTGCAAGAATATTGAGAGAACAATGGAAGAACAAGTCAGGAAGTAGGTTGTTCATTTGGAAGGGAGAAAAGCAGGTGACCATGGCCATTCAGGCCCCGGAGGCAGGCAGCTGTCTCAAGACTCCTGCCCATTTCTGCTGTTTGTGCCTGCTCAGCAAGGCAAGGGATGCATGGCTTTCTGCCAAAGTGCCAAATCCCTGTACTCACCTGGACAGGATTCACCAAGGGTAGAGACAGATAGATCCAGGAAAGTGATTTTCTGTGTATGAATGCTGAACCAACAGAAAACATCACCTTCTGCTGTGCTCTTGCAGCTGCAGGAGTTAATGTAAATGAATAGGCCCTGCACCATAGATTAAAAACCCCACATTGCTATGCGCAAATCTGTTCCTGGAGCTGTAGAGAAGCAGCCAGGCTGCTGCAAGCACCCAGTGAAGAGGCTGCTCCCCATAAGCACCTCTTTCCTAGGGCATTGGAAGAAGCAGACATGGATTTTCCAGGACAGAGTTTGAAAATATAATGAATACCCATTTATGCCAGTCCCAGTGAAATACTTTTGGCCCAAGAAACAGGAAGCTGATGTCATTTAATTTCACAGTCAGTCTGCATAAAATGTGTCAGTGCACCCTTGCAGCCAGACTGCAGAGCCAGACCATGTCGCAGGATGAGACAAAGGTTGGGCAAAGCTGATGGCTCTGAGCCCCAATGGTGAGGGGGACATGGATATCAGTGAATTCATCTGCAGGGAACAACTCCATCTCTCACTTGGCTGATGCCCCAGGACTTTGTTTTCCAGAGCACATTTGGGTCAGGTGAGCACATGGAGTGCCCACTAATTCACAGGCAAATGAACCTGCAGGGATGAAGATGGAAATGTTGCTCTGAGCTTTCCCCTTCTTCCTCAGCTAGAAAAACATATGCAGGAAGCAGCAAGTCTCTGGCACTCAGCCATCCCCACCTGGCACCCGCCAACATTGCTGGACAAATGTCCAGAGGAAAAGAAAAAGAGTTGTAAAATCTTCCCTCTCCTATTTCAGACCCCACACTTCACTGCCTGCCTCTAAGAGGGGCATATCCCACTTGTCTCTCAGGAACCCTCTTTACCCCCATCTCCTCCTCCTTCTCATGCCTCTCAGCCCCTCATGGAGTGTCCCTCTGGCCTGAAACCTGCATTCCTGAGGGATGATCCCTCCAGGAATCCAGGGCTTAGCAGCACCTGAGCTGATCCAGCAAACTGGTTCAGTTGCCATCAGGGAAAATGACATTTAAATGAAACATTTATAAACCCAAGTTTAATTTAATACCAAATCCGATTGGTAAGGGGCTGGAGGCAGTGTGTTCCAGCTCTTTGACAGTCATATCCTATAGCTGCTAGAAGAGGGTCTGGACAGCAAACTGTTTGGAAAGTTTTAGGCATGTTACTACAAATCTAGACAGTAGGCAACTCCTCAGGAATATAGCTAGAAATATGGATATAAATATGGATATTGATACACAGGTATGGACATAAAGGTATAGATACAGATGATATAGATAAAAATATAAATAGAGATGTAGAGATGTGTAGGTATAGATATAGATGACAGAAAGAGACAGAAGTGTGCCTGCTTGCCCTGTGCCACCAACATCACTTATACACACACATATGTGTGTGTAGGTGTTTGTATAAGTTCATGCACATTTTTAAGATATCTCTATAGATACACACTTACATAGATGAAGAACCAGAAGGCCAGGGCTGGAAATAGTTTATAAGAATATAGAAAAAAAAGCAGAGAAACTAGCTGAGCATTAGCAAGTACTCATGTCACATATCTACATATACCCCAGCACTGCAAGCTCTCACTACTCGAAAATCCTGAGTCAGCTTCTCAGAGTCATAGAATCATTTAAAACACAGGTTCTTGACAAGACTATAAATGTTGATAGATTTTTTTTCTCCCAGGTTTTCAGCCTCAGGTCGAGCACTGCTGGCATTCTTCACATACAATCAGGAACCATGTCCCAACACCATGTATCACTGTTGGCTCTGGTGTTGTTTTTCTCTTGTGGCCACCATGTTCTTGTGCTTTGCCTTGGTGTCATTCACCCAAGCAGTCAAAGCTTAATATCCCATTACATCTCCTGTAAATTTATTCCTTCTCCATCACTATTCACAGACTGGTGGATTTAGTCAAAATCTCTGCTTGCTCTTGGAGAGGTACTTTAGATGTGAGACTGGAACTGTTGACATTGATCCCAAAGCAGGGTGGTGGCAGGTGGCTGGGCTGCAGTGCAGGGTCACAGGCATTATTTTTTAAAAATTAGGGCAATTGGATGCCCCAATACTTCTTTATCACAGGACTGGGTTCCTAGTATGGCTCAGAGCCCTTCTGGAGGCTAAATTTAAATTATGGATATTGGGACATTGAAAGGTTGTACCTCCAGGTACCCAATACTTAAAATAGTAGAAACCAGAAAAATACTGAGCTAATTTGGGAAGAGAGAATTGACATGAGCCAAGAGCTGACTTGAGCCAAAGGGAGTCTGAATAAGATGAAGATGTCTAGCTAAAAAGGATGGAGGAGCTGAGCTGGCAAGGGGAGAGCAGTGTGTCTGCCTTCCCCAGCCCTAAAACCCTGCAATGCCCCAGGGTGTGCCCCTTCAGGGCTGCAGGCACAGGGCACAGGAGCACTGATGGCAGGGAACAACCTGCTGCTGGCTGTATGGTGCCAACAGCTTTGAGAGCACTGGAAACCAGAAATGCATCAAGGGATGATGCTGGAGGGACCAGCAGGCACCGCCAAAAATCTCAGTTTACGCCAGCAGGGTTTATTTTCCCAAAGCCAGCACAGAGTAATCCACCACCATGGGACGTGCTTAGGGCTCCCTGTGCCCTGCCAGAGCTGCACTCTCCAGGCATCCCCTGGGCTTGCCCACCCCACGTCAACTGCAAGCCCCAATGACTGTGACTTCAGGTGGTCTCAAAGAGATTCCAAACCATTTCTATGGTCCACTTCTCCCCTCCTTCCAAGGCCAGGCTGGACAGAGCTTGGAACAACATGGTCTTGTGGAAGGCGTCCCTGCCCACAGCAAGGGGTTGAAACTACTTGGTCTCTACAGACCTATCCAGCCCAAACTCTTCCATGATTCTATCATTCTGTTAAAAATGACAGAGCCAATGACAAAACCACCATGTGCTTGGCTCTGCTCTCCCAGATGCTCTGTCAGCAAATGCTACAGTCCAGAAGCAGGAGGTAGGACTTACCAAGCAAGGCTGGGGACAAGCTCAGAGCCAAGCTCAGATCACACAGCCAATGGCACCCCCTCCAGCAGTGTGAAGCAGTGTGCAGGGAGCACACTCCCTGCTAAATGCACCCTCCTTGCAAGGGTGAAGCCCACCCCAAGATACCCCATGTGCTGCGAAGCGACTGCCCTGCTATCAAACACTGAGCCCAGCAGAAAAAGAATCAAAATTTATAGATTTTGAAGCACTGTCCTAATACCCAGGGCAGAGACAGAGCTGCTGCAGCTCACACAGAGCTGGCACATGATGGTTCCTGACACCCATTATCCTGATCTGGCTGTGCTGTGGGAGCGGGTGCTGGGATACTGTGCAGGCTGCCAGCTGGGCAGCTCATCCCCAATGCATCACACACCCGAGACAAACCTGAGGAGAGAGTTATGCAGAGACTGAGAACTGGGCCTTCAGAAGAGGATCTGGCATCACAGGACTGCAGCACTGGAGATAACAGCAGAGTGCTTCACTGTTTGAACATGAGCTCTTAATTAAACACTGAAATATCCGGACAGGGATGGGTGCTGCAGCAGCAGCCAGGCCTCATGGCTGGCCGGCAGTACAGTCAGCACAGCTATTTAGAGACTCCACTCCCCAGAGCTCTTGTATCACTCATCTGCCCATCAAAAGGTGATATGTGCACAGTGCCAAGGTTATCTCGATGGTTCTCAGGACGACTGAGGGTCTCTCTTGTAATGAAGGAGGTGGAGCAGATAAGATCTCATGTACACCTTGAAAAAGTGCCTGAATCAATTATGTTTACTTCAGGCTGCATCCAAAATATTCCCTTCATGTGGAAACAGCACTGATGGAGCAAATAGCTCTATTCTGTCCCTGCTTCTTATTCAGAAAAGGAATAGTAAAGTCCAGTACTCAGCTCTTATACTGTACAATTCCCATATGAAACATCAGGGAAACCCTTTGCTAGAACAATCAGTATCCTCAAATGCCTCTGTTTAGCTCCTTGCATTTGCAGGTTTGATAAGCCTGGGATGAAGTCCTGCAGCCAGTGGTGAGCTACCTACCCGGGGGGGGCTGTGGAAGGCTTGTGCAAAGCCTTTGAAGATGCTAATCCAAACCAGAGCTGAGGGATGGAGGGGCATTGCAGGGTGCCATTTTCAGGCATCTGGCCCTGCTATGCAAATACAGCTCTCTCTCTTAGCTGCAAAAATCAGCAGCTAAGGAAAACTGAGCATTGGTGTTCCAACACTGGTCCAAGATTATACAGTTTTGCTGATATGATACAAAATTAAGTGGAGCTCATAGCAGAGTTTGTCACAAATTTAGTCAACAAAAGCATTTATTCCTGGATGTGTTTTTACTCCTCAAACATTTTAAAGAAACATATAAACAGGGGGCTTTCACAGAGAAGACTTACCAGAGTGAGGCCAGAGTGTCCAGTGCCATATTACCTTGATGGTGCCCCATAATCACAGTACAGGTCAAGGGCAGAACAGCACCTTTATTTTCTCATTGTGCCTTGCATAATGGCAGGGATGTCACTCCATGAATGTTTGGTGAGGCACAACTTCTGTTGCCCTTCTGACCCATTTAGTCCTTCAACCTGCAATCCCTCCTGCCTCAGACAGTGAAGACAGATTGCCAAGGAAAGGTCTCCAAAAGACATCTTTCCACCCACAGGGATGCTGTGGTGGCTACACAGGGATGCTGACTGGTCTGATAGATCATCACCAGTCTCTGATTCCCCTTGCCCTGGGACACAAGCAAGTAACAAGGACAAGGTCACCCTAAGCTCTCTCTGAGATGGCCCAAACAAGCTGCAGGATGAAGCTGGGAGCACTCCTCCATGACAGCTTCAGGAGCACTGTGACCAGGCAGGGATGTCTCCCTCGCGGTACGGGGTGAGCTCCCATCCCACCCACCTACCGCCCCCCTTGCACTGCTGCAACCCCCCCACAGCTCCCTGCCTGGCAGTGAGAGCACTGAGGAATTTGGGGGGATTAAGAGTGCAGTAATCCTCCCTGCAGGAGCCGAGCATTAACATTCCCCCGGCCAGCGTCCACCGCTGACCTACTTCTCGCACGGGGCCGGTGGGCTGGGGGCCCGGCGCACGGGGCAGTCACCTGGTTTGGGCTTGGAGAAGCATCCTCCCATGGTGCCGGGCGGGACGGGCAGCGGGGCCGGGGCCGGGCAGGTCAGCGAGGCCGCGGGCACATCCTCGCATGATACAGGAGGTTCCCGGCTCCCGCGGCGATCCCCACCTGCGTCGGGCAGAAAAGCTCCGTGAGAGCGGGCACGGCCGGAGGGCGGGGGCGGCTGGCCGGCCGGGAACCGAACCCGTGACGGAGAGGCCGCCCGTGCCCGCACTGCCGGCAGCACCGCGGATGGACGGACACACGCTGGGTGACCCGAGGGACACGGGGACAGCGACTGCTGGGGTCACCGTGCTGGGACACACCGCTAAATTCAGCTATGAAGTTTATAAATTCAGTCATCAAAGTTAATTACAAAAACCCCCATATCATTTATGGCCAGACTTTAATAACTTCCCAAAGCCCTGCCTTTGGGAATTAAAGCTCTAAGAGCACAGGTCGCAGCACAAATACAATGACTGAACCATAAATACATTTCAGTTGGGGTTTTTGTGTTATTATTAGGAGATTGAAAAAAAGAAGCCTATTCTATTGCACAGTCCTGCAAGTTCCCCTATGCCATTTATGCTCATTCCTGAAGAAATGCCATTGACTTAGGAACAATTAATTATTTAGAGAAAGGGGTTTTGATATCAGGACATTTGCATCAACCTCCTTTTTTTTTCATTATTGATTTTTTTTTTTTAATTCTTAAAGTCAAGTTGTGTTTCTCTTATAGGCTTTGACTAGAGGTGCTCTCAGATTTGGTACAGACTAAGAATTTAGATAAACCTTTCCAATTCCATTCCATGACTGAAAACAGCAAAGAGTCATCCAACACACTGGCAATAAAATAGTATATTTAATTTGTTTTATTCAGTCCTGAATTTAATTGATTTACTATAGGTTTGCCGTATATTTTTCAAAAAGCCCTCTGATCTGGGCAGGAAGATAAATACAATTTCTGGATTATATTTTGAGACAGGCAAAGTAGGTTTTTCTGTATCTTATAAAATGCCTCGAGATCTTTACAATAACAACAAATTAGAGAAGTGCCGGGAGAGAGATAACAAGCACTTTCTCTCCTTAGCTTAAACATCAACTCAAAATATCAGGATGTATTCCTCTGTTTTCAGTTATATCCCTTCAAAACACAACTTCCAACTCTCCTTCCATGCATAGCATCACCTCTGCTAAGCCCCAGCTGTGTTGCAGACGCAGCTTCAGAGCCTGGATTATGATGAATAAGCCATCCAAGCTATAGAGGAACACAATCCTGGTGCCTTGCCCACGGTGCAAAGCAGGCATGCGCTATTTGATACTCGGCAAAGAGGGATTATTAAATATAAAGGGAAGAGCTCTTCATCCAAGAGCATCCCAGGAAAGTAGCATGACAATGTTTATACAAGTGCAAATGCAAAAAAAAGTTACCATGTCAGAAGGTGCATAAATGCAGAGGAAGATTTGGGAGCAGTGGGGGAAAACAGAGTGGGGATGTCCCATGCAGTAGCTGCTGTAGAGCCCTTTGCCAGAACGAGCAGAAAGAAAGGGAAAATGGTTTTGTACCAGGCAAACCGAGTCTTGGGTCACTGATATATCAGTGATGCAGGGCAACAATTTAGTGCATATAACAAAATACTGGCACTGGTACCTCAGGAGCAAACCAAGTTCCACTAACCCAGATCAGCTCTTTGCAGTGGACTTCCTGCAGCAGAAGTGGACACTGTGGGTGACCCAAGACAGGATCATGGCCCAGGCAAGCAGTGCCCTGGCACCATTGCAGCATTCCCTTGGGATGCTGCACATACAGGGGACCACAGCAGGGAGCCCTGGACAGGTGGTGGGTTGAAGGGTAGCTCCCAAATATGCTTCCCCAGAGAATCACTCCCACTTCCCCAACCCTCTCAGCGATGCTGATGTGGGACTGGTTTCTAGCTGGTCTGACTGGTTTTAACAAGGACTTGTGGGGATGTCAGAGTTCCTGAATGTCAGAATGTCACCCATTCATCCAAGATGCCTTTGCTTTGTTTGGACCTTAAAGATGGCAATCTGCAGCCATCTCCTAATTTCTCCACTGATGGTCCCTCCAGTCTTTCCAAAGCACTGAGACATTTGCACCTCCCAAAGCAGGTCAAGAGGGAAGTGTTTGCTATCAGAGGTGTCCCTTCCCCACTCCTAGAGCTCCCCAGGCAAAACCAAAATGGTTCTTGGTAGGATTTCAGCTGATGACATCAGAGGAGAAGCCACCTGGCTGCTCCCAGCCTCAGTCCCAGCAAGCACATGGAGATGCTTCAGGATCACCTGAGACTCAGATGGTTGCAGAAAGGCACCAGAGCCTCCCCTGTCAGACCAACTCAGGGGACACAACAGGGCCATGTCACTGTTAGTGGCATCCGGAGGCATTGACCCAGAGCTGCATCCTGCAGGATTTGTGGCCAAAGCCATAAGCTCTGTTAGGAGAAGGAAATAAGCCCATATACAACACAAGGTAGCTGAACACAGGATCACCTGTAAAACCTTGCTAGGTCCTGAAGGGTGACGGCCTGACCTAAACAAGGTGACCATGCTCAGTAAACGAGTTCATCATCTGTTCCCTGAACAAAACCACACTCTGTGGCACACAGCTGAACAGGAACACCTTCAGCATCTGCTCAGAGAGGGCAAGAAGGAGTGGGCTACCAAAATACGAGGTAACTGTTGTGGTGCTGAGGAACATACAGGTCCCATCCCTAAAAACTCTAGAGTGATTGAGGAACCGGCCCCTGTACCAGGCTATCTGCAGAACTCCATCATCCACAGAGAGCACTGCCTGAGCACACAACCAGGGACACCAGCCTCATCCCCAACAAGAAAAACTGGGAAAGTTATCTAACAGGAGAAACATGGGAAACAGTCTAGTGCTATCGACCGTGAGCACTTCCCCTGCAAGGCAGCAAAATGTGCAAAATATGGCAACATCAAGCTTCAGAGCAAGTCAGGGATATCTGACCAGACAGCCCACCTGGTTCAGCCCAGTGTCCACTGCCCAAGCATGGCCAACAGCACCCATCTGCCACAAGCAGGCAGGAAGGCAGGGACACTCCAGCCCACACTTCCCGCTGGGCTCAGAGTAGAATTCAGAGCCTGCACCACTTCTGAGCAGTGCAGTGCTGGCAGAGCTATTATTAGCACTGTGCTTCTGCTCTCTGCAGTGCCCCAGGCTCCTGTTTTAATCCAGTGCTCTGCTGTGACTCCAAAATCCTTTCCAAGACCTAATGTGGCAACTATATAACTATATAGGCATATTAGTACACCATAGGTATAAAAAATGGTTTTCCCCTGAGCATCAGTTTGTGTTTATTGCCCCGGTATAATTTCCTTACCTGGCACCCAGGTCCCTCCCATGCAGCTGCAGCATCTGTCAGCATCTGTCCTGCTGCTGTGAGTAATCCTGCATTGCCTGCCTAGAAATCTGGCAAAGATATGAGCACCAGGCCATGCCCTGTGACATGGACATTTCCCAGAGATGTCAGTCCCAGCTTGCTCCAGCTGGAGACCTCTGTGGAGCACTGAGCAGAGACACACTTGTGCCATGATGACCGAGTCCCTCAGCCATGATTCCTCTGCTGTGTGAGGGGGGCCTGGTGCACATGGACACCAGCTGCACCTGTGCCCTCTCCAGGCTCCTCCAGACCCTCTCACTGAGCTTCTGGCTGCACACTCACCTTTTTGTGGACATCACCCTGACTCCCATTTCCTTGGCCACACCAGCCCTGGGTGCCACCAGAGGAAGAAGAGGTCAGAGGATTGCTTTCCATTCCCTTCCCACTTGCCCAGCACAAGTCACCTCACCTGGTCCCCTGAACACATAGAGGGGGTCTCTCCACCTCTCAAGGCAGCTTTGTCCCCTCCCCATCCCTCTGTCCCCTCCTCTCAAGCCCTGGACCCAAGTTTCCTCTCCTCAGTAATGTGGGACCTCCCAGTGCCATCAAGAAGACGACTGATGTGATCTCCTGGCACCAGGGACTAGCAGGGGCTGCCACAGAAGGCAGGGGCTTGGTGACAACTCACCACATGCTCTCAGAGAAGGGACCCTGCCCTGGGGCTGAAGCACAGAGAAGACAAAGATGCTAGAGCAGCTACCAGCTCCTGAGCATCCTGGATTTGGCTGCCAGAATAAGAAACATCTCTGTCCCTGGGTCTTACAATCCCAGATCCTGCAGGCTTTGCACAGCCCTGGTCCTCCCACAGCTGCATCTCCTCCGCTGCCCTGTCCTCCTCTTGGGACGGACCCAAGCTAGCCCGAGGTCTGCTGGGACACAGTTCAGGTTCCCAAAGCTCAGGAACAAGCCTATCATTCCAAGGAAACTAGACAACAATGGGTGCTCCCATCCTGCCATCACCCACATCCAACCTCTGTTCTCCCAGGGCACTCAGGACCAGGTGCTCAGCCAGCCTTCCTCCTCTCTTGATGTCCAGGCACTACTGCTTGGACTGGCTTCCTCCCACAGCTGGAAATGCCTGAATGATCACTGCCATGAGTCCAGCAAGCAGACTCCAAGGACTTTTTCTCTTCACAGAGGTGAGCTCTCTGCTTGCTTTGCAGTGTTCTGCAGCAGGATCTGGAGGAAAGCTGGGGGCAAGCTGGCAGAGCATCCAGAAGACCTTTGAGGAGGTTTCTGAAGAGCCACTGGAATTCAGTGAACAAGTGGGACATCTGGGACCTGCTCTGTTCCCAAGGAGATGACTTCTGTCTCTTCACTGACATCACCAGTCTGCAGGAGACGGCCTACAGGTCCATGGAAAGCCAAGGTCCACACAAGTGAGGATGAGGAAGGTCTCTCATCAGACACACACCAGGATCTCAAAGCAGAGGTCAGCAAGAGGTATGTCCCAAAGACATTCTGTCAGGATGAGGAGAGCTTCCCCAAGGTCAAGGGAAAACTCCTCAGTACTGGAGAACTAATGAAACCACAAAGGAAAGTAGGCACTGTGAGCCCTGGGGTGGCTGTTTCTCAAAGGGAGTGGGATCAAAGGGCCAATCAAAGGGACATTACACCTCTCAGCAGCTTTCAGTGCAGGGAGCATTAACATGGCAGTTGTGGTCATGACTATGCTGGTATTCATCTCCCATCAGCATAGCACCTCTTGCTCTGCACCTTCTGCCCATGACCATGGGAGAATTTAGGCTGGAAGAGGTCTCTAGTGGTCATCTGACCTAATTCCAGCTGTGAGGAGGGTGACACACTGGCCTGGACTGAACCCTAATTCTGCCTTAAGCTTTGGAGAATGGACCCAACATGAGTCATGACAGGACCCGCTAACATCTGGAGGTCCTCAAGGGTATAAGACCTTTTTAGATGGGTATCAGTGGGAAAGATTCAATGGTATACAAGGAACAAGAAAATCCATTCCTGGCATCTGGAGACCACCACAGACCATCCACACATTTGCCAGATGCAGCACTCATTAAAAATGGGAATAAAAGGAGATGTTGAAAGTTAACTCCCTCAACACTTTGGAGCACTAATGGTCTCCTGATGGGACTGGAAATTAATTTTTACTCCCAAGATACCCCACTTCTGGAGTATTTTGTGGTGCTGAGCCCCCTGAGGTAGAGGAAGGAAAGGGGTTAGGCAGCTGTGCTGTGCCCTGGAGCGATGACAGCTGCAGAGGTCAGGCACAGGGGTTGCTCACATGCTCAGGTAACAGCTCATTGCCAGTTTGGGATCAGGAAAGGTCTCCCCTGGAGTTTGGCACAAGTGCCAGGGAGCTTTGGCCTTCCTCTACAGCTCTAAACATTGCCCTTTGCCAGGCTCCTCAGGCTGTTTCTGGCCAGGGATTCCCTGCTGTGGCAGGGTCAGGAGTCCAGCTGTGTGTGTGATCTCTCCACCTCTCTCCCCCACAGCAGCTTTGTTTTCCTAGCTTTCAGTCACTTTTAGCATAGGTCTTCTAAGACAATGTCCAATAGCTCTGCACTGAACAGGAGCTGCTGGTTTTTAACTGCTCCTGCATACAAAAAAAATTTTTTTTTATTGAATCTGGGCTCTGTTGTCTGCAAACATTTGCTTATTTCTGCCCTGAGAACTTTGTCCTTCAGGAGTTTTATCAGTTCCCACAGACAATTTTTGGACTCAGGACGATGTTACAGCTAATTGAAGAGCTCAGCACTTTCTTATTGAGACATCCTTCATGGATGTCTCTAAAGGGTCCAGGTCAAGTAATTTCTTTTCTGCTCTGTTTAAGGACTGAGCTCAACATCTGGAAAACTTGCTTGTCTGCTCTGCAGAGTGAAGGGTACCGTGTGCCCGTTCCAGCCATTCACATCCAGCTCTGCAAGCTGGTTCCACATCCCCCAAGCAGGAACACAAGAGGAGGGGGCAGCTGGAGTCTCAGAGCATCTGGTGTTACCATCCATGCTTGCAGGGAAGAGCTGGCTCTGACTCTGGTCCCTGCTGTGGGAAAAAAAAAAAACCTGATCCCAAACCACACTGTCCACTACAGTGCTGCAATTCTCCATACATGCAAAATATTGTCTTTAACACAAGGCCAGCAGGAGCCATGGAGCAGTCCCAGCAGCAGACTTGTTTTGGTCACGCCCTACAAGCAAAGTGCAGCACAGATCCCACCACAGCCTCTCCAGCCTATCCCACAAAGCATAGCCTGTCCCATGTCCTCTGGTGCCTGGACACAAGGACTCTGGTCCGCCTGGTCCTGACCATCAGCAGGACCCAGAGCATTCTTTCCCATCTACCTCCTCACCACACACAATGGCACCCAACAGGGACCCCATCCCTCAGCCCCACTTCACCCTCTGCGGCTCCATCCCAGGCACACACATCCACCCTGAGCCACCATACACCCGGCACATCACCAGCCCCCTCACACCAGACTCAAGTCATGGTGTGCTCTTACAAGGACTGCCCATTTCTCTCACTTTTCTGGGGATTTGCTCTAGTTTGACTCCCACAGTGTTTAGTCAGAACTAAGCCAACACCCCACCAGGTTCCTCCATACCTGTGCCAGTATTAGAAAGACTTTAGAGTGGTGACTCCACATTCCCCTGTCCTTGATGAGTACACCCAGACTGTCCTTCCCCATCATATTCTGAAGGCCCACTCTTATTTCACATTAGTGCCACCATGCACAGTCTCATGCTCACTCCTCCTCCATCTGTGTTCAGTGGTGCAACTCCAGCCACCAGTGATGCTTTCCACCTCCAACTCCTCAGCCAGTTTCAGCTGCTTTATGGGCAGAGGACATTAATAAAAATATATAACACGGATCCCAAGAGTCTTGCAGTTCACCAAGCAGTACACCTGCCTCTGCTCCAGTATCCTCCTGGCCCTAGTGATCCTTCCAGCTTCAGCCCAGAGGTGCACCAGCAATCTCCCACAGCTCACCTCTTTCCCTTCCCAAAATCAGCCAGTCTCCACTGGTACGGCAGAGTTCCAGTCCATCTCCACAAAGCCTGTCAGAGCAGGAGCCAGCACAGACCCCACAGTGAACACACCACACTCCTCATGGTGCAGAGTGGGAGTGAAACAGTATTTGGGCTCCAGCTCTTGTCCGAGCACAGCCACACTACCAGTGTTCCCCAGCCCACAGGCACCTTCCTGCCATCCTCACCATCCTGCAGAAATCAACTCCCCCAAAAATCACAGCAGCCACTGGCACAGAGTCCTACTGACACCCTGAGCTGCCTGCAGCTCCCCTCTCTGCTCACCCTGGGGTCCACCTGCTGCAACACCCTGGGTGCCACAGCCCATGATCTCAATGAGGAGCCCCCATGTTTCCCAGCAAGTTCTGGCTCAGCAAAATCAAGCTGCCCTGTCTCCAGGGCAAGCCAGACTCTGCTGCCAAAACAAGCAGCTCTCTCCACAGGACACGGGACTCTGAACACAGCTCAGCATGGTTGGAGCACTGGGGAGCCCAAGGCTCTACCCCCACCCCGTGGACCATGCTGTGCACTCTGTGTTATCAACACCACCCACAAAAGCCCTGCTCTGATCCCAGGGAGGGGCACAGAGCTTGCCTGCCAAGAGAAAGGCAGACAGTGGGAAGAGAATCAAGTCACACAGAAGACAGCATGACAGGGGATGATGTTTTTAGGGCAGGGAGAGCTTGTATTTTTAAAATAGTATGAGGATGAAAACAGATGGTCTCCATCCTGAAGTTACCATTTTTGTCAGGAATGATGCTACATAGGATGAAAAGAGAGTCCCACAACCCCTAGCTGTGGTTCCCAGACCGGCAGATCAGCCTTCCAGAATGGGATGCCCAACTGGGGGACCACTCCTGTGCTCATGTCAGTGCTTCTTGTCCATCCACCTCGAAGATGCTGCACACAGGACATGGTAACACTGTGCAGATATGCAATGCACTGCTGCCCACCCTCTGCCCATGGAGCAGATGAGCCAAAATCAAAGGGGCTGGCACATAGGAACCCCATTTTCTTGTCTCCCTGGTACCCCAACCTCCTCTCTCTAGCTTTTCACCCCATTCTTCCCTCTTGATAGCTCTCCAGCTAGCTTCCCCTTCCCTCTGGCCAACTCTCCCATTTTCACTTTCCTGCCATCCCAGTCCTGCTGCTTGGCTTCTGCTCCAGGGTCCCCCAGCTGCTGATTCACAGTAACTCCGACATCCCCAGAGCAGCACTGGATCCCTCCTTCACATCCTGCTCTGTCCTCCCCCCTGTTTGCCCAGCCCCTCAGTAGAGCCCTCCTGCCAAAGCTTTATCTCTCCAGCCACTTCCTGGTGGGGTCCAAGATTTACCTTACACCCACCTGGAGAAAGGAGCTTTGCCAGGTGATTTCCTTTCAGATGGCCTCAAGCAACAGAAGCAGAAGTCACCCTGCAAAAGGGCGAGACCAGCCCAGGGCCCAGCGATGGGCAGCGCGGGCAGGGAGGGCAGGAGTGACTGCCCCGAGCTCTTCCCCTTGTCACCAGGAGTTTGTGTCTGCAGCAGCACACGGAGCTACAAAGCTGCCGTTTCATGCACCCCGTGGCTCCCGAAGAGGTGCAGCGGGAACGCCGTGTCAGAGCACAGTCAAGGCAGGATTGTGTTCCTGGCTGCTGCTTCAGCAATTTATCAGCGCCAGGCTAAAGGCTCATTCGGCAGCACTATCATTGCCACCCTTCCGCACGCCTCTGTGAGCTAGACTGGAAATCATTAATCATGGGATTTGGTTCAGATCGTAAAGATCTGCCAATAAAAATCATAAATGTTGGAAATTCTCCACGGATGAAGAGTGACTAATGCAAAAATCAAATCATTTCACAACACGAGAGACCTTTAATTCTCATTTGCTCCACCACAGGCAGCCGAGCCCCTGCTGTACTGCCACTGCCAGGTCCCCATTGCACAAAAGCAATGTGCGCTCCTCACAGGAGCTGGAGCAGGGCAGAAGGAGTTTATCCCGGCAATGTTTTCCTAACAGCTACAGTATAACACCACAGTCCAGCTCCATTCATCACACTCAGACGTTCCCTCTCAAAGGAGACCACGCAGTTTATGGAACTATAGAATGTCATGAGTTGGAAGAAACACACAGGATCATGGAATGGCTTGGGTTAAAAGGGACCTTAAAGCTCATGTCCTTCCACACCCCTTTGCACAGGCAGGGACACCCTCCACTATCCCAGCTTGCTCCAAGCCCTGTCCAGCCTGGCCTTGGACACTGCCAGGGATGGAGCAGCCACAGCTTCTCTGGGCAACCTCTGCCATTGCCTCACCATCCTCACAGTGGAGAATTTCTTCCTAATATTTAACCTTACCTACCTTTCTTCAGCTTAAAGACATTCACCCCTGTCCAGGCAAGATCATCATCATTTCCCCCTGGTCAGGAGGAAACAAACTTGGAGAACAAGCTGGCCGGAGGACATGACACAGGGACCTAAACCCCGTTCAGGACAAACGCAGCTTTTCTCCGCGACCTATTTTTATGCCACTTTGATTTCTTGGGCATTCGCTGCATCTCAGAAGAGATGCGGAGACATACGGCGCTCTCGCACCGCCTGACCCCGGCTCCGACCCCGGCCCTGCCAGCAGCTCCGGCTGTAGAGGAGCCCCCGGGCCGGCGCCGCGCCCCGGCAATGCCGATCCCCGCGGTGCCCCCGCTCCTGCGGGCAGCGGTGGCCGCACCGACCGCTCCCCCGGCCGAGCTGCGGTGCGGTCCTGGACAGCGGCCCTGCACCGGGAGCGCCCCTCGCCTCACATCTCCCCGGGACGCGTCCCTGCCGCCCCCCGCGCTTACCTGGGCAGCAGCGGCGGTGCCAGCGCGGCGGGAGGAGCGCGGCCGGTGCGGGGCGGGGCAGGAGCGGGGCCCGCCCCCGCCGCGGGTGCGGAGCGGGAGGTGCCGCCCTTCCTGCCCGCTCTCGGCACACGCGTGGGGGTGCTCCCGCCGGCCCTGCCCGCTCTGGGTACACGAGTGGGGGAGCTCCCGCCGGCCCTGCCCGCTCTGGGTACACGCGTGGGGGGAGCTCCCCGCCGTTCCTGCCCGCTCTGGGCACACGCGTGACAGGAGCTCCCCGCCGGCCGGCCCTGCCCGCTCTCGGCACACGCGTGGGGGAGCTCCCGCCGGCCCTGCCCGCTCTGGGCACACGCGTGGCGGGCGGTCCCTGCTGACCCTGCCCGCTCTCGGTACACGCGTGGGGGGAGCTCCCCGCCGTTCCTGCCCGCTCTGGGCACACGCGTGGCGGGCGGTCCCCGCTGCCCCTGGGCAGTTGGTTCTGCTTGGTCCCACGCGGCTGCCACTGCCGGGGCTATTCCTGCCCACCTGAAATACCCCGGCCCGGCCCTTCCCAGGTCACTTGCTTTTACATTTTCGTTCTGGATTCACGTCTCTACCCCCCCCCCCCCCCCCCAAGACAACGATCTGCACCACTCTCCGCTTCCTCCTGCCTGGAACCTTTCTTCTCCCCAGAAAAGTCTTTCCCTCCCCATCATGTCATCTAGCAGTATCAGCATCTCTCTGTGCCTTTTTCTATCACATACCCCAAATTTGTTCTTTATTTTCAGTGGATGACTTTTGAGATCACCCTGGGTACAAAGGAAAGTTTTCTCCCCCACCTCCAGACAGTTTTGTCTCAGGTCGCTGCTCTCTTACACCGCAAATATACAACTCCCAAGGCTTTCCAGGCAGATCACTGTGCTTCAATATCCAGCTTCAGTTCCCTGCTCTGAGTGGGATGAGTGGCTTAACTGGGCTGTTCATCTGCAGTTCTCACTGCTGGTAAAAAAAAAAAAAAAACCTACCCAAGGATGAAGCATTCTGGTGTAGAAGCTCCAGGGACCCACGTGCTTCCAGAGCCTTGGGAGTCCTCATGGAACTGCCTCGATTCCAAGCCAGGAGCAATGCTCCCCTGTCCAGTGTCTGCAGGCAGCTGAGGAGCATCCCTGCCGTTGGTGCTGTGCCTCCCTGGGCATGGTGCAGAGCTCCATGGGATGGGGGATTGCTGGCAGCGGGGACCCCTAGCACATCTCTGTTACCTTTCCTGGTGCGCAGGATTTTTGACCTGTGGTGTGAAAAACTGTTCCTATGCAAGCAAACAGCAAGGACTGAGCCTTGGAAGGAGTAAATGGGTTTGCAGGGAATTGTCCTGACAGCAAGCTCTATCACAAGCTGTGGGTGGCCATGATTTAAGATGAAGGAGAGTTGATTTAAATTGGATATTGGAAAGAAATTCTTCCCTGTGAGGGTGGTGGGGCACTGGCACAGGTTGCCCAGAGAAGCCATGGTTGCCCCATCTCTGGAAGTGTCCATGGCCAGGTAGGACAGGGCTTGAAATAACATGGGATAGTGGAAGGTGTCCCTGACTAGATGACCTTTAAAAATCCCTTCCGATCCAAACCAGTCTGTGATTCTATGTTTAGCTGGCACCACAAGTGGAAACATTTGGGGTTGTTTCGCTGCACCTTACACATCCAAGGACATCACACCAGGGATGGGACTGTGAGACATGAGCAGTACTGTGGGGCTGCGCTGCCCAGGAACAGCAAGAGATGCAGTTCTGCCTGCTGCGGGGTGACAGGTCAGGAGCCCAAAGGGATGGATGTCTAGAGGTCCTTCCTTCCCCAAAAACCTCACAGAGCTACTGGGCAGTGCATGCCCCCATGACTGTTGTTTCTTGGCCTCCTGGCACTGGCTCCCATCACCCTGACACCACTCCCTCACTGAGCACTGCCTGCACTGCAGCGTTGGTCACAAGTAGGTCGTGCCCCACTAGTCCCTGCCCAGCTCCTGAGGTGACCCAGGCACCCTGTGGTTCTTGGGGCGTTGTTCAGCCGTGCTGCTGGTGGTGGCAGTGGGTGCTCAGGGGCCCAGTTTGCAGGTCTGCCCCAAGTGGGACAGTGGTGCCTCACTGCAGGGCTGACCAGGCTGTGCCAGCATTGCCAGGCAGCTGCCCACGGTGCTGCAAACCCCCAGCTCTCTGCCTTCTCTGCAGTTCTCAAGGAGATGACAACCTGCAGCCCTTCACCTCCCACCACCCCAGAATTAACAGCCCCTCATGCCACTGCAGCAGGGACAAGGGCAGGGGGTGTCCCGTGCAGTCTGGGGCAGGCGGAGCCCTGGGAGGCCAGGGAGATGCAGGGAACAAGGTGATGGGCAGGTGCTGGGGTAACCCCATAACCCAGTGGCGGAGCCTCCAGCATCCCCAGACCTGCTTTCCAGGCTAGATTGAAGCCTCGGCTTCAATGTTTCCTTACAAGAAAACTTCTGCCCTTGACTGCACATCCCTGCCCTGCATTCCCCTGGGAAGGAAGTCCTGGAAGAGGAGTCGGGTAGGGCAGAAACGGAAAGGGAGCAAGGGAGAGAGGCTGTGCAAATGGAGCAGTGCAGGGGAGGGAGCAGGTGCAGGCAGGGCCCTGGTCAGGAGAAGGAGTGCTCAGCTGGCACTTTGAGTGAGGATCAGCCCTGACGTCACCTGGCACTTTCAGTTTCTTAGGAAGCGACAGAGCCAGAGCCTTGGATCTTCTGACATAGCTGGGACAGATGCCATGGCACTTTAGCAGACCACAGCTGGCAGCCCTGGTGAGTTCTGTGTTTTCATCAGGAGAATGGAGCGTCCGAATGGAGTGCTGGTGTCCGTGCAGGAGCTCCAGGCACCGGGCTCCTCCCAGGCCCCTGAACAGGAATGCTGCCCTGCAATAGTGCAGATGGACAGCTACCTGACACTGCAGCACTGTGAAATCACCTCCAGCTGCTTTTTGTGCAGTATACCAACATGCAAGTGCAGGGTGGGCTGGGGGAAGTGAGTGAAGATTTATCCAAAGGGACGAGGGGGAGTGGGTGAAGATCGGGGTGGTGCCTGGAGAGGCACCCTGGCCAGGAGAACAGGTAGGAGGGAAGGATCCAGGTGGCTGTGGCTGTGTGTGCCCCAGGGAGGTGTGAGAAGATAAGGAATCATCAGGTCAGGTCATGCCCTGCTCCTCACTGTCAGCCTGGTGAGCAGGGCTGCTGGAGCTGCAGGGGCATGGGGACGATGTGGAAGTCACAGCACACCTGAGAGTGTGCAAGGGGACTCGTGCAGCTAAGGGGATCAGGAAGGCTGGGTGAAGATTTCTGGAGGATGGCTTCTCCTCACAAATATGAGGCATAAAGGACAATGTCTCCCTGTTGTTCAGGACACAGACTGAGGAGACAGTGAGCAGCCTTCACACATCTCTGACAGATGCTTCTCGAGGAGCAGAGAGTGAAGATCTCCCCTGAAGCTAGGGTGCCTGAGGAAGGAGCACTGCAGGGCTGGGGGCAGGCAGGACAGCAGCGCACGGGTAACTGTGGATGGGGGTCCAGCACTGCCACAGCAGCAGCACAGCAGCTGGCAGGAGCTGCCCTCAATCCCAGGAGAGGGACAGACCCTGGTGGTGGGCCAGGCAGGCTCCGTGTCCATGCCAGCCTGGTTCCATCCTGCAGGAGCAAGGAGCAGGATGGAACCACACTCAGTGCTGGGGATGCTGCTCATGTTCTCAGGCTTCCCCTCCTGCCCCCAGCAGAATAAGCCTTTGCTGGTCCTGGCAAGGCACTGACACAGCCACACACAGAGGCAACCTGGCACTGATTCTGGCTGTCACCTGCAAGGTCAGATGTGCCTTAAGAACCTGTTACTCACAGCAATTCCTCTCTCTCCAGAGGAGTCTCATCACTTTCACTGCACTAACTCAGCACACATTGAACCATTTTTTAAGTTCCTGGAAAGGCAAATTCTACTTGCTCGCATCCCTAATTTGTTCTCGCTAAACATTTCAACTGCCTGTGGCCACTTTCCTCCCTGCTGCTACACCCAGGCAGAGTGGAATCAACAAGGCTTTACTCAAAAAAAAAAAAAAAAAAAAAAAAAAAAAAAAAAAGTGAGCAACCAACAACATTTTGGGAAACAGTTCTCTTGGAAACAGAAACTTCCCCATCTGGAACTTCCAATGGCAAAACATAACCTAAAAATCAGTGGGTGAAACACAACTTGGAGCTCCAGGAACTGTTCTGCATGGCCATCCCAGCAGCTCTCCTGCCTGGGGGATGCACGGATGAACCAATGCCTTCCCCCTAGTAGCACTGACCCAGGTGCATCATATGCCTGCATACAGAGATCTGTATTAAAGAGATGGTGAGCCTCAGGCATGGCTAGTGCTTGTTCCAGGTCTCAGCGTACAGGAAGTGCCAGTCAATGATTTTTTCACTGATGTCAATGATGTTCACAAGGCTCTGATCTTCGATGCCAAGCTGTGTAGTGCTTCCCTGTGAATCCCAGCACAGCCCTGCAAGCAGCACCCAGTGCAAAACACCCCACTCAGATCCAAACAGGCTACATGTGTATTGCAGGATCTTCCAGAAGCATATCTTCCAGAGATAACCTAACACTTTCCAGGTACCTCACCTGATAAGAGCTATCAGTCCAAGCAGGAGCCCCTTCCAGAAGCTAGCCACCCCTCCCACCTGCAGAGCCTGGTGCAGGTGACCCCAGTGCTCCATCACAGGCCTCAGTTTTAGGCAGGGCTCAGCAGGGACCGTCATCTACAGATACACCTGAAACAGGCACCTGAGCAAGGCTGACCAGGTGCCAACCAGGTCCCTCTTCCACTTGGAAGTGCAGCCTGGGGTCGTGCAGATGGTGCATCTCCTCTGCTTCATCCACCTCATAGGTACAGCAGCCACGGGGATCTGGAAGTCCCAGTCCACCATCCTTCAGCCTGCCAACCTCCCAGGACCTCTCCAGCTCCTTGGAGACCTCTCTCCAGACAGGTCCAAATTCTCCCTTTCCTCCAGAGTCCCCTGCTTTTCCCTGTGTTCCTCTGCTTTTCTTTAGCATCCTTCGTCCTTCTCTCACTTCCTAAGCTCCAGCTCCACACCACCAGCCTCTCCTTGCCCCAACACTTCTCCCAGCTACCACAGTGACCTCTGGACACTCACAGCCCAGCAAGTCAGACCTGCCTTGCTGGGAGAGTTTCCAGCCCTTTTCACCTCTGACAGCTGCAGGTGGCAATGGCTGTGCCCCCTCTGCTCCACCAGGCCAGCAGATGGCCAGCTATGCCTGCCCACCACCTGAGCCACTCTGGGGTGGGATGCAAGTGGTCAGAGCTAGCCTGTCATATCTGATTATATTAGCCTGCCAGGTTAATAGCAAGGTGTGCTCCAGAGATAACCCAGGAGACTGGTCATCAGCAGAGCCTCTGGCCCACTCATCCCTAAGGATGTCATCTCTGGATGTGATCAAACACTGGGCGACTCACACAGTGCCCACCTGCATCTCAGTGTGTAGTGTGCGAGCTTTGCAAGCAGGACAGTGCATGGTGAAGTCTGGTAATTTTCGTGGTGCCTTCAGATCTGCCAGTTTGTGAGCCCTCAGGAAGGCTGCCAAAGGCCTGCAATGCCCTCTGGACCCCAAAGCCCAGGACACACATGGCACCTAAAGCAGAACATTTCATTGTGTGTGGACATGTTCCCTTTCTGCTGCTAAAGCCTCAAAGAGAAGGGGCAGCCTGATAGAAACTTATAAGAGCCTTGTTGCCTTTTTATCTTGCAGAAGATAAACACCAGCCAATATTCCATGGACCACTTTAAATCTGGGAAGATGAGCCTGGAGAGACTGTCCTGACTGACAGCTTGCTTTGTGGTCCTGTGGTCCTATGGTCCACCTTCTCACTGCCCAGAGTGCTTTGGAGAAGGTTATGTTCAACCTTAAATTCACTCCCCGTGAGTGAATGGTGGTGGTGCAATGCCAGCTCTTCAACTCTACCTGATCCCAGGTGACAACTCAGTGGAAATAAGTTAGAGAGAAGCCCGGCACAGGGTGCCAAGAGAAGTTGTGTCTGACCCATCCCTGGGAGTGTCCCCAGACCAGGTCAGCTGGGACTTGGAGCAACCTGGTCTACTGGAACATGTCACTGCTGATGGCAGGGCTGTGGACTAGGTGACCTTTAACAGTCCTTTCCAACACAAACCATTCAAACAAATGAAACAAATCACTCACATGTGATTCTGTGATTTCTTTTGCTGCTGAAGGGCAGTCAGGTTTACCAGCACCCAAATCCTGACCTTTTAATGCAGAATCCGCAGTGCAGAGCAGCAATAAGTCCTCTGAACCATCCAGTCTCAGCCCTGCCCTGCATGGCTGACTCATATGCCAGAAGAGGACAACCAGTGTCACACCTGGTGAGAAGTTACTAGAAGAAGAGACCTTGGTTCACAATCCAGTGCTGATGCCTCAGACCTGTCTGTCCTCATGGCAGAGCCTCTGCTGCTCCAGAGGCTGCCTGAAAAGGCCTGTCCCCATGCACAGGCCACAGCAAACTGCAGATGTTGACATGAACCCAACGTCAAACCTTTCTCTTGTTTCTCTCCAGCCTATTTACCCAAAATGAACAAAATACACTGAAAGTTCAAGCAGGCAACCTGACTCCACAGGACCCAGGCTCACAAAAAGCAGCAGAGAGGTCCCTGCATCTTCAGTGAAAGTCTGACTCAATAGCAGCTGCTGCACATTCAGAAGAAAACCAGCAGGATATTTTTAAATCCCATTTTTCACATCCATAAAGTCAGTTCCTTTTTGGACCATTAGAATGCCATCACTGATGCTGCTGGACATGCCAGTCAGGGCAGGACAGTCTGTTCTGGCAGCAGGGATCTACAAAGAGATTTTTTGGGTCAAGCTCAGGTATAATTTCGATTTTCCTAAGAGGAGATGGCAAGTTTGGGAAACTCAAAGGCACTTCAGGGAAGTGGTGACATGCTCCTCACCTCTCCGTGGATTTGTGGGTTGAAATGAGGCCTCTGCCTCACTAATTATATTTTATCTTTTGCTTCTCTGAAACACATGGAGAGCACATTGCTGCATGTTCTGGTTCCAGCCATGACAGGGTTAATTTTTGCAGTAGGCACAAGGGGCAAGGCCAGGATGGGGGCCTTGCCCCTTCTGTACCACCTCAGATTATGCACAGGGTGGGGAAGGGGTCTCTTCTGGTGGCTAGTGTGGAGTCTGTGATCAGGGTAACATCAGCTTCCACTTGGTAAGCACTCACATGTGAATTGTTCCCATCTTGTACACTCAGTTATTAATTCTGTTTCTGTTACTGTTTTTTTCTCATTTCATTGCTGTTTCCAGTAAATTATTCTTATCTCAGCCTGTGATTTTTACCTTTTGTGCCTCCAATTCTCCTCTCCAGCCACCCACAGGGTGGTGCATAATTTGGAATGTTTCACTTCGAACACTAAATTGGGAAATACCTTTCTTAAACTAAAACACTGTGGAAACAGACTATGAGTGTGTCTCTGCTCCTGGCAGGGTTGAAGATCCTCAGTGCAACCAGGATGTGTTATTAAAAGGAGAAAGATGGGAACAGAGAGGACACAGAGCTGACTGCGAGGTGACAAAGGAGGCAGTGAGGGTGGTAAGAAAGATGTGTACTAATGTCTTTACAAACAATTCAATAGGTGAAAGTATGGGTGTTAATGTCTTTGACTTCAAGTTGCAGGTTTGCTACAGAACCCAGAGCTGGGCTAGGGTTAGGTTCGACTCCTGAAATAAACAAATGGATCTGCACAAGCCGGAGCTGCTGAACTTCGGGGGAAAATAACAGGTTCAAGGGGGGATATGTAGTAGGCAGTTCAGGAAGGCTGTACCTTCCTAGTACCTCAGCCAATGGGGAAGGGAAGAGGGCAACATGCGGCCAAGAGTTTAGGGTAAAAGAAGGCTGCATCCTCCAAAACATGGAGAGAGAAAACCCCAGGGGCATGTACCCCATTTGTCCCTCTCCCTTTATTCAAATAAAGTTGCATAACTTCTCTGTCTCCTTTATGAACACTGGCTTCTCATAGCATGATTTTTCCATACAAGATGGGGGACTCATGCCTTGCTCAGTTTTTAGGTGACCAAATCCCTCCAGCACTGGCCAGCAGCGGGCAATTGATGGGGTACCTGAGACTGTTCAGGTGACAGACAAGAGGCAGACCAGGGGGACCAAGAAGAGTCCACAGGAAAAGACCACTGGAGATCTCACCAGTGAATGCAGTGGGACCCTCAGGGTGTAAAACATGTCAGGATGTCCAGAGAGGGCAGTAAAGGAAAATCAAGAAAAGGGATGATGATCCCAAAATACCTCCAAAGGGTCCTTTGGGAGAATGTTGAGATGGTTTGCACATTCTATTCTCCCAGAGGTAGTTGAGGACATAGATGACCAGAAGGGGCAATAAGGAGAGTTGAAAAGGAGTCTCAGCCACAGGGAATGGATGCCCAGAGAGAGCAGTAAGGGAAAATTGAGAGAGGGTCTTGGCAATTGCTACACCCAGAAGGGGCAATAAGGGAAGTCAAGAAGGACTCTCTGCAACAGGAGACTGATGGTGTTGGTTTGAGAAAGGATTGTTCGAAGGGGAGTGTGGAGGAATGTGGTTAAGGCAAACAGCAGAGGGACACTATGTGATAAGGAAAGAGAAACAGTGAAGATTGGGATGTTCTCCACCATATCTTCAAAACATGCAGTCTAATACAGGGCCCAAGCCTTTTGTATTCCCAGCTTCCAGGATAGGGAAAACAGGGAGATATTGTTCCTATGCCTGCGCCCCTCCCCAGGTCATTATGGAGCCAGAGTGGAGGATGTGTGTTTTCCCACTTACTACTCAGGACCTGAGGGGGTTTCTCTATGGTGAGGAGCGCTGAGAGCAGGTGTCAGACTGCAGGAGTGGGACCATGGGCTGGGCACCTGTGCAGGAGGTTTGGGACAAGCCGAGGTTGCGGGGCTCAGCGCTGGGCAGTGTCTGACGCCACACACCACGGGCAGGGGCTGCAGTGCCCCATGAGGCTGCGGGATGTTTCACCTGCCCACCCTGTGGCACCATCCTCTGTGCCCATCCACCGGCACCTTGTGCTTCACAGAGCTTGTGGTGCTGAGAGCTGCTCGGAGACCTGGATGAGTGTGCTGGGGATGCATCTGGACACTGCGGCAGGACAGGGACTGGTTTTGGTACACGGTGTAAGATACAGTCTATCACCAAATCCTGGCCTGATACAAGAAGGGATTTTGTTTGGGTCACCGGGGAGGTGAGAGATTTGCAGAGAGTTCGGAGGCTTTGGGAACATGAGAGCCCACAAACAGTGAGAGCACTGGTTGGAGAGATGACAGAGTGGGCCCTTGCAAGAATTGGTTAGGAAGGCACATCAGGTATATGTAAGAAGGGGTGAGGAGAAGGTAAAGGTACAGGCAAGAATAATGGCACAGTTTTTAATCAATGTGCCATTTGTAAAAAAAAAAAAAAATAGAACTTTAGAAATTGATAGTTAAGGGTGTCAGGATTTCTATTGTACTGGGGGCTGACCACACTGAAGTCCTTGATAACACGCAAGGTGGGTCTGAACCGAAAAGTGTATTTCCTAGTAGACTTGGGACTGTCTCTGTTCACTTTGAATTTTATGTCAAAGGGGGTTCTTTTAATAATTCAGGGAGTAAGTAGGAAATAGAGCCAGTGCACTTTATTCAACCGCTATTGGTGAATATGTGAGATGGGTTTGAAAAGTGTGAATTTCTGTTTGTTCCTAGATGTGATTGTGTTTTGCTAGGAGGGGATTTGATGACTGATTGGAGGTGTGAGTTAGTGTTGTGAGGGGTGATGGGGAAACTGGCGCCGTTGTGCTGATAAAGCTTATGCTAAAGTGAACCCAGAAGAGTTGGCAGTCCCAGGGCAATATGGAAAACTGCCTCTCCAAATTACTCTGAAGCAACCAGGATAAGTGGTATTGAATACCCTCTTTCAAGGTCACAGCCTGTTATTGAGTCCCTCTTAAAGCGGGGCCTTTTGGAGACATGTATGTCTCCCTGTAACACTCCTATCCTCCTGAAAGGAATGAGGGACTTGTCTTCATAAACAAACTGTGAGTTTCCTGGTAGAGAAAACTAGCACTGAAAGATAAAAGAAACAATGGAAAGGATTCCACCAATTGATGAATGGAATGAGAGAGGTTTGTCTTTACCAATAAACTGTAGGTCTGCTGAAAAATAAAATTGGATACTGAGAGAAGAAAAAACAATGAGAAGAACCATAAATTCCATGAGAACTCCACTGAGTGACACAAGGAAAAGACAAAGTGGGGGGAGATACATTAGAAGGGGTTCTTAGGTGTTTTGGGAAGTGTGTACCTCTCAAGGACCTCAGCCAGTGGATAGTGGTATGCCAGCTGGCAGGGTGGCCAGAGGTGTTTCCAGTCACTTCAGGTATTGGATCTGACTGATCTAACTGATCGTTTATTTGATCAGTTAACAAATGATTTCTGAATATGGGATTGTGAAGGCAGTGGACTCGGACAGGGCAACTCATTTTACTGAGGGAACCTTCAAAGATTATGGCTGCTTTGAGAATTCAGTGGGATCTCCATATCCCTTGGCCCCCTCGGAATTCAGGTCAAATAGAAAGAATGAATGTGTCACCAAAACTGTGGTGAGAACAAAAAAACTTTCCAACAACCATTTTTAGTGTTAGAGAATCAAGGCATTGCTTTATTCTGGCCAGAATATGCAATAGAAATTTCACCCACACAAGATTGCAGAGAAAATCATTCTATGACACATAAATTTTACGAGACTTCCCCCCTATTTTATATAGTCAAACCTCACAGGAATTCCCTGGTTCAATGTGCATTGGTCCCAGGTTAGGCAGTTCTTAGTATGGGGTTTCTTATTTATGGATTTCTTCATCTCCAAGGCTAATTTGGTCCTCATTTCTTGGTTCTCTTATCAATCTTTTCCAGACCAGGTGTCTGCAACCATGCCAGGGGGCAGTGTCTGGAGTTGAAGGCTGCCTATCTGCCAGTATCTGTCTCCTGGCTATTCCCAATCTATGTGGGTGTTAAATTCATCAGTTTTCACCCGGTGAAACAGAGTAATTGAAAAGAAACTTCAATTCCTTTTTCCTCTAGACAAAGGCAAACTAACCTGACTAGAGTTACATTAAAAAAATGTTAAGCCTTGTATAATTTCCAACACTGTCTCCTTTATGTACACTGGCTTTTCATAGCATGATTTTCTATATGAAGGGGACACACTAATCCATGGCCTATCCAGAAACCAACTAGGGTTGGCCCCTCCCGAAGGATCAGCCTGGGCTTTGTCACCGCTGCACGTGTGAACTGGGAGGACACCAGGCACAGGGAGGAGTGTGGGGATGGGGCTGGGGTGTGGTGTGGGTCCTGTGCAAGGTGTCAATGACAGCAGCACCTTGTAGGTGTGTGCACCTTGGTCTGTATGTCCGGTGCCTGTGAGTCCTGTGTTTGCATCCATGTGTGTGTCTCTGGGACCTGTGTGTCTCCTGAAGTCCAAAACTGAGCAAGAAAATAAAACTCTATAGTCAGAAGGCTACAGAGCAGGTATTTGTTTATTCAGCAATGGGAGCGAGAGGGATCTCTCTGCCAAAAACTCAATCTTCTGTAGGCTTCAGTTACATTTTAAAAGTCCTTCCGTGCAATGTCACAATTACAACATATCATTACCATACTCACATTTGCATAAAGCTGTGCTGTGGTTTTACAAGAGTTTGTTGCTTCACCAACAAAGAACTTTGTCAGTTCTTCTGTGGTGGTCATCAGTCTTCTGGTGGTCTTTTGATGAAGATTTCTGTAGTCTTCACATTTGCACTTTCTACCTCTATCTTCAGCACATGCCTTGGTGCTTGTTTTACAGTCTAACTTGGTTTTAGCTAATTTTGCAGTTTGCAAGTTCCATTAGAACTTGCTATCTTACTCTTGATGGCATTTGTTATCTTACTTGCCCCATTGTATTGCTTTTCTTCGCTATCCTGCTTGTTTTACCTGCACATCTTGCTACAGTATTACTTGTGGTTAGCCTTTTGTTAGATACCACTTAGGACTTGTGAAATACAAAGTTGTGTTTCATGTCAGGTACAAACAGGTGAAGTGTGTACTTGCGAATGCGAAATGTGTGGACATCGACAATGGGATAGTTGTGAATTCCAATAATAACTGAGGAAAATAAAGCATGGAGAAAGGCCTTTGAACCTATCTTTTGTTTGCAATTAACCCTGGTTGATTTAGGAGCATTGGAATTAAGGTGTTAAGGATGTTGCTTTTTGCTTGCATTTAATCCATAAAAAAAGCTCTGCAATAATAACCTTTTGAAGTATAATTTTAGAATATTACTTGTATCCTTGAAACTATAGCTTTGGAATGTATATAAAGGAAATATGCTTATCTCACGCCGTATTGAAGCAAAGAAAAACAGTTTGAGAAAGGAAGATGAACATGACCTCAAGGATTTATGGTTTTGACCAAAGGGAAGCTGGACATCACTGTTATGAGATTTATAGTCTCTGCAATTAAAAGGTGGACACACATCTGAGGAGCTGGACTCTACCAGATGGGATTCATCTTTCTTCTTTTGGAAACTGGACCGTCACTATCTGGGGATACTCCTTTGAAAATACAGAAATTAAAATCACAATAGTATATAGAATTGTGATGTAATAATTTGGAATAAAAATTGCTGATGAGTAAAAATTAGAAAGAGAAACTGTTGAAAAAAAGGCTGATGAGTACCCCTATAAATACCTGTAATCATCAATTATCGGTGTGCAGCTGGAGGGAAAACTTCCCCCACTGTACCCAGCGCTGTATTGCTCATACTTTACCATATTAAGTAATAAATTGATTGCTGCTTGAATATTGGCCTAGTCAAGCTTCTTATTCATAACAGACTCACTCTGGGACCCGTGCTTAGGTTCGCTGCTACCTGAATCCACAATAGGGAAAGCAGCAGCCACATCCTGGATCTGGGCGGGACCCGGCTCGGGGGCTGCAGCAGCTGGGCAGGGCCCCGGCCCCGGCCCCGGCCCCGGCCCCGGCCCCGGCCCCGGCCCCGGCCCCGGCCCCGGCCCCGGCCCCGGCCCCGGCCCCGGCCCCGGCCCCGGCCCCGGCCGACTCGCCGCGGCGCAGGGGGGTGGGGCGTTCGCCGGGGGCGGGACGAGGGGGAGAGCTCCGCTTGTCATTGGTGGGATCCATCCGCGGGGGAGGCGGGGCCGCGTTCTGATTGGTGCTCTCGCTGCGGGGAGCGGTAAGGGAGTTCGCTCTCGCGAGAATGTGGCGTAGCGCGGGAAATTTCTCCCGCGGTGCCGCTGAGGTGCGGCCCGGGCCGGCCGGGATGGGGCTGCGGGACGGCGCCGAGGCCGAGCCGGCGCGGCGGGGGCGGCGGCCAGGCGGGCCCCGGGAGCCGGCGGACGGCGCCGTTCCCGGCCGTGACGATGCTTCCGCGCTGTCTGCACTCAAGCGTCTGGAGCGGGCGCAGCGCACAGACCGGCTGGACGCGCTGTTCGGCTTCGAGCGGCCCGCAGAGCCCGGTGAGCGGACTGGCTGGCTCATCAACATGCACCCGGTACGGGCGGGCGCGGCGGGAGGCTGGCAGGCAACAGACGGGGCACGGGGTGTTCCGTGGGGAGAGCCCCGATAGGGTCTGGGGAGGGGTTTCCCACAGAGACACCCCAGCCGTGCCAGGGATGGGAGTCCCACGGAGTTACAGCCGGTAGGGCTGGGGCAGGGGCCCTTTGGGGAGACCCCCGATACAGCCGGGGTGGGGAGGGAGTGTTCCACGGAGAGACCACAGATAGCGAGCGGGGGAGGGAGTCCCCTGGGGAGACCCATGGTACGGCCAAGGAGGCAATTCCGACAGACAGATCCCGGCCGTACTCGGGGGAAAAGACCCAATGTCCCTGCTGGGCCTCCCATGTTTCCCTGGCAGTACCGGGAGGGAAGGCTCGCACGGAGACTTCGGTAAGCCCGGGGGGAAAGAGTCCCGTGGTGGGGTCCCGGGGTAGTCTCATGGAGGGACCTTGCTGAGTCTTGGCGCTCTCATGGACAGACGGAGGTGCTGGACGAGGACCGGCAGTCAGTGAGCGCAGTGGACTACTACTTCATCCAGGAGGATGGGAGCCGCTTCAAGGTGGGTGCCTGAGGGGAGGGACACCAAGTGGGTACAGTGTCCCAGGAGAGAAATTGTCACCATTGTCTGTCTGCTCCTTCCTAGGTGGCCCTACCCTACAAGCCCTACTTCTACATTGCTACCCAGAAGGTGAGGAGGGACAGGGCTGAGCTCCCCAGGAAAGGAGACAGCATCTTGGGGAGCTCAGGACCTCCTGGGCAGCCTGCTTTGGGATGCTCTCCTCCCAAGGACAGAGATGCACTACTCAACCCCAGAGTCTCTTGACAGGGCTGTGAGCGGGAAGTGTCCTCATTCCTCTCCAAGAAGTTCCAAGGAAAGATTGCAAAGCTGGAAACTGTCCCCAAAGAGGACTTGGACTTGGTCTGTATCCCTCTGTGGCTTTTTGTTTTTGGACCTTGCACCAGTCTAGTGATGTAGGAAGGCATGAGCAGGGAGTGAAAGCAGCGTGCTTGACTTAAATCTCCTGATGCTGTGGCATCTCAGAAATGTGTTTACTATGGCTAATTGCTTATTAGCAGTAATTACATTCCTCTCCTATCAGTTATTTCAGACTCTGTGTTCAGGACATTAATTTCTAGAATGAAAGTGGTTGGAGGAAGGAGGATACTGCAGGAGAGGGGTGCTGCTCATGCTCGACCCATTCTTCCTCTTTTTCCCTGGGTAAATCCCACTTGTGGGTGCCTGCACAAGCAGCAGGGCTGGCTGGGCCCTTGCTGTTGTGGTGCTCTTGACACACCCACGAGAATCTCTCCTCGGTGCTTTACTGTCCCACCCATCAGCATCTCCTTTCTGGCCAATCCTTTCACCTGCATCAGTCTTGTTGGCCTTCCACCCTTCTCTCTTGGTATCTATCCCTGAGCTGCTGTTCTCTTGCTGCTTTGCAGCCAAACCACTTGGTGGGCCTGAAGAGGAACTACATCAAGCTGTCCTTCAACACTGTGGAGGACTTGTTGAAGGTGCGGAAGGAAATCTCTCCTGCCGTGAGGAAAAACAGGGAGCAGGACCAGGCGAGTGACGTCTACACAACCATGCTGTCGAGGTGGGATATCCCCCCAGGGGATTCAGTCAGTCTCTCGTGTTAATAATTCATAGAACTATGGAGTAATTTGGGTTGGAAGGGACCTCTAAAGGCTGTCTAGTCCAACCCCCATGCAATGAGCAGGGACACCTTCCTCTAGACCAGGTTGCCTGAGCTGGGACAGCACTTCTACAGAATCACAGACTGGTTTGGGTTGGAAGGGATCTTAAAGATAATCTCATCCACCCTCCTGTCAAGGGCAGGGACACCTTCCACTGGACCAGATGTCTCCAAACCCTGTCCAGCCTGGCCTTGGACGCTTCCAGCTATGGGGCAGCCACAGCTGCTCTGGGCAATTTGTGCCAGTGCCTCACCACCCTCTTAATAATTAGACCCTCTTGAGTATTTCCCAACTCTCTTCAGAGTTGTTACCTTGCCTAGATGTAACTCCTGCTATGCCTTTCGACCACCCATCTTTGGGGTGGTTCTTCCAGCTCTGTGCTGCACATTAAGAGGCCCCAGAGCTGATGGGATGGGGTTTAGTGGTATCTGTATTGTATAGTTTGCCTGTTCCCTGTGAAAGGGTACAGAGAGGCAATGGGCAACCTTACTGCTAATTGTGACCAAGACAGAAATAATCCAACATTTTCTATTTCTCTCCTGTCCCTGACTCCTGCTGCCAGTGTCACCAGTGCCAGTGGGTGTCCTTGGCAGACTGACACCAGGGGACGGACTATGCTAGATCTGTGGCTTACAAGAAGAGATGGGCTGGTGGGAGATGTGGCGGTTGAAGGCCGTTTGGGGCACAGTGATCATGAAATTACAGAGTTCTCAATATTTGGTGAAATAAGGAGGAACATCAATAAAATTTTCACAGTGGACTTCTGGAGTGCAGAAGTCTGTTTGGCCTATTTAGGAGACTTATTCAGAGAGTTCCTTGGGAAGCAAGAGGAGTCCAGGAGGGGTGGGTGTGCCTCAAAATAGAGATCTTGAGGGCACAGGAACCAACTGTCTCTGTGCACTGAAAGATGAGTCGACAAGGCAAACATTCAGCCTGGATGGGCAAGGAGGTTTTGAAGGAACTTAGAAATAAAAAGAGCATGTATCATCTGTGGAAGGAGTGTCTGGTATCTCAGGAAATATTTATGAGGCTTGCTAGGGCATGTAGGAAAAAATTAGAGAGGCCAAAGCTCAGTTATAACTTAATTGGGCAACTTTTGTGAAGGATAATAAAAAATGTTTTTACAAATATATTAATGGCAAAAGGAAGGGTAAGACAAACCTTGGTTCTCTACTAGATGTGGGAGGGAATTTAGTCTCTGCCAATGGGGAGAAGGCAAAGGTCTTTAAAGCCTTCTTTGCCTCAATCTTTAGTGAGAAGATGGCTCGTCCTCAGGACAGCTGTCCTCTGGCCTGGTAGATGGTGCCAGGGAGCAGAATGATCCCCCTGTTATCCAGGAGGGGGCTGTCAGAGAACTGCTGAGCCACTTGGATGTTCATAAATCCATGGACCCAGAGGGGATCCACCCCAGGGTGATGAGAAGCTGGCAGATGAGCTTGCCAATCTGCTCTCCATCATTTACCAGCAGTCCTGGCTCACTGGTGAGGTTCCAGATGACTGGAAGCTGCCCAGTATGATGCCCATTCACAACAGGGGTGGGAAGGAGGATCCTGGTGGTTCTAGGCCAGTCAGTGTAACCTTGGTACCTGGTAAGGTAATGGAACAGTTTAGACTGAGTGTCATCACCCAGCACTTACAGGATGGCCAGGCCATGAGACCCAGCCAGCAGGGGTTTAGGAGGGTTGGGTCATGTTTGGCCAACCTGGTGTCCTTTCATGACCAGGTGACCCCCCTGGTGGATGCAGGAAAGTCTGTGGATGTGTCTATTTGGGCTCCAGCAAGGCCTTTGGCACTGTCTGCCACAGCACACTCCTGGAAAAGCTGCAGCCATGGCTGGGACAGGAGCACTCTGTGCTGGCCTCAGACCTGGCTGGATGGCCCAGAGAGTGGTGCTGAGGGTGCTGCATCCAGCTGGCAGCCAGGCACCAGGGGTGTCCCCAGGGCTCTGAGCTGGGGCCAGCTCTGTTCAATCTTTTTATTGACCACATGGATGAGAGGATTGAGTCTTTCATTAGTAAATCTGTAGATGTCACTAAGCTGGGAGTATGTGTCCATCTCTTGGAAGGTAGGAGGGCTTTGCAAGGAGACCTGGAATGGTTGGAGAGATGGGCAGAGTCCAATAAGATGAAGTTTAATAAGTCCAAGTGCCCAGTCCTGCATTTTGGCCACAATAACCCCTGCAGCGTTCCAGGCTGGGGACAGAGTGGCTGGGCAGGGCCCAGGCACAAAGGGCCCTGGGGGTGCTGGTGGCAGGCGGCTGAACGTGAGCCAGCAGAGTGCCCTGGGGGCCGAGAAGGCCAAGGGCTCTGGCCTGGATCAGGAATGGTCTGGCCAGCAGAACCAGGGAGGTCATTCTGCCCCTGTATGGGCACTGCTGAGGCTGCACCTCGAGTGCTGTGCCCACTGCTGGGCCCTCAGCTTGGGAAGGATGTGGAGATGCTGGAGCGCGTCCAGAGGAGGCAACGAGGCTGGAGAGGGGCTGGGAACACAAACCCTGTGAGGAACCACTGAGGGAGCTGGGGCTGTTTAGCCTGGAGAAAAGGAGACTCAGGTGACCTTATCACTCTCTACAGCTCCCTGAAAGGTGGCTGTAGTCAGGTGGGGTTGGTGTCTTTGTCCAGGCAACAACTGACAGAATAAGAGGACACAGGCTCAAGGGAAATTTAGGTTGGATGTTAGGAAAAGGTTTTTTACTGGAAGAGTGATAAAGTACTATAATAATCTGCCCAGGGAGGTGGTGGAGTCACCATCTTTGCATGTGTTTTAAAAAAGTTTGGATGTGACACTCAGTGCCAGGGTTTCGTTGAAGTGTTAGGACTGGGTTTGACTAGATGATCTTAAAGGTCTCTTCCAACCCAGTGATTCTGTGTGACACATGGATAAGGCAGCTGCTCCCCTCTGCTCTTGCAGTGCTCTGAGTGGGGGCAGTCTAAGCACAGATGAGGAAGGAGCCTCAAAAAAAGTTGCCAACCAGATGGACAACATCGTGGATATGCGGGAGTATGATGTGCCTTACCATGTTCGCCTTTCCATTGATCTGAAGATCCATGTGGTGAGCTTTGCTTTCCCAGTCACAGTCCTAAAGCACAGAAAAGTTTTTTCTCTTCAAACCTTTACAAAAGTATTGATGACAATGAGTTCTTGTCTAGAGCTCAGTTCTGTTTCCTGGGCTTCATATTTAATGGCACGCAGAAAAGCTACCTGATTAATGCCTGGCAATAGTTCAGACTTTTCTTCTGGGCTGCCTGTGACTGCCACAGTTCCATCCCCAGCAGCTGGATGGAGTGATATGGGGATGTGGCCCTGCCATAAGGCACTACCCAGCCTCATCTCTCCACAGGCTCACTGGTACAATGTGCGATACCGGGGCAGCACCTACCCGCCCGAAATCACCCGCCGAGATGACCTTGTGGAGAGGCCGGTGAGCACTGGGCAGCTGTTCCTTGTGCAGGTGTTCTGCCCCAACAGACTGATGTCTGATGTGCTGCTAGTGTAAAACATGGTGGCAGGGGAAACACTGGGCTTGGGTAGTGATTTTTGGGTTGATAAAGCACTAAAACTATAAACAGGGATGTTCTGGTTCACTTACTGTACCAACACTGGGTTTTATGGGAAACACCCTTTCAGTCAGCTCTGAAATATTTTCTAATGGATTTGGTCCTACCCAGGATCCTGTTGTTCTTGCCTTTGATATTGAAACAACCAAACTCCCTTTGAAGTTTCCTGATGCAGACACAGACCAGATCATGATGATCTCCTACATGATTGATGGGCAGGTAAGGATACTAGGATGGTTTCCTTCAGGCTTGGGCAGCAAAGCCAGGAAGCAGCCCAGCATTACCCTCTAATCCTGTTGTCTCCAGGCTTGCCATGCTGCCAGATGCATGATGTGTGCCTGTGGGAGTGACATTGAAGTCTGGGTGATGTTTCATGGAACCCAGCCCAGGTTGTTGGTGCTTCTCTGCAGGACAGAGACAACACTGGTGTTCTGTGTTGTCTCTCCATGGCCTCCTTTCTGATGGTCAATGACACTTCAATGGATGACTCCCAGAATGTTGTTCCCCCTTGACAGAAGCTCTGGCTTTCAAGAGAAAAGCATCCCATTGTTTGGGCAGCATTTTTGAGTTGTCTGTGACTTCAGTCCTCCTAACTGCCTCCTTGTCACCTCCGCAGGGCTACCTGATCACAAACAGGGAGATTGTCTCAGAGAACATTGAAGACTTTGAGTTTACTCCCAAGCCAGAGTACGAGGGTCCGTTTTGTGTCTTTAACGAACCAGATGAGGTAAGTCAGTTCTGTTCTGCAGAGTTTTACCTGCCTGGAGCTTTTCTTGGCCAGAGGGCTCATTCCCTGGCAGACTGCCTCCCTGGGGAACCCAGTAAATCCAGCAGGGCTGTTTGTGCTTTTGTTTCTTGGGAATAAGGGTGAGAGGTCGGTTTTGGGCTAGGTGCAGAGGAAAGAGGAAGTGTGGAACAAACTGTGGTATCCACCACCTCCCCATAGAGGAGATGAAGTTCCTTAGATGACACATCTTTTCTGTTTCATCTCAGGCTCATTTAATCCGGAGATGGTTTGAACATGTCCAGGAGACCAAACCCACCATCATTGTCACATACAATGGAGACTTCTTTGACTGGTAAGATCAGGGATGATGACTAAACTGGCAAGGTGTCACCTGAGCTAGAGGGCAAGGTCAGGTTCCATCCTCAACATCCTTCCATAGCTCAGACAGTGTGGGGAGGTCATGTGGCCAGATATGGGGCAGCCATGTCCTGCACCTCACCAAATCCTGTGGTCATTGGCTTGGCAGTAGGACTTTCTGAAGAGTCCCATCCACTTCACTGAGCTACTTTTAAACCCTTGGCAATGTGGGAATGCCAGCATATGGATGAATTCAGTCATGGGAGAGCAGGAAGTGGGTCAAAAGAGACCTGGAGGATATTGGAAGAAGTGTACAGATGAGCCTGGGGAAGCAGGAGGAGAGGCACTACAGACCTCTGCCTTCAGATGCATGATACAAGCAAGCAGGTTTGCCTCTTGAACCACAAAATGGTTTGGGTTGGAAGAGACTTTAAAAATCGTCTTGTTCCAACCTCACTGCCATGACCAGGCACACCTTCTACTAGACCAGGTTGTTTCAAGTCCTGCCTGGAAGTCTATAAACAGATAAATCACAAGGAAAAATACTTTGGTAGTTTGTAACAAAGTGATTATGGAACCGTTGTTAGAGATGCAGGAAAATGGCTGTTCTGCTCCTTCTCTTCATGCTGCCTCTTTCCTCAGGCCCTTTGTGGAAGCAAGAGCAGCAGTTCATGGAATTAATATGTATCAGGAAATTGGGTTTCAGAAGGACAGCCAGGGAGAGTACAAAGCATCCCAGTGCATCCACATGGACTGTCTGAGGTACTGAATGTGGCCCCTCTACACATTGCTGTGTCTTTTTCTCTTCAGTTCAGATAAAATACCTATGGTTGTATTTGAATACTGTTCTCATGTTCTTCTGTGGGAAGCTTTGTGTGTCACCTTCTTCAGCTGTGTAATAATGCATTCCTGTGTTGTCTTCTTCCCCTTGGTGTGCTGCATTCCAAAGGAGCTGCCAAGTCTTCCCCTGAAGGGTTCCCAGACTGCTCTCGCCCTGTAGCCCTGGGTGTTTGATTGCTGAGTTGGGAGGAGAGAGAAAGGGAGAGGGAGTGGGTTAAGGCCATTGGAGCAGGGAAAGGGACTATAGCCTCACCTACCAGCCTCCTGACATAGAGGGAAGAGGAAAGGACACATGGCAGAGACAGAACTGTAGGGTTTTATGTTGGTTTTCCCCCCTGGAAAGTCTGGGCTCTGGAGCACAGCTGGATGTTGTTGCAGGTGGGGTCTTCTTCAGCGGTGAAACTTTTATCTTAAAGCCACTGAGGGAACTGGAAGGTGGAATTTATGAGCAGTGGTGGGGAGATGGACACTGGGGGCTGTTCTCGTTGGGCTAGCTAAAGCTGGACAGCCTTGTCCAACTGTATCCACTCTTCTTGGATTCTGGGCTGTCCTTGGTGAGAGACATGGTACTCGAGGTCCCCTTCACAATCTTGACCCTGTTTTGAAAGTCAGGCCTGGTTTCTCTGCACAAACTGATATTTTCCTGATTCTGTCCAGGTGGGTGAAGAGAGACAGTTACCTCCCAGTGGGAAGTCACAACCTGAAAGCAGCAGCTAAAGCAAAGCTGGGTTACGATCCAGTGGAGCTGGACCCTGAGGAGATGTGCCGGATGGCCATGGAGGAGCCTCAGGTATTCTCTCCCTGTGCTCTGTGGGAAAACAAGCTGCACTATGACTGAGTCTATAAGTTAGAGTGGATTTTGAGAAATTAACTGAATCCGTCTCCCCAGATTTCCCATGCCTTAGAGCTCACAGGGAGAAGGAACAGGATTCCCCTGACGTGATTCTGGCCCTGGCAGTGCACTGTGCGTTCTCTGTATTTATTTACATTAGTGGGGTGAAAAGCATCAGTGAAATCAGAAACACCATGAAGAACTGAGACCTGCTGGAGGAATAGGAGAGGGTTAGTGCTCCAGGTGTCATGGCAGGAGGTTCTGCTGAGCCCTGTAGCAGCTTCCTGAGACCCATAGACTCCCAAAGGCTATGGAGAAATACGCCTTTTCCTTCTTGCTAATAGGAGAATGTCCAGCAGGAAGCAATGAAAGATCATTGTCATTGAACCACTCTCACATGGGATTGGGATTCATTTGCTTCTCTTGTTCCTTGACAGACCCTGGCCACCTACTCAGTATCTGATGCTGTTGCTACTTACTACATGTACATGAAGTACGTGCATCCCTTCATTTTTGCCTTGTGTACCATCATTCCCATGGAGCCTGATGAGGTGAGTGCTTTCCCAAAATTATCTCTTTTCTGGGTGAAGTACCATGATTCCCACTCTGCAGGGATGCTCTGGCCACAGATCTGATTCCCACTGCTTAGATACTCTGCATGTGTGGCAGGGAGGAAGGGAGGGTGGATTTAGAGGCTGCTCCTTTCTCTACAGCCGTAGGGTGTTTGGACACAGGTTCCTATAAGAAGACGCCTGACATTCGGCAGTGCAGGGCTGGAGCTAGAAAGTATGGCTGATGCTCCATGCTCAGCCAAGTTCACTTGTCAGTGAACTTGTTCAACTTGACTGTTGTCAGCTGCAGGGAGGATGATGAAGGAAGCTGTCAAGCATTTAGAAGATGTCAGTCTGTTCCCACCTGGTTGAGCTGACAAAGGCACTTGATGGAGTGGTGCTGTAGATGTGTCACCACCTGAAGCTGTCCAGCTTGTGTGACAGTCCAGTCTTGCCAGTGCTGGGACAGCACTTCTACAGAATCACAGACTGGTTTGGGTTGGAAGGGATCTTGAAGATAATCTCATCCATCCTCCTGTCAAGGGCAGGGGCACCTTCCACTAGGCCAGATTGCTCCAAACCCTGTCCAGCTTGGCCTTGGAGACTTGCAGGCATGGGGCAGCCACAGTTCTCTGGGAAACCTGTGCCAGTCTAGTGCCTCACCACACTCACAGGGAAGCAGTTCCACCTGATATTTAAATCTACTGTTTTTGAATTTGAATCCAGATTTGGTTTCTCATGTGCAGGTGTTAAGAAAAGGATCTGGGACACTGTGCGAGGCACTGCTGATGGTTCAGGCCTATCATGCCAACATCATCTTCCCCAACAAGCAGGAGCAGGAATTCAACAAGCTTACAGAAGATGGACATGTGCTGGACTCAGAGACCTATGTGGGAGGCCATGTGGAAGCACTGGAATCAGGGGTGTTCCGCAGTGACATTCCCTGCCGCTTCAAAATGGTAATGGGCCAGCAGCCAGCCCCTGGTCTCATGGGAGGGATAGCATTTCCGCTGGTGTTGGCATCTCCAGTGTATCCCTGCTGGGCTTCCAGGGGAGCATCTAGAATCACAGAAATCAGTAAGGTTGGAAAAGCCTTTTAATGCTGCCAAGTCCAACTGTTAACCCAACATTGCCAAGGCCACCACTGTCCTCAAGTGCCACATCTGCATGTCTTCTGAGCACTTTCAGTGATAGAGATTTTGCCACTGACCTCAACAGCCCATTCCAATGCTTGGCAACCTCCAGGAGACCCTTGCTACCTGAAGCTGGGCTGGGATGGGGTGGGAGGAGATCTCTAAGTGGCCATCTGTGCTTCAGTGGGAGAGCAAGCAATCCAGAGCTTGTTGACAGCAGGGGATGGTAGTGAAGTAGGGTTTTGGGTTTGTTTTTCAGCCAGTGTTTCTTGGAAGTTAGGCCTCTGTCACTTGGGGTCCTGTCCTCTCTCAAACTGAGCTGCTTTTGAACCCTTTCTGAGGGCTTTTTACCTGTTTCTGCTACCTTCATCAACTCCCCCAGTGCCTCAACATGTCCCTTACAGATTAGAGGTCCACAAGCAAAGCAGGGACAGGGACATGGGGCAGAAGCTGCCGGCCTGCAGCCAGGGACAGCTGCTTACAGCCTCACTGCCATCTCCATGTCCCTGTAGAATCCTGCTGCCTTCGACTTCCTGGTGCAGCATGTGGAGAAGACCTTGCAGCATGCCATTGAGGAGGAGGAGGGAATTCCCTTGGATCAGGTCACCAACTTCCAGGAGGTACAGCACCCGCAGCACGCCTGAGTTGGGCAGGAAACTGGGACTGCAGCTCTAAAATGCTTGTTTGGGTTTGGTTTATGTTCTACAAAGAAAGACTTAAGCCCATCTACAGGCTGAGTCCTGCAGCCCAGCCTGGAGATCAGGGTCTCTGCCCTATCTGAAGAATGCAGCTCCTGCTTTTCCCTTCATGGGTTCAACCAGGAGCAAAGCTCTGAGAGAGCTGGGAGGGAAATTAGGGAGAAGGCAGACCCCCTCAGATATCCCAAATGCTCTTGTTCCTCTTGTTCCCCACTTCTTATCAGCTACAAAAGTGCAGGTTGCCTCTCTCCAAATCCATGTCTGGAGTTTCTTGGAGGGCAGCACTAGACTGGGGACCTCTGGTCTTTTGCTGTTGTCTCCATTAACCCATTTGCACTGCAAAGGTCCTCGATCAAGTCATATTTAGGAAGCAGCTGCTCCCACTTCCCAGGTATCCCTATGGAACAGCTTATCTTGGACATCGAAATCAAAACCTAAAGCAGTGTCGAGGAGACCCTGCTCTGCTCCTTTGGTCCTTTGGATCCATCCCCAGAGCCTGTGGAGAGTGAGCCTGTGAAGAACCAAATTTAAAAAAGTATTTGATTCATTAACTCCTTCCTGTCCTAGTTTCAGTTCTCTTTATCTCACTACAGGTTTGTGATGAAATCAAGGCCAAGTTGAATTCCCTGAAGGATGTTCCCAACAGAATTGAGTGTCCTCTTATCTATCATCTGGATGTGGGGGCCATGTACCCCAACATCATTCTGACCAACAGGTTGCAGGTGGGTAACATGAGTCTTGTCTCTCCTAATCTGATTTCCAGATGACCTTGATGGTCCCTCTGGATCCCCTTAAAAGCAAGGGCTGAACTTTCTGCTCAGGGTGGGGGAAGCAGATGAGGCTGGGTATGAAATTTGGTCAAGCTGCCATGGAATTGTAGAATCACGGAATTATTTTTGTTGGAAAAGCCCTCTAAGACCATTGAGTCCAACCACTCTGCCAGCATTGCCAAAGCCACCACTAACCCATGTCCCCAAGTGGCACATTCACATGGCTTTTAAATACTTTCAGGAGAATGCCACTCTGAGCAGCCTGTGCCACTGTCTGATCACCCTTTTAGTGAAGGATTTTTCCCTAATATCCAACCTAAACATCTTCTGGCACAACTTAAGGCTGTTTCCTCACTTGTTCCCTGGGAGCAGAGCCTGATGCTCACCTGGCTCCACCCTCCTGTCAGGGAGTTGTAGGAGCAAGAATGTCCTCCCTGAGCCTACTTTTCTTCAGGCTGAGCTCTCAGCTTCCTCAGCTGCTCCTCACCAGACTTGTGCTCACCCCCTTCCCTGGCTCTGTTGTCCTTCTCTGGATGGCTAGATCTTCAGAGACTCAGCTGCAGCTTTAGCTAGAACTCTTCCCAGAAACCTAGCTGTTGTTTTGAGGAGCTTGTGCTCCTGAAGGGCTCTGGAAAGGGGATCTCACTGAGTACTATCTCTGATGTTCACACCTGTGCTCTCCTGCCACTCAGCACCTGTTCTGGCATGAGTTGTGATTTGGGGACTTGTCCCCTCTAACACCTGTGTGTCTGTTACTGCATCCAGCCCTCTGCCATGGTGGATGAGGCCACATGTGCTGCCTGTGACTTCAACAAGCCAGGTGCCAACTGTCAGCGCCGGATGACGTGGCAGTGGAGAGGAGAGTTCAGTAAGTACAGCCCACAGAGAAGGAGCCAAATTCCTGCTTCTCCTCCGAGACACTGATCACTGCCCTCCTCTGCAGTGCCTGCCAGCCGCAGTGAGTACCACCGCATCCAGCAGCAGCTGGAGTCAGAGAAGTTCCCCCCCTTGTTCCCTGATGGACCACCCCGTGCCTTCCATGAGCTTTCCCAGGAAGAACAAGCCAAATATGAGAAAAAGCGCCTAGCAGGTAAAAAAAATCAAGGTCTTGATCCTGGCAGTGTTTTACAACATGGACCATGAGTAGTATTCAGGAGTAGTGACCCCTCCTAGGGCTGTGGGATGAGGTCAGGCTGGTCTCAGAACTTCTCCAGGATCCCAACAGACTCATGCGTGCTTCCTACAAGGAGCCAGGCACTGATACTTCTGTCAGTGTTTCCCTTTCTCTTGGAGAGCCATGGATTATAGCTAAAATATGAATGGCTCCATTTTTTTGTCAGGCTGCTAAATAAAGCCAGTTAATAAAAGAGAAACATCACATTATCCTATCACCTGGAGGGAAGCTGTCCAGCAGAACCACCCAACTGGCTGGGGGCAGAGCCTGGGTTTGTAGCTGGGCCATATGATTAGTTTGTTTTCCCCCTGGCCCTCCACCTCCATAAAGAGGTGCTGCATCTTTCCTTACTGGGATCTTCCTCTCCCTTTGCAGTAGAGCTGTCCCCCACTCATGCATGCCTTATGCTTAGCTGCCTCTCTATCCCTACTCTGTTCATCCATCTGTAGCAGGGCAGCCATCCCTGACAACCTCCCTCTGCCTCCTCCCTTGGCCAGATTACTGCCGCAAGGCGTACAAGAAGATCCACGTCACCAAGGTGGAGGAGCGAGTCACCACCATCTGCCAACGAGAAAACTCTTTCTACGTGGACACTGTGCGAGCGTTCCGGGACCGCCGATATGAGTTCAAGGGGCTGCACAAGGTACCGAGCTTGGGTGCTGCTCAAATTGTCTTGCCAAGCCTGGGGACCTCTTGTGCCTTGCTGAAAACCTCAAAGGATTACTCTGTTGGCTTCCCACTGATAGAGGGCAGGGTTGTATTGATTATTGGGAAGAAAATCTTCCCTGTGAGAGAGATAAGGTGCTGGCACAGGTTGTGTCTTGCTGAAAACCTCAAAGGATTACTGTCTTGGCTTCCCACTGATAGAGGGCAGGGTTGTATTGATTATTGGAAAGAAAATCTTCCCTGTGAGGGAGATAAGGTGCTGGCACAGGTTGACCAGAGAAGCTGTGGCTGGCCCATCCCTCCAAGTGTCCAAAGCCAGTTGGGTTAGATAGGACTTACAGCAACCTAGTCTAGTAAAAAGGTGTTCCTGCCCAAGGCAGGGAGTGGGATGAGATGAGCTTTAAGGTGCCTTCTCTCCCAAACTATTCTAGGAGGCCCAGGGGCTCTATGTCTGGCAGAGTTAATTAAAGAGCCTGTTGCTTTGCAGTTCCTCCCTGCTGCCTCTTTTGCCATGATTCCCAGGGCTGACAGAGAGGCTTTTCCTACACTGGTGGTTCAGCTGTTAGCTGGGCGTGATGGATTCCATCAGGCAGTGTATTGAGTTCTTCCCTGCACACATATGGTGCAGCACAGCTGGTGCTGCTTGAATTCAGATCAATGATGGGAGCTGCAAGTCTCATCTGACAACTGACAAAGCGCTTCTGGCCAACCCCTCCTGTGCTGCAAAATAAAATGGGATGTTTGACTCATGATGCTGATCTTTGGCAAAGATATTCCTGTAGAGCTGCAATGCTCTGCTGGGACTGAGTGGAAACCAGTTGGGTGCCACCAGCAGTGATATGTGGAATTGTCCTGACTCTGCCCTTGGCATGCAGGTGTGGAAGAAGAAGCTGTCTGCAGCAGTGGAGACCGGAGATGCCTCTGAAGTGAAACGCTGCAAGAACATGGAGATCCTCTATGACTCCCTTCAGCTGGCCCACAAGTGCATCCTCAACTCCTTCTATGGATATGTCATGCGGAAAGGGTAAGTCTCCCCTGAGCCATCCAGGATCCTTCTAGGGAGGACCCTTGGAAACCAGGATTGTCCTGCTGAGGTAGTCACTTCCTGAAGCACCAAGATGAGAGTAGGTCCTGCCTGTAAAACTCTTCTCTTGCTTCTACCCACTACTCCTCATCCTGGAGACTCTTACCAGACATTAAATTATGGAAATCTGGTCAGTAAGTGGGTTTTCAGCTTTTCTGGAGCATGATAAGTAGAGAATTTCATAGGAGAACAATGCCCAGTGTTGTGTTTCTTGCCCTTCTTCCCCTAGAGATCCTCCTGCCCCTCCATAGCTGGGTTTTGGAGGGGGTATGTCATTGTTTTAACTGTGACTCCTCTGCTCACAGAGCTCGCTGGTACTCCATGGAAATGGCTGGCATTGTCTGCTTCACAGGGGCAAATATCATCACCCAGGCCAGAGAGCTGATCGAACAGATTGGGTAAGTGTGTGCTGAGCTGAAGAAGGTCCATCTGCATCTAGGACAGATGTGGGAGCATGTTAAACACTTGAGTTTTCAGAGAGATGGAACACATTTCCTGTGAGGAAGAAGGGTTGAGAAAGCCGGGGGTTTTCATCCTGGAGAAGAGAAGGCTCCAGGGAAACCTTAGAGCCCCTTTAAGTGCTTAAAGAGATTCCAAGAAAGATGCAGACAGATTTTGGGCAACAGCCAGGAGTGGTGGAACAAGAGGGAGTGACTTCCCACTGGCAGAGGGCAGGGTTAGATGGAATATTGGAAAGAAATCTCTGCACAAGTTGCCTGGAGAAGCTGTGGCTGCCCCTGGATCACTGGAAGTGTTTCAAGGTTGGACAGGGCTTGGAGTAACCTGGTCTAGGGAAAGTTGTCCCTGCCCATGACACAGAGTTGTTGGAATGTGATGAGTTTTAAGGTTCCTTCCAACATCAAGTGATCTGTGATTCTCTCATTCTATGAGCATTCAGATTCCTGACACTGCTGTTGTATTTGAAGGTTCCCTTTGCAGAAGGGAACAGTGGATGGAACAGGCTGCTGCCTAGTAGGGGACACAGAACTGATCCTCACCTCTCATCCATTCTGCTCCTGACAGTGGCCTTCCTTCCTTCTTTCCTTCCTTCCTTTCTTCCCTAGGAGACCTCTAGAACTGGATACCGATGGGATTTGGTGTGTCCTTCCCAACAGTTTCCCAGAGAACTTTGTCATCAAGTCAACCAATATCAAGAAGCCAAAAGTAACCATCTCTTACCCAGGTGCCATGCTGAACATCCTGGTGAAAGTGAGTCTAGCACCTGTCCAGGTCAGCTCTGCAGCCTGGGAAAGGGAGATGGAGAGCTGAGGAGTTGGGAGAGCCCCTTTTCCGTGTCCACTCCCTATGTAGTGGGTGAGATGTTGGGAGTGATGGCCCTGGAGAGCATCTGAGTGGAGAAAGAGGCTCAATATCCTCCTCAGAGAGGGGGTCTGTAAGAGTCCAGGTGAGGTGCATGCTTACTTGTGCTGGTAGGGAGTCCAGCACAAGGTCTAAACCAATGCTCTGCTTACTCCAGGCTCTGTAAGAGAAGAAAATATCATTTTAGGGTCTCAACAGGCAGGAAAGGTGCTTTGACTTTTGAGTCCTAAATTGTGCTCCAGCTCCCAGAGGGGTGCTCAGGTGTCCCTTTGGGCAGGGTGTGTCCCAGGGGCATCCCCTGGTGTGACCTGGCAGCTGTAGATTGAAACTGTTCTCCTGGGGCTGTGCCACAGGAAGGCTTCACAAATGACCAGTACCAGGAGCTGCAGGATCCAGCCTCACTCACCTACGTCACGCGCTCAGAGAACAGCATCTTTTTTGAAGTGGATGGTCCATACCTGGCCATGATCCTTCCAGCCTCCAAAGAGGAGGGCAAGAAGCTGAAGAAAAGGTGAGATTTCAAAGCTTGAAATATTGTCTCTTCCCCTGAGTTGAAAGACTAAGGATCTTGTTGCCTTTGTACATGTGGGGCATGTTGGTCCTTCCCTCCAGAGCCAGCAGCATTTGAGTCACTGGCTTTAAATGACAAGTTCCTTATGTCAGATCATTGAATGCAGCTATTATGGCAGTAAATTTTAGCAGATAACAGGAAAATTACATTTCTCCTGCCTAGTGACCAGACATCTGCCTGTTTGGCTCTGAGGTGTGCAGGAGAACATTGACTTTGCTTCTGAGGATTTCTAATACTGCTTCTATTCAACCCAATCTGTTTAAACTTAGCAGTTCCTGCCTTCCTATTTTTCAGTGTTAACAGACTTCCAGTAACACTTCTCCTATGTATTTCCCCTTCCCTCTCCATCTGTAAGTAGGACTGGTTCTGCCATTACTGTCACATTATGGGATAGTTGTACCCAAACTTCACTGATTTCTCAACGACCACCTCCTAACCAAGAATGTGAGCTGGAGCACTAACATCCATTATTTTGGGTGGCAGCCCACAGACCTTGATCTGACTCCAAAACATGCTGTTGCTGTCCCCAGCACTCTCTGTCCTCACAATTCTGAACATTTTTGTGCTTAATCCCTGACAGGACAAGGTTCAGCACACACCATTCCCTACCAGTGCCCCTCTCCAGTCATTCAGACCCTTTTGCAAGAGTCAAAGTGTTGCTCAGCTCTGAGTGGGCTGTGTTTGCACAACTCTCCTCAGGAGCTCTGGATTCCTATAGTTTAGGGGTCTAAGAAAGGGCATTTATTACCTGGTCACTCTCCAAGCACAACAGCCTAGAGATGGCTACAGGCACTGTGGTCAGTGGAGGAAGGAAAGGTTGTGCTGTTGGGAATGTGGGTAGGTGGGAGAAGGGCTGGCCAAGCAGGTCTGAGTATCCCCTCTTCTCACTGGTTATTCCCACAGTGGTGGTTTGGGGGTTTTTTTGAGACATACAGATAATTTTCAGGGCTGTAAAAGGCAAAACAATGCAAGAAAAGAAAAGGCAAGAGGGAGGAATGTTACCTTAAGTGTGTCATGGCTGCATCCAGTTTTCTCTCAGCCTCTCTGCCAACATTGGAGTTGCCTATTTCCTGCTTTCTAAATCTCTTCCTAATATCTTCATTTCCCCTCTTGGGCTCTCATCTCCTTCCCTTACTTACACAAGATTTAAGGTCACTCCTCACCCTCAGTGCTGCATCAAGGTTTGGTGTGCTCAGCACAAGAAATCATGGAGCTGCTAGATTGAGTCCAGAGGAGGCCATGGAGATGCTCCAAGGGCTGGAGCCCCTCTGCTCTGGAGCCAGGCTGGGAGAGCTGGGGTGTTTACACGGGGAAGGCTGCAGGGAGAGCTCAGAGCCCCTCCCAGGGCCTAAAGGGGCTCCGAGAGGGCTGCAGGGGGACTTTGGACAACTGGCACAGGATGCCCTGAGAAGCTTTGGCAGCTCCACAGTGTTCCAGGCCAGCCTGGACAGGGCTTGGAACCACCTGGCCTAGTGGAAGGTGTCCTGCCCATGGCAGCAGCATGGGATTGGATAATCTTAAAGATCACTTCCCCTCTGGTTCGATGAGTCAGTGTGGATGATCTGGGGGCAAGAGCTGAGGTTCTTTACTAGACCAAGGTTACTAGAGAAGCTGTGGATACTTGAGATTATCCAGGTGCAGCTGTGGCTCCTTTGAACATGCTGGATAGTGGCACAAAGGCATGGGGAGAAGCAGCCTGGCAGGAGGGACACCGGTGGCACCCTGAGGGATGTGTCCCTTGGTGCAGGCCAGGTTTATTCACACTCTCCCAGGTACGCCGTGTTCAATGAGGATGGGTCCCTGGCTGAGCTGAAGGGGTTTGAGGTGAAACGCCGGGGAGAACTGCAGCTGGTGAAGATATTCCAGTCATCTGTGTTCGAAGCCTTTCTGAAAGGCAGCACCCTGGAGGAGGTCTACGCTTCCGTGGCCAAGGTGGCCGATTACTGGCTGGATGTGCTCTACAGCAAGGTAGGCACAGCTCAGCAAGTCTGCACTCCAAGGTGGAGCCTGGGAAGGAGCATCTGAGCTGCTCAGGCACTGTGGGAGGGTGGACTTTGCTTGCACAGTCAGGGGTCTCCTGTGCCACTTTACCACTCAGTCGCTTCATAGATGACACTGAGCTGGGTGGGAGTGTGGATCTACTGGAAGGCAGGAAGCCCTGCAGAGGGAACTGGACAGGCTGTATATCCATGTGCCAAACCCAGTAGTGTGAGGTTCAACAAGGTCAAGTGCCAGGTCCTGCACAGGGGTCACAACAACCCCGTGGAATGCTCCATGCTGGGGGCATCGGGTCTGGAAAGGCACCTGACAGGAAAAGATCTGGGCATGCTGATCAACAGTGACTAAACACATGCCCAGGTAGACAAGAAGGGCAATGGCACCTGGCCTGTACCAGCCATAGCATGGCAAACAGGACCAGGGCAGTAATCATCCCTCTCTGCTGGACACTGGTGAGGCACCTTGAACCCCTCATGACAAGAAAGACATTGAGGGGCTGGAGAATGTCCAGAGAAGGGAAAAGAGCTGGGGAAGTGGCTGGAACGCAAATCTAATGAGGAGCAGTTGTAGGGGCTGAGCGTGGAGAAGAGGAGATTCAGGGGGGACATTCTTACTCTACAACTACAATAGGATGGAACCATGTGGGACGTACAACGCCCACAATCCAGGTACCACTCCCAACGAGGGAACAAATGACAGGATTAGAAGAAACAGCCTCAAACTACAGCAGGGGAGGTTTAGGTTGAATAATAGAGAAAATTTCATCTCCAAAAGGATTGTGCAGCTCTGACACAGGCTGCCCATGGCAGTGGGTGGAATCCCTATTCCTGGAAGAATGTATAAGCTGTGTGGATGTGACTCTTGTGTACATGGTTAGTGGTGGCTTTGGTATACTGCTGGGGGAATGATTTGACTTGGTGATACTAGAGGGCTTTTCAACCCAAATGATTCTGTGAGATAAGAGGGTGGGAGGGAACATGAGTCTAACTAGGTCCTTGTCATGACCTGCTGGTCCGGGGGCGTGATGTTCATCATAAATTCTCATCAGGTTGAACAAACACACCACTCACGTGTCAGGAACTCTTTATGTCTTATTGTACAGTTGCTGTAACTCCAGCAACCAGCCCACTGCATAAGCTCAAAAGGTGTTAGTCAACAAGCCAATTCTTACAATAGACTTCCACAAGAGTGGAAGCAAATAAGCCCTTAGTTTTGTATGTAACACTTCAAAAAGCTCTCAACTCCCACCACAAGCTCCTTAAAATGCACTGGCTCACAAGCCCCAGTAGACCCCCAGTATTCAATGGTACTGGCTAACAAGCTGCAACACACCATCACACAAAGGTGCTGGTGCATGAGCCACAACACCACTACTCAAAGGTCCTGGCTAACAAGCCACAACACACCTTTACGAAAGCTCCCCACTCCCACAACAGGGTTCAATACCAAGTATGAAGTAGAATATGATGGCTCTTTGCTCAGGCAAAGCAAGGGAAGAAAACAATATCACCAGTCCTTAGATCTGTGTTGGTCTTGCTTTGGTCATGCCATATGGATAGTCGAGAGCTGGGGCAAACAATGAGACAAAGAAAGTGGAAGAGAAAGAGAGGAGAAAAAGAAGAGAGGGCACCTCTTTGCTCCCTTTCATGCACAGCAAGCCCTTCTTCTGGATGTGTGTTGGAGAGGGGACTAAGCCTGAGTCTTAAGGCGTAGCAGGGAATTGGCTCAGAACAGCACTGCCGCACGTCTGTGGGACACTCTCTTCCAATCGCACCTTTCCTGTAGCAAAACTCAGAATGTTTGAGACAAAACATGTTTAGTTCTAATCCTCTACAGTCCTTCGTTTTGTGATGCTGTTTTACAACAAATTCTTGGTGAGCGTAACTTTGTATGCACAACACAAAGCTGTACTGCTGCAGCTGGGCTGATGCAATTGTTGCCAACCTGAAACCCACACACCCTCTTTTTTATAGATCCCACTAGTAGCTGCACCGGGAAGCAATTCCCAGGCTCCCAGTAAAGAGACACACCAGCTGTGTGTGGTGTTCCCTCTTTCTAACAGCAGCAAAGTTTGATCATTAGTTCTTGCTAACTTTGGGCTTTTCCCTGGCCTTCAGGCTGCCAACATGCCTGATTCAGAGCTGTTTGAGCTCATCTCAGAGAACCGCTCCATGTCACGCAAACTGGAGGACTACGGGGAGCAGAAGTCCACCTCCATCAGCACTGCCAAGCGCCTGGCAGAGTTTTTGGGGGACCAGATGGTGAAGGATGCAGGGCTGAGCTGCCGTTTCATCATTTCCAAGAAACCAGAAGGATCTCCTGTCACCGAGAGGTAACCCCACCTGGAGGGGCCAGGACTTCTGGCAGTGTGTGAGAAACCAAGAGGGGATGCACAGGCAGCAAGAAGGGAGGGAGGTGGAATACATGGCCAGGTGATCGCCTGAATCTGGCACAGGCTGTGAGCAGGGCAGGGGATAAGACTGGACAGCCCAGTGGCCTCGCAGGATTTTAGGAGAAGCCTGGAGGATCTCCACAGGCTGGGAGAGTAGATTATGGGGTGCTGGGACATTGATTACCTGCCTTCTCCAGGGCCATCCCCCTTGCCATCTTCCAAGCTGAGCCCAGTGTGCGCAAGCACTACCTCCGGAAATGGCTGAAGAGCCCCTCGCTGCAGGACTTCAACATTCGCGCGGTGAGTGAGGCATCCCTGCAGGTGACACCACATCTGGGACATGGGCTCGTCCTGTTGGAGACACAACCTGGGTGGTGGCCTCCTGTGCTCACAAAGCAGGGGGCTGGGGTGAGGGTGCTACTGGGATGTTTGATCCTGTGTCTGGGGGCCCTTCTGCTTGGCTTTCTTTTCTGCCCAAGCTCTGCCCTCTTTCCAGATCCTGGACTGGGACTACTACATCGAGAGGCTGGGCAGCACCATCCAGAAAATCATCACCATTCCTGCAGCCCTGCAGCAGGTACAGGGCAGTGAGGGGTGGACAGGAGGAAGGATTTCTGCAGGGGACTCAGTGTGATTTGGAGCTATTCTGCAGGTAAAGAACCCAGTGCCACGGGTCCGACACCCAGACTGGCTTCACAAGAAGCTCCTGGAGAAGAATGATGTGTACAAACAGAAAAAAATCAATGAGCTTTTTGTTTCAAAAGGCAAGAAACAGGTAAAGAGGGGGAGGGAAAGGTGCTGGCAGTGCCAGTGGGGCTTTTCTCTTGCAGCCTCTATCCTCCTGCTCTCCTTGCTCTCTCAGATTCTTGCCAACCCGCCTGTGGAGGGGACACCCAGCTCACAGGTCAGTGATATAGAGGACTTTGGGGCTGTCAAGATCCCTCTGCCACTGGTTCCCATTGCAAATAAGCGGAAGCGCATCCCTGCAGCAGAGGAAAGCCAAGAGATGTCCCAGGAACTGGAGCTGTCCCAGTCCTGGCGAGAGATCCTGGGCCCACCTCCATCCCTTGGCACCACCAAGGTAGGTGAAGCAGATTTTGCAGGGGATGCCCCAGGATTGTATTCATCCATCCAAGCTTGGGTGCTTCCAGGAGCAAGCTGTGGGTTTCACAGCTGCACTCTGAGAACCCACACTCTGAACACACATGGTTCTGGGATACAAAGAGACATACTACCAGGACACAGAAAAGCAATCACTGATAGAGAAAAGGGGGTGGTGGCTTCACAGTTGGGGCAGAACATGATGTGAGACTGGAGGCTGCAGGGCTAGGCTCTATGGTGTGATGTTGTGGGGCTGGGACGCTTTTGCTGATTTCTTTCTTGCGGTCACCCCACTCAGGAGGAGCGTCTGGTGTGGCTGCGCTTCCACCAGAAGAAGTGGGAGCTGCAGGCTCGGCAGCGGCAGGAGCGGAGGAAGAGGCGGCGGCTGGAGGATGGCGGGGCGGTGGGCGGAGGCGTGGTCCGCGATGCCCTGTCCAGAGGGCTGGGCAGTTACCTGCGCCGCACAGCGCGCAGCATCCTGGACTTGCCCTGGCAGGTCGTGCAGGTACTGGGGAGGGGACCTGCCACAGAGCAGCCTGGGGCACAAGCCTCACATTTACACTCTGTGGTCAAATGGTGAAGTCCAGGAGCCCTGACCTACCCCATGTAAATGTTTGCCCTGGGGAGCCCAGGAGGGGCTGCAGAGCCTCAGACTCACACACATCTGGATAGAAACAGGTGTCTACAGAGTCATTCTTGGTGACTCTGAGATGCATGGGTAGATCTGCTGGTGGGGCAGCTCTAGTTCAGCCTGCGGGCAGCACTGTGCAGTCACAGAATGGCAAAAACATCAGCTGAGGCTTGGGCAGCTTTCCTGTGCCTCTGGTCCCACATCCTGCTCAGTCAGGGTCACCCAGAGCTGAGGTCTCAGGAACATGTCCTGGAATATCTCCAAGGATGGAGAGCACCACTTCCATCCATAGGCAACCTGGACCAGGTTCACCTTTGCAGGGAAGAAGTTTCTGACATGCAGAAAAACCCTCCTGCATTCTGCTTTGTGCCTATGATGTCTAGTCCTTCCACTGGGCACCACTGGGAAGAGTCAGGTTCTGTCTCTCTGCACTTCCCATTGGGTATATATATGTGGATGAGATCCCTCTGAGCTTTTTCTGCTCTGAGATAGACAGTCCCAGTTCTGCCAGTCTTCCCTGATATGAAAGATGCTGCAATCCCTTCTTCCTCCTTGTGACTCTTCACTCTATTCCTTATGTCCATGTCCTGTGTTAAGGAGCCCAGCACTGGCCATGGGATTTCAGCGGTGCCTAGAAGCCAACAATGTACAAATGAAGAGGTGGGGTGGTGTCATCCAGGTGTTTTTACAAACCTTTGTTATGTGTGGTCACCTAAGCCTAGCCCCTGTCACCCACTTCATCCTCCAGAAAGGTGTCAGAGCTGCAGGTCCAGGACTTCAAGTGACTTGGATGACAATCCCTGGAGCTGGTTGGCCAGCCAGAGGCAGAGTTTCCTTCATGGTGCCCTGGGACAGTAGCAGGACACAGGGACTCCAGAGCTGAAAGTGATGACTCTCTAAGCCCCCACTTTGGTTTTAGCCACCAGCTGACCATATAGATCCCCCCAGAGTGCTCTGCACTGTAGATGTAAGCACTGATGGCATGTTGGATCTCCTGCTAACACTGACCTCGTGCCCCATGTCCTGCAGATAGCTGAGACCAGCCAGCCTGGGCTGTTCCGGCTGTGGGCGGTGATAGGGAGTGACCTGCACTGCATTAAGCTGAGCATCCCCCGTGTCTTCTACGTCAATCAGCGCGTCCCAAAGCCTGAGGAGGGAACAGCCTACAGGAAGGTGAGGACCTACCCCTTCTGGAAGGGGAAACAGCTGCTTGCACTGAGGTAAGGCACTTCACCTCCCCTGTAAGCAGGAGTTACAAGCGTCTGCCACGCAACACCTCCTACCCCATGGATATCCTTCATCCAGGCCCTAGTCCCTCTGCTAATCCCAGTCTGCCTGGAAATCAAGTTCTCTGTTAAAGGAATTGTAATGTGCATGAGCATAACCCACTGATTTCCTTAGGAGAGGGCACCAGGGGCTGGCCTGGCTCAGAGTCTGGCTCCTGGCAGTGGTGCCATGTGGTGGGATGTGTCCCAGTTATCTTGTCCCTTACCTTGGCAGGTAAACAGAATCCTGCCCCGCTCCAACTTAGTTTACAACCTGTACGAATACTCTGTTCCTGAAGACATGTACCAAGAGCACATCAACGAAATCAATGCAGACCTCTCTGCTCCGGACATTGAGGGAGTGTATGAGACACAGGTAACTCCTTCAGGTGCTCGTCTTTAAGGGTTGCTGAGCAGTAGCTTGTTAGTCTGAGTTCCAGTGGTGAGACATCAAAAATCCAAGACCCTGGACATTGTCCAGGAAAGTGGGAATTATGCTCATATGGACAGAAGTCCTGGGCATCAGCACATGGGTTACAGTATGTTGAGAAAGGGACTTCAGTTTATTTGGAGTTAGGAAACTTTGGGGAAAGAAATTAGGAGCTTCCTCTAAACTAATCCTGACCTAGCCTGCTGGTATTGTAACCAGGAAAGAGAAAGGGCATTTGGAGTAAAGTGGGGGAAAAACCCAACATATGTGGAGTGATACATAGGTCGGAGTGCCACGTCCTCTAAAACAAGGTTGTAAAAGCTTTAGATATAAGAACAGCATATAACTTGAAAGTTTGGGAAGAGCAAGAACAACTAAATGAAATTCTGTATAAAGCAATGAGGCTAAAATTCAATTTGCCAATGCTGAGAATGAAGGTGGAAACCTGGGATGCTTGCTTCCAGTGAGGATGCTGGTTTGTCCAGCAGATCAAAACTTGATGACAGGAATTTAATGAAGAAGATATTGTAGTGAAAAGACCTGACCTGTATGGAAGTGGCAGAATAGACCACACCATTGTAAGAGTGGAGTTAAAGAAAACATGAATGCTGGTGAATTTGATACTGAAATGCACCGTAGGATTGTTATGGATTAAAAGTCCTGAGTAGGACAAGCTTTGCTGTGAGCAGAGGTGCCACTGGCCATGAAATGCTTTCTGAGGTGCAGGAGGCTGCAAGGGCAAAAAGATCATCACAGAGTTGGGAGACTTGTTACTCAAGTTACTTGTGTAACTTATGAAGAATTCCAGTGGGACATAGTTGAAGAAAACTTTTTTAATCACCTCAAGTTTCTACTTTTGAAAAATTTGAAGAAAAGTCTCTCAAGGCAAGGCACAACACTTAATGATTACGTGGAGGCTGTGAAATCCTATGGTGATGTAAAAGGTTGAACCATATATGCCATCATCAATTGAAAATGGGTCCTCGCCAAACCCTACTGAGGTTAGGTAAGCAGCAGCCAAAATGTGCTTCAGATTACTTGTCTGAAGTGACTGGCTTGTACTCAGATTCTTTATATCTATAGACCTTCCTCTAGAAAAACCTGAGTCTTCTCTACTCTAGTAGAGCTTATAAGTGGGAAGAGAAAAAACCAAGAAGTTTAGAGAAAATTAAATGAGCAGCTGAAGTAAAACGAAGGACATGGAGAAGTTTTAAAGATATGAAGGGATTTAGATAGTCATGGGGTACCAGCATCTGTCATCTGAGGGAAGGTTGAGTGAGTTGGACTGTGCAGCCCAGAAGAGACTCAGGGGACCTGCTTGATGGGAAGAGTGGAGAAGAGGCTCTGCTCTGGCACCCAGGAAAGAATGGGCAACAGTGGACACAACCTAAAACATGTAAATTCAGTGTAAATGTCAGAAAAAACTTCTGCAAATATCTTTGAGCAGGTTGCCCAAGGGGTTGTGGAGTTTCCATCCTCAGAGACATAGTTAACCCAGCTGGACACTAGCCTGGGCAAGGAAAGCTCTGTCTTGATCTTTAAACATCTGCAGTGCAGTTCTGATTATTATCCCAAAAAACCCAGCAGGACTAACAGAGGGATGCAAGGGAGGGAACAGTTTGCCCTCAGGGATGGAACTTAGATGGGACTGCTTCATCTTGCTGAAGAGATGTGAGGAGCCTCCACAACTAAAACTAGCACAAGGGAAGAGCAATTAGGCAACAAATGTTTGTTACTTCTCACTAGTTTGGGACCAGATTCCTCAGCAAGCCATTCAAGAGTCTCCAACAGCAGTGGACTTGACAGCTACGGGGTTAATAAAACAGGATGGCTCTGTGGTGAATCTCCCACCATGCTCCATTATCTGGAGGTTCAAATGGAGCCCCTGCCTCGGAGTGAGAGACCACAAGTTGCAGAGCAGCAAGATTGCCCAAATATTGCTCCACACGTCCTCCAAAGTACCTTGATGGTAGGGTCTGGGCGTATATAGGTAGATGTGGATTTCGAGATACCTGTTCTATAGCTTTAGCAAGGCTGATAGTACCAAACTCATGCGAAGGCACCTCAGATATGTGCTACCTGTGGCTTTTAATCTGGGTTGTTCTAGGTCTGCAACCCCCAAGAAGAGCTTAGTAGTCAGTTGTTCCATCACATCTCTCCCCATCATTCCAGGTGCCACTGCTGTTCCGTGCCCTGATCCACCTGGGCTGTGTGTGCATGGTCAGCAGGCAGCTCGTCCGGCACCTGGCAGGGCGAGAGGCTGAAACCTTCAACATTGAGCACCTGGAGATGCGCTCACTGGCTCAGTTCACTTACCTGGAGCCAGGTGAGGCATCCTGGAGAGGGGCTCCTGGGGCACCTGGCACCCATGGGCACCGCTGATGCTCTGTGCTCTGTGTCCCCAGGAAGCATTCGCCACATCTACCTGTACCACAGCGCCCAGGGCAGCAAGGCAGTCCTGGGCCTCTTCATCCCCTCCCAGCGCAAGGCTGCTGTCTTTGTGCTGGACAAGGTAAGGAAGGCTGTGGAGAGTGGAAAATTGGGGGTGCTGATGGCTGGACATGCCCTGACCATATGCCCTCATAGCCCCGAAAGCCCCCATGTCCTGAACTGATCCCCACAGCAGGGAAGGGAGAGATTCTGCCCCTCTGCCTTGCTCAGGTGAGACCCCACATGCTCAGCTGCTGAAGCAAGTTCAGAGGAGGCCACAGAGATGCTCTGATGAAGGCTGGAGCACTTCTGCTTTGTAGACAGGCTGGGAGAGCTGGAGGTGTTGAACCAGGAGAAGAGAAGGCTCCAGGGAGACTTTAGAGCCCCCTCCAGTGCCTTAAGAGAGCTGGAAAGGAACTTTGGACAAGGGATGGAGTGACAGAACAAGGGGGAATGGCTTCCCACTACCAGAGTGCAAGGTTAGGTAGAATATTGGGAGGAAATTGTTCCCTGTAAGTGTTCTAGGCCAGGTTGGATGGGGCCTGGAGCAACCTGGTCTAGTTGACCTCAGGTTGCACTAGGGGAGGTTTAGGATGAATATTAGGAAAAACTTCACCAAAAGAGTTGTCAAGCCCTGGCACAGCTGCCCAGGACAGTGGTGGAGTCACCATTCCTGGAGGGATTTAAAAGATGTGAGGATGTGGCACTTGGAGACATGGTTTAGTGGTGGCCTTTGGCAGTGTTGCGTGAACAGCTGGGCTTGATCATAAAGGTATTTTCCAACCTAAACAATTCTGAGATTATGTATTATCTGTGGCAGGGGGTTGGACTAAGACAACATTTAAAGGTCCCTTCCACCCCAAACCTGATAGGGCCAGGCAGCAGGAGGTTTCTTCGTACATCACACATCCCTGCCAAGTTTTAGCAGGGCCCCTGCCACTGCACGTCCCAGAGTTGCTCTCCTCCTGCTCTGACCTGGTCCCTCCTCCACCCAGGTACGCAGCAACCAGATGCCAAACCTCACCACCCTGTTCTCAGTGGAGCGCGCGGCTCTGCTGGAAAAGGTGGGCAAGGAGCTCTTGCCCCCAGACAAACACACCTTCGAGGTGCGCGCTGAGACCGACCCCAAGGCCATCTACAGAGGCGTCCAGCGGCTGCTCTTGGGCTACAAGGTGAGATGAAGGTGTGGGGAAGGTTTCAGTGGGACCGTTTGGACTAAGGGAAGGATGCTGTGGAAGGCACTGGTATAGCAGTTCCAAGAACACCTGCTTGTAACTGCTGGACCCACGGTCATGAAGTGGCTGCTTGTTTTGCTTGTGTGGGGCTTATCTGGGGCAGTATCAGCAGCAAGGCCACCTCACGATCTCGCTCCATCCCTGCACTCAGCTGGAGAGCTGGTGTTGTTGTGGGTGCATGCTTCAGGAATGTTGGGGTGTGCTGTCCCAGAACCGTGGGGACCTGCTGTGGGGATGGAGCACCTGACACCACCTGACACTTCCTGTTGAGCAGGTGAGAGGTGCACCAGGATATGTCTCTTTCTTCTTGCTGCAGGATGAGCGCCGGGGCCCCACATTGGTGGCTGTGCAGTCCAACTGGGACCTGAAGCAGCTGGCAAGTGGGATCCCCATCATGGAGGAGTTCCCCTTGGTCCCCATCCGGCTGGTAGACGACATGAGCTACTCCGTCCTGGACTGGCAGCGCCATGCCGCCCGCCGCATGATTCGCCACTACCTCAACCTGGACACCTGCCTCTCCCAGGCTTTTGAGATGAGCAGGTACCCAAGGTGGCCATGTTCCCCTGAGGCTGCCATGCCCTCAGTGGGACCACAGGAGTTGTCTCACCCCTTGAGGGGACGGTCAGGGTCCCTGTTTTCCCTGCAGCCATGCTCATGCCAATGACCACTGATGTCTCTGTGCTTCAGGTACTACCACATCCCCATTGGAAACCTCCCTGATGACATCTCCACCTTCGGCTCTGACCTGTTCTTCTCACGCCACCTTCGTCGTCACAACCACCTGCTGTGGCTGTCCCCCACGGCCCGCCCCGACCTGGGGGGGAAGGAGGCCGATGACAACCGCCTGGTCATGGAGTTTGATGAGAGAGCCTCAGTCGAGATCAACAACCCTGGCTGCTACTCCACAGGTGAAGAGGGAGGAAGGTGGGAGCACTGAATGGGGCAGAGCTGGATCCTGCTCTGTGAGTCCTGCAGAGGTGTGGATGCAGTCCCCAAAGAGTCTCTATGGTGACAGTTGTAACCAGCAGCTTTTGGGTTTCAGCATCTGTATGGGTAAGGAGGATGCTATGG